>NC_079335.1:13082623-13391623 GCF_029582105.1 Oenanthe melanoleuca
CCAAGCAGTGGGTTGGAAGGGTCCCAGTACTGACACTGTGTGTCATCCCCATGCCATGGCACGCAGATTCGTGGAAGTTCGTCAGCAGCACTCTGTGGCTTTGAAAGCAGAAAATCACAATGTTCTCAGACAGAAAAGTTTGTAGGTGATGAAACACAAGCATATTGGATGCCTGTGAACTGCAGATGGCTCTGATAATCCTCTTATGTATTCTGTGCCACTTCCAGTTCCTCTCCAGTTTTGTGTCCTTAAAGCCAGCCTTGCCAGACTCAGGCAGCCAGAAGCCACCTGTGATGTTCCCAGCAAACAAATTTGTGGGCACTGGTAAACAGAAAAACTTATGGGTTAAGAAATCCTCTCACCCACCACTTCCTTTTCTGTTTGTTTCCTTGGTAGATCAGCAGCAGTACTTATCTTGCACAATTCTACAATTTCTAGTACAAGTTTCTATTTTTAGTTACACAAATTATTTCTGGAATGTAGTAACTGAGCAGAAGGAGCAGCCAGAGATATCCTGGTTATGTGACTGAAATTATGTTCTAAACAGTACTTTTATACATGCAAGAGGCTAACAGGGTTTATTAGGTTTTTGTCTGGTAATTTCTTAGATAACTTCATGAGGTCACAGCACCAAAAGACAATTCACATTATATTGCATAGAGAAATTACATTTGGAGTATTTCCAGTAGTGTGCTATTTTACTAAGTTTACAAAATGCTTTTTTTCTCTCTGCAATGAAATACAAGGTAAAAGAAAGGAAAAATTTTTGTACTGGTCACTCTAGTTACCTTGAGAGGAGCAGAGGGAAAACCACAATGCTATCTCCAATGACAGCGAGGTCTTGAGCTATTTTTATAAGGATCATCTCAAATTTATTCATTAGCCTTTAAAATTTTGGTACCAGATTAAATTTCTCCACTTATTTTCTTAGTTCCTGTTCAGTTGTAGAGGATGTCTGCAGCCTCTTGGGATCTGTATTATGTTTTATATTATGCCTCACTTGGTAATATTCAGTTTTTATATTGAGCTAAGTACTGCCCCTCCAACTTGAGTCCTCATCTTCTCTCACAAAGCAGGGCTAGCATGTAGCGGTGTTGAGAGAAGGCTTGGCCAACACAAACTTCTGTAAAAGATTGAAGCCAGTCTTACTTTTTCCTAAAAAACAAACTGTATAAACCAGGAAAAAGCTATCCTGCCAATACAGCCCAGTTCTGTTCCAATGTACTCTTTGAGGAATCCCTCTGGCAGTTCATTTTCTGTGGCTTTTTTGCCTCTTGGTAGAAGTTACATGAACTAACTGGAGATCATTAATCCCCAATCAAATCTAGGAACTATTACTGGTAACTTTTTCTTTTTTTTTAATAGTAAGGGCATTAAATGTCTCAGGTTTTTTTGTAGCATTTCACTTAACAGCAGATTTGGAGGTAACCAAGTCTCACATTTCAAGTTACTAGAGCTGGATCTAAATTCCTGTGGACAAAAAGCCACACAGACACTTAAGAAGAAAATTGCTCTCCTCTACATTAGGTTTTAGCCACAGGCAGCAGCTGGACACTAATCAAGAAGGGTCAGTAACTCAATCATCTTAAAAATCCAACACATTCATGTTCAGATTGTTTAACCTATTGAATTCAATTACTGGCTTTTCTCTGGCATGCCTAAAACAGATCAGTGCTACTGATTCTTGTGCCTATTACCTGGGGGCAGCTTAGGTTGTTTCTAAAATGAGAGTTGAAGGTGAGAGATAATAAATTGTAACTGGGCCCTTTTACTTGAACTTTCTGAAAAGGCTCCCAAAAAGAAAGTTCCAAGGCTACTTTCCCCTTCCCTTAAAACCTGTTTATCTCATATGTGAGAATAGAAACTAAATTAATGGAAATTTGACAAGGACTAGGAGAATGGTTGTATATGATACTGTTGAACTACTTGCCCAGATGAAATTAGAGATAGATTAATTTTTAATCATTCTTTTATAAATGACTAGATTTCCTTTTTTCACTCCTGTGGCTGACAGTAAGTCTGGAAAGTATTTTACCATTCCTTCACCCAGTTCTCTGTTTATTTGAAGAATAATGTAATTCTTTGTCCAAAGCCAAGTGTACAGTGCTGCTCTGTATACAGACCTACAATTTTTAGCAGAATATATCACCAAAAGAGAAACCTTCTATTTTCAAAAAGCAGCATCTTAACAAGATGAAACTTACATATATAATCTGTTGATTTAACTTAAATATTTTTCCAGGCAGAATTCATATAAGCAAGTTCAAAATCAAGGAATTACAGTAAGTTTTAAAAAAGCTTAGATATATTTGCTTAATTTGATTTACAGAACAAGGTTTTAACCACTGTATTTTAAATTTTAATAAGCCATTCTTCATATCACTCAAAGTACCTCAATGCACATCAGATAATTTGATTTAAGGACACTTTTTAAAAACTATAGCAAGTGCTAGTTTTATATAGAAAAAAAGCAAACACATTGCAGCTGAGGATCACAAAATGCACATCTTGAGTTTTGTTTCTGCAGAAGTGAATTAGTCACTGGAGCTATACTGCCACAGCAGTATCAGCTGTTTTTTACTCTTGTTATAAAATGCAGCTTCTGTTACTGTGGTTTGTTCTCCAAGTAAAATGAGTTATACTTGTAGAAGTGCTTTTTAGGCAAGACAACAGTCTGCATGACCACACCACCAACATGGAAACAGTTCCTGTGCCCCAAGCAGAGGAATCTAGGGCTTAGAATTGACCACAGTGTGAACTGGAAATTTAATGATAGTTGAAATATCATTAGCTATTTCACTGATTATTTTACCAGAGGCACAGAGCTACCATGGGATAATAGGTACACCTTGAGCAGAAGAATGATTCTTCTCCCCCTCAGCACCAAAGTGTTGATGTTTGAGTGTAACCACATAATTTGGTTTTATAGGGAATTGTAGCAATATCTTATCCTTGGGTTTAGATTTACTAGTGTGGTCAGTAAAAAAGATGAAATGTATTCAGAAATCCCCTTTAGCTGTAGTCCTCTTACCTAATAGCTATTGACTTTGGCACAACTTGCAAAATGTTCCTGAAAATTACATATATTCCTCATGTTTCCGATTTACAGTAAATTTTGTCTCTGTGTGGAAGTTTTTCCATAAAAACAAATCTTCAATACTCAAAGTTTCATAGTTTATTCAGAAAATAACCTTAAAATGTGTGCCAGATAAACAACAATTTCATGTTATGTGTATTGTGCGCTAATTTTAGACAAAGCCAAATTACTTGGAGCCTTTTGTTATAAAAAAGGCTAAAAGCCACATATTGCCCTTAGTAAGCAGATAGGAAAGATGAGCCATAGAACCATTCTGTGTAAGCAGACAACTATCATCAGTTAAGCAATAATTCCACGTTCCTGTGACGGTGATTTCCAGAATTATGGAGAAGAGCATCACAGTAATACAGATCGAGTGTGCCTGCCAGCACAGAGTAATGGGATCAAAGAGTGAGTGGCTGAGGGCAAGTAACTAAGTGGCATGATCAGCCCACAAAATCTTTCCACCAGTTGGTTTTCCCCAGTCTGTTCAAAACAGTGTTGTTTATAAATTCCTCTAAATGAGACCTTTATGAGCTAGTGGCTATCACTTGTTAAGTACTTAAAAAATTAGGGGTATGATAGAAGTACTTCCATACCAATTATTTCTTTGTGTGTTCTAGTTTTTCAGACAAGTTTGGAGAGATTTTGTCCTTGTTTCTTAAAATTCTTGAAACTTGTGTAAGAAGGTCAGGGAGAGCTTCTGTAAAACTACACAGTCATGCTGAAGACTCCTTCAGCCTTTTGGGGAATGCTACAGTGTTCAGGAATGAGGATGGGGGAAAGGGGGGAAAAATAGCTTCTGGATAAAAAGCTTTCATAGCAGCCACAGACCTAAAACCCTGTGGGGTGAGTTACTCTAAAAACAGTTTTGATAACTGAATTAAGACAAATATTTTCTTGGTTTTGTTGTTGATGAATAATCTATGCAAATGGGAATCCTACCAGACATTAAATTTTTCAGGTAATTGAAAGTGTTGTACAGACTGTGAATGGAAGGGATGGATGTGCCTTTCCTACAGGATGGTTAATTTTAAGGGGGTTTTCATGCATCTGGAGTGCTTTCATTCATGGAAGCAGTAAAATCTTAACAGAATTCTAAGCCTATAGTCTTCAAATTTGGCTCTTGTACCACTGCTCTCATCTCAGTCGCTGTATTAGCCTGTGACATTAAGGCTAACCCCTTAAGGCATCAACCTTATGCAGTGCTGATGTAAATCCTTTCTGAACACTCCTTGTCAGTGGAGCTGAGAGGGCAGAAATTCCAGGGAACTCTGGGTCATGTGCTCCAATGGTGAGATGATTACTCACAGGTGAAGAGAAAATTGCAATTTGAGACAGAGCTTCCACACCAGGTGTGCATTGCTGAGTCAAGAGCAGGTAGTGACAGGTCACTTCTTGTGCAGCACTGACTCTTACTCCTCAGCAGAGGCAGGTTTGGAACCATCAGCAGTCATTAACACAGGTTTGGAAATGACTGTAACAATTCCATGGGATTTGACTACATAAAACTTGTTTTGAAAAGTCTCAGACAATGCAATGTAACAGCAAAGCAGTGTGAGTAGGGATTGTTTGTGGAGAGATGTCTCTCCAGGTTTTTTGAGCTTGGAAGAAGATAAGGTCATGTTATCAAATGCTGTTTATCAGCAGCATGGGGTAGTAGAAACTAGGGAGGTGTGTCACTTCTTTTAGAAGAAGGAAGGGCAATGTTGACTACCGATTGTATTGTTATAGCTAATCCTAGTGCATTTAGAAGTTCTAAGAAACAGTAATTTAGATTAAATTATTTGAAGAGATATTCTGAATCATTAAAAATGAAGAGGAAATACATTTTAAAATACTGTCTGGATTGTAAAATAACTGCTGTACGTATAGAATAGACGGTGTCATATATTACTCTACAGCCTTACCTTCATTATTTCTTTGAGATTAGTAATGCTAACCTGTCTGCTGTAAGAAGCTACAAGGTTTTAGCTTGTTTGCTAGAAATAAGATGGTGAAGTTGTCCTGTATATTTTTGGAATCAAGTTAGTTGCAGTCTAGCACAGACTAGTGATTACTTAGATTTGGCTTCCATAGAGTAACACACATACCTCCCTTATTTTATTTTTTCTGAGGCTGTTTTTATTTTTTTCTGAGGTTCCACAAAACATTGCTAGGCAAAGGGAAACAGCATTGCTGGAATGTGCTGACAAGAATTTAATAAAGATGGAGCCATGCAGCAAATCTTTTCAGAGTTGATTGAAATAAATACTCACTCCAGGAGTTGAGAGTTGAACACATTTAACTATTGCAGAGGGTCTCTGTCCTATCCTTCCTCACAGGAAAAATACCCTTGGAAGAGGATATTTCACATCACACTGAAAAAGAAGTGTGAAGTGGGTGGTCCCATCATAGTTACAAATATGCAAGTAGTTCTTTCTGTGCTGTTAGTTTCTGTTTGCCATCTGACATGTTCAGAGGTTGAGGTCATAGCTTCGTGAGCATTTTTTCTGGCTTGGTCTTAAGAATCATCCATCACTTTTCCTGCCTCTCCATTCTGCTTGTGTGGCAACAGAATGGAGAATCAGAGAACAGACTCAGATTAAAGACAACCTTGTTTTATGCAGCTGCACAAAGGGGTGTGTGCATGAGTTGGTTGGAGTTGCTAGGGAAGCACATGTATGTTCACCAAATTTCAGTATTAATTAATGATACAGGTGCCAGCTCTATGCTCTGCAGTGCTTTTCAAACATAACTGTAACTGTGAAATCTGCAGAGGCACTGAAGAGAGAATTTACAATGGCAAGCTGTAGCCCAAGGACACAAGGCTCTTTGAGTCATCTCTAAAGTCCATGAAGAAAGGCAGGACTTCTCCATGTTCTAGGGTTTATTTTGACCTCAGTCTTATTTCATGAAGTGGGCTACAGAGCAAAGAAATTACTGTTTACCTGTAAATGAGAAAACACAATCCATAGGGTTTTTTTCAGCACTGTACAGTGTAGGGCTGGCATCTGTATCAAGAGTATTTATATATAACACTTTAATTCTGCTGAGTTTTAGGAAGCTCTCAAGCAGTTACAGTGGGGACCACTGAGACCTTTTGTTTTCCATCACAAAAGCTGATCCTAGGAGCTGGATATATGTGCAGCTTTATCTGTTTTGTAAGTTTCAGTGGCTGTGAAATGTCGGCATTTTTTATCAGCTGTATTTCTCTTCTGATAACTGTGAGTATGGCTAAAAATTGGGAGAATTTACAGAATCACAGAATCACAGAATTGTGAGAATTTGGAAGGGACCTATGGAGATCATCCAGTCCAAGTCAGGATCCCCTAGAGCAGGTCACACAGGAATGCATCCAGATGGGCTTTGAGTGTCTTCAGAGACGGACAATCCATGACCTCCCTTGGCAGCTTTAAGGGATTTAAAAGCTGTTATCAGAGCTTAGGACCAGCTCTTCAGTGCCTTTTACTCAGTGGTAAAGTATTTGCTAAAAGAGAAGCACTGAGAGGCTTCCTATAATGAACGGGTTGCTGATTTAATTTGCTGAGTATTTTGCCTAGAACTCACAGAACTGTCTTAACACTTTTTATGTGGAGTATAAAAATGTTAGTGAGACAAATATTTTTTACATATTTTGATGGCAGACATCTGCTGCACAGACTAATGTTGCATATTTTCAGTGAACCCATAATAGTTTGCATTTCAGCATAGATTGCAGAGGCATTGGTTCCCACATTCCCCTATTTCCCCTTGTCTTGGAGTCTCTTGTCAATATGCAGCAAAGCTTTTTTTTTTCCTCCAAGAGTGTTACTTTAAAAGTAAAAAGAAGAAGAGAAGGAGCTATGTGAAGTCTTGGCTATGGGTGAATTTCTGAACTATCCATTCTAGGAGATAGCATTTCCTTTGTTCCAAGTGCATAAACTCAGGCCTTTGGTGAGGAAGGGCAAAAGCACTGCCATCAAAGAAGACTCTCACATGGATTTATGTCACTTATCAATGAGCAGTTACCCATTGATGCTCACAAGTAGTTCATAATTCTCTCTGAGTTGACAGTGTTTTTTGTGGACTCATATTCTTCATCTGACAAAATTCCTATAACACTTTTGCCAAAGGGAGTGTTTTTCAAGGCTTAGCTTTCCTGGTGCCAAGGACTCTTCAAAAGCAGGCCAAAAGCCAAGTACTGGTGGGCATAAAAAGCCTACTGTGGCAGTAGAAAAGACTTTAAAAACTTTTGTGTTTGTTCACACAAGTGTTTCAGTGTGAAAAATCCTGTCTTTAAGCTTCATTAACTTCATAAGACTGCAAACTAAGAGTTCAGTGTTTTGTGCATTTTTATGCATTTAAATTTTAAGACAAAGAGCATTAAAGTTGAAATGCAGATTACAAGCAAGCAAGGAAAAAAAAAGGATTTTCACCCCAGAACAAAGTGCTGTGAGACCTGTAGCTCTGCAGCACTCCAGCATAACCCTATGAAGTTTTAAGTGAGCCATTCATAGAAAAATGCAAAATCCTTTGAGCAATGCACAAGAGGATGGATTGGCCTATAAAAAGAAAAAGTAATTACTATAAGCTGCAAGACAAGGATGTCTTTGCCATGCTGCACTGCCTAAAATCTTCCATTGCTGTCCATCTGTCTAGGATGTATGTAGTGATAAAATTTCTAAGTCACTGCTGAAAATTTTTCAAAATCCCGTACTCTTACTACTCCACAAACAGTTTGATATAATGAAATACCTATTCTGGCATGCAGGGTGAGGTCTGAGTAACAAAATGTGGAATGGCAGAAGGGCTGGAGGCAGAGGATGTTTGAGGTCCCTTCTGACCCAAACCATTCTGTGATTCTATGCATTTTTCCAAGTACTGAAGTCTGGGATTCTAGGAAATGTGACTTGACTTCCCAGCACACACCAAACATTGAGTACGTTCAAGTTCAACATTAAGCAAGTATGTAAACAACCTATATGGTGCTTGCAGCAGTTCTGTCATGCACAAAAGATACAAGTCCAAATGTTAATACAGAATATGCCATTTAAATGGAAAACAAAGCAGCTTTGT
The DNA here is from genome assembly GCF_029582105.1 of Oenanthe melanoleuca. Lineage (NCBI taxonomy): Eukaryota > Metazoa > Chordata > Aves > Passeriformes > Muscicapidae > Oenanthe > Oenanthe melanoleuca. The sequence goes on from NC_079335.1 coordinate 13,090,737, forward strand.
GGTTAATCACAGTATGAACACTAGCTTTTCTTTATAGTTGTTCCATAAAATTCACACAGTTTTATATGCTGCCCTTGATATAACACAAATTGAATTCCAGAGTTGCTTTCATGTGAGAACCTTGTGGGCTTATGCAAGAGTTGTGTGAATGACTTCACTTTGCAGCGCTATTGCTTGGCAAATTCTAGAACTGCAACATAGGACTCAGCAAGTGTTGGATTTCTGTGTATGTCTGCAGCCATGTAAGCTCTCAGTCTTTAAAGTAAGCTGTTTCCATTGCTGTCTGCTTTTCATTTCCATTATTGAGCTAAACTACAGATAGAATTTACCATCTTTGGTTAGCGTAGTGGTTTGCAGGTTTTCCTGTAAGCCAGAATTTTTCATTCAACTTCATGGCACATCTGCACTCCTTCAGATGTCTCTAAAATCTTTGTTAATACCTCCCTTGTTGAGTCCTGGTGAGTTCACAGATGAGAGAAGCAGTGAGGAGAATTGTGTTCCCACAGCTGCAGGTGTGTGTGGGACGGGGGCTGCGAGGAGACCACTGGGCTGCACTGGGGTTTGGGGAGGGACTGGGCAGAGTCCAGCCTGTGCAGCTTCTCTGCAGGACATCTTAGGGATGTAGGCATGCATCTGGTCTGCAAACTCGGCCTTCTAAAAGCCATGAGCTGGTCTGAGCTGTGTAGTTTCAGGGAGAATGTGGTTCCTGCAGCCAGTGGCTGTGTGGCAGGCAGGGAGAGATATGTGCCCAAATAGGAAATTACAGGGGATTGCAAACAGCAGCCTGCTTCTATCTGAATTGTAGATTCAGACAGAGGGAGATTGTAGAACTTTTAAGATTCAAATTAGGAGGATTTTTAAATCATCAGTTTTGAGTAGTGCTGTGGTAGACTGTGCTGTTAACTAAAACTTACCACCTTATGCATGGATTATTTATTCTGTTTCTAAAAGTGGAGACAAATCACTGCCTGTGTTTAAAGCCCTGTGAGACTGTATTCAGTTCAAGATATTTTTTGTTTTGCTTAGGAAAGTAGGAGTGACCAGCTAGTCCTGATATATGTAAATTCTTAGAGGTCTTAGTAAATTAATTTGTTCTGTCTTGTTTGTATAATCCAGAAAATACTCATCTTTGTCAAAAAAACTTCATCAGAATAAGGAAATAAAACTACACGAGGCTACTACTGCAGCCTTAAAGCAAAGCCACTGTAGTGCACATGCACATTTCTTAAAACATTTTTTTCCCTCCACAGACCTAAAGATTTTCGAAGGAAGTAATAACAAGAAAAGAAGAAGTGCCAACAAGAGTGTGTCTCTTCCTTCAGAGAAAATTCTTCTAATATGGAAGCATCTGTGCAGCTCAGTCAACCCTTGTATGCTGAATGTTTCTGACAGCTGTTAGCAAACTTGACTTGGCAAGATTACAGAAATTGCTGTATTTGAAATAGCTAAGAATAGGTATTATCCTGTTAATACCATCTGTACTCTGCATTGTTCGATGTGGTATTTGATTTGATATTCTTATTAAAGAATTAATACCTTTGTAATGAGTATTTGTGTCTCATACAAACAATACATTGACTACTGCTATGAAGGCGCTCACTCTATAAGTTGCAAAATTTGAATTCCATGCAGGAGGAGCAGTGAATAATTATGATCACCAGCCATAATTTATCATCCTTGAGCTTTGGCCATCTTTTGATATATTTTGCTCTAAGGACCAAATGACAACTACTGTTTTTTAATAATCTTACTTTTTCAGACTACTATTTATCTGCATCTAAATCTGGGGTGTGCTGAGTGAGCAAGGGTCACTCTACTTTCTAGATGCTGAATGTCATTAAATGAGTTCTGAATGATATTTTTTCTTGATGTTGAGGTGTTACATGGTTTTCTGTGGGAGATTTGAATCTCTGTGGTTCTGTCTGCCTTGGAAAGCAGCCAGGCAGAGCATTGCTCCAGCTGGGCATGGCTTTTGAAGGTCTCTGGACTCCAGAATGTTAGTAACTCTGCTTGTTACCAACAGAACAGCCAGATGGGGCTGTTCAACCACATCCCTGGTGTTGCCCTATCACTCTCTATGGTCCTACAAGAACTTGAGATTTGGATATAGTGTTGCAGGACAGCCAGTCGGGACTAATACTTTGGGTACTGTTAGGAGGAGGCTCAAAATCTTTCAAAGACAGAATTGTTTGAAAGCTGATTTTCTTTCATCAGTGGCCTCAGTTACTTCCAGAGGACCTGCAGGTCAGCATATCACAGGCAGAACTCTGAGCTTTATCAGTAGAACCTGGATGGAAGTGGGCTAGCCAGAGAGGGGCAGAGGGAGTTTGCAGGAGGATGAATTTACACAGGTGTTCACAGCCAGTGCCAGCAGGGAATTACCCCTGTGACCCCAGGCATTGCTGTATTTAGTTTTGATAATACCTCTGAGTATCAGTTGCACATGCCAGGCTGTGGTACCTGCTTGTGGCCAAGAGAGCCATGCTCACATGGGGCCTCAATATTCTGCCAAGTGGGGTTAAGCTGCTAAAAAAGTCCATAAACTACTTTATACTTTTTTACCTTCTATTTTAAATGAAAGTGCAGGTAACGAAATGACGTTCAACTCACATTCCATCAACTTCCATCACCTTGCCCCAAGAAAACGGTTGCAGTCGGAGGTGAAAGAAGTAATGGGAAAACAGAAAGAACCTAGGAAAGTATCCAGCCCCCAGCAAGAGCCTGCTAGTCACATGTGCAAATCGTGTGGGCTGCTAGAGGCTGAGATCTAGGTGAGATAATTGGAGATTACACAGTACTCATTCATCTTCTAATGGTGAGCTGAGGGAGCTGCTGGCAGTGGCCAGAGGCCAAACCTGACAGGCTTTTCTTTGCAGTAGAATGTGGCTAGACTCCCTCCCAGTCAGGAAGATGTCCTGGGATGTACAGTACAGCCTCTCCATGTCTGTATCGGGCTAGAGAAAAAGTGTTTCAAACCTATACTTTCAACTTATATGACCATTTTGAGCTAAATCCTGCTCGGTCTCCAGAGCTGTTCAAAGCTGTTTATTGTCTCTTTATAACTTGCCATGTTTGTAGATGATGAATTGTTCTGTGCTCAAGTGCTTGGGTTGGCATTTTGCCTTCCTCTCCTCATTAGTTGATCCAAGTTGCCATCCTAACTACACCTGCCAGGCTTTTGACTTGGGCATGCCAACATGTGGAATCTCACATCTGCAGCTGGTACAACTACCTCAGCTCATAGTTACACTCTGCCTTTGTCCATATACAATTTCAAAAGTAAGGCTAAATAATGTTTATACTACGTCCTTTAAAATAAAACCATTGCCCCAAAGTGTTGAAAACAGGAAATGTATTTCCTTCTCATTACATTCTATCCCCTGAAGATCTAATGAAATTGTTTTGAGTTAAAAATCAAATGAATACAGAATTACCATACAAAAGCTTACCACTTTTATTTGCATACAAAACAGAAATGAAGGAGGTTCACAATAAATTATCAGTGTGCTCTCATGGAACATTCTTGTATATTTATTTTAGGTGAGTTAAGAAAACAACGGTCAGTTAATGTAAGAAATCTTTGCAAAAGAGTAATAAGCCAGGTGCAAGGACACTTGATGCATTGTTCTCCAGTGGATTTAGTCAGGTTACTCTGCTAGTAAAGCAATTCATCCAAAATAAACAGAAAATAATCGGGGAAAAAATGGATAACAAAACATTAACTTTTGTGAATGGTTCTACATACACAACCTAGCCAGACACATTTTTTTCAGATATAGTTAGAAGAGTGAACAGAACAGTACTCCAGAGAAAGATCTACAAGTGATGATGAAAGTGATGAAAGTGACCTTTCATCATCAGCTAGCACCAACCCACTAACATACTACACTTCTGGCATGCAAGATAATTACCACTGTTTGTTGTGTCAACTGGCCAAGTACACTTTTTTCTCCTTTAACATAAGAGCCTGTAAACATCTTGAGTGACAGGTGAGGCACAGGGACAAAAGGCCGAAGACAGGTGTGCATGAAGCGTTTCCCTTTGTTAGAGAGTTCACTGGGAGGGGCTGTCTCCGTTGGCCCGTGTGCGCTCTGGGGTCCTGGCGCTCCTTTTGGCTATCCTCCTCGCAAAGCGACTGATTCCCGGGGACCTCAGCTCCACGGCTTCCATCTCTTCTTGAACAGGAGCAAACTCTGCTTGAGCAAGATGAGGTGATGGATAGGACTGGGAGTATGGGGATGGAAGGGGGTAGGACCCGTGAACTACGTACGGCTGCTGCTCACCGTCATAAAGGTCCTCAGGGTCATAGATTTGGTAGGAGTTATGTGGCAACTGCACTACTGGGATGTCTTGATCAGTTGGCTCACCGTATCCACCTTAACCCACCACCACCAAGAGCATTCATACGGTTAACACAGGAGAAGGGGAGCAGAAAATTAAAGCATTCATTAGGAAATTGACATTTTATATATAGATACATTTCTATATCATGTGTGTGAGTATATATATATGTAATCTTTAAATACACATCTTTTATTCACATAAATGAACAATGAAAACATTTAACAAAATTAATAAGCCGGAGCAATTGGAAACCCACCAACAGACAGCCAAGTTAGTTGGAAACCACCACCACAATTTGTCAAATGTCCAGTTGTAATACTGTGCTCATTATACACTGCACACTCTGCCTGCTATAGCTTATTCCAATTATGGGCTAGAATACATGATTAGCAGGCAAAAATGGGTCAGGCAATAATTTTTAGCAGTGCCAGGAAGCCAAGTGCATGTACAGCAGCTGTAAGTTCATTAGTGGTAGTCATTATCGTTGCTGGAAAGCACAGAGCAGTTCAGCATCCATCTCTGACCTTCAGCCCAATGAGACCTGAACCAGAATGAGCCTTTCACCTTCTGGACTGGTAGCCATTGTAAGGGATTGGGCCTTAAAACAGGAAATGAACAACGGGGAGGGGAAGTGAGGAGAAAAGGATAGGAAGAGACGACAACAAAAACATTCAGGTAAGTAAAACATACAAATCAGCTCAGGGCAGATTAAACTGTAAACATCAAACAAATATGCCTTATGCATAACATTGGTAGTTTAGTGCTTTACTAATAAATTTTGATTTTAGGTTGGGTGATAAAATTTTTGGTAATTTTGTTAACTTTTTCCCATGGCCTCTCCGTGCTATAACGAGATGGGAAAGTAGGATACAGAGAAGATACAGAAAGAATAATTTTGTCCAGATGGCTTCACTGGTTAATGATGGACACGTGCATCCCTGTGCCAGGTTACACTACACTACTAGGTTTAGTAGGGGTCATGCTCTCATGCCACTCAGAGGCACATGGAAGGGGAGGTTGAGCAACACATTTGAAAAACTACAAGTGTAAAAACTCTGCTGTCACAAACATGAGTTGGTAGGGCTTCAACAGAGACCACTGAGATGGAGCAGGCTCATACAACTACACAAACATGTACAGGACAAAACCCACTAGGCAGGATCAGTTTTACAGGCTGGGATCAGACGGTGGTCACTACACTGGGTCACCTCCTCTTCGTGCTGCAGTCCCAAAAAGTAGAGCCACACTGGACACGGGGGTTTTTAGGGAGCCACCACATTTTAGTGCAAGGTTCATGGGTAGCCTCCATCTCACTTGGGCTGTTAGAAATTGCCACCCCACTCCGCAAGCGGCGGCAGTCCCGACTCCACTACTCACCTGCCAGGCCGTAGGCAGCGCAGGAGGAGGGGTCGCAGTAGCCCGGGGGCCCAGCAGGGCCCTGCGAGCCCGGGGACCCCGTGTGGCCGGCAGGACCTCGGGGGCCCGGAGACCCCGGCGGCCCCGGGCTGCCCGTCCGGCTTTCTCCTGGAGGTCCTGCAAGAACAGGGAGGTGAAACGTCTGAGTCGTGTCTTTCATGACAGCGGGGATATGAGGCCATCTTTCCTGGCCTGGAAAACGTGGCTCTGAGTGTTATAAACGCTTCCAGGAGGCAGAGCGAGCGAAGAACAAGGCATCCTGGCTCTGACTCCCCTGGGCAAGCCGAGGGAAAGGCTTCAGCCTCTGGCAAGGAAGAGAGCAGCAGCCTGAGAGGAGACCTGCTCCCAGTGAGCTTCCTCTCTGGCTGCTGCTTCACAGCTCCTAGCCAGAACTGCAGCAAATGTTTCACCAAACATCAGACTTCTGGAAAGGGATTTGCATGGACACAGGACAGCCCTGGATGCCTGCACAGCTCTTGATTCCTCCCAGTCCCTTCCAATACAGTTTTTGGGTAATGCTGTGACTTGATACCAGGGCCTAATGGCCAGGATAGCCTCATGAGGTCAATGCAATTTTACTCCTGTTTCAACAGGACGTGGTTATCACTCTCTCTGCTTTTCCAGGACCTAAATATAAATCCATGTGATACAATGTGCTTAATTAGTATGAGTTTCTCTGTCAACTCATGTTTAGCTATGACATTAAGTCAATGAGAAAACAAATGCAATTAGTCCAGATTAACTTTTTCCCCTTCCAGAACCCATGTCTGAAAAAAAAACCCAAAAAAACAAAACTTGAAACCATGTCTGAAAAAAAACCCAAAAAAACAAAACTTGAAACATTTTGAAAAGGTGGGCTTGGAGAAGCAGTTTATCATAGGGAAAATGAAAATACTTGTGTGATGGGTGACACCATCACGTGGCACATCCCAACATGATATTACATAATAAGAACATTATGACAGTTAAGGTGCCTGAATGCTACTCTTCTGCTTCTCTTCTAGGAGAAGGACAGAGCTGCTGTAAGCTTCTTCACATGTGGTCAGAGTGGTCTAACCCAAATGCCTCAAGTGTAAGTTTACCTGTGGATCCTGGTGGGCCTCGGGGTCCTTGTGTTCCAACACCTGGATTGCCTTTTTCTCCTTTCTCACCTGGTAAACCTAAGGAAACAGTATTCAGTCACATTTTGATCAAAAGTGTGAGTACTGCTTATATTTAACCAGGATTATAGTTCCATATGTTATTTCTCATCTAAAAACAGATGGCAGAGAAGGAGGGAGGTGAAAGTTAAAAATTATTTGGTTCTTTTTCCATCCTTTCCCGACAGCCTCTGAAGGGCAATGTCATTCTTGGGGTCTTAAACATTCCTGCTGCCATGGTGGTTTCATCAGGATGGTATGCAGAGGCATCAGCCAGTTTCCAGGCTGCACTTCCTGTGGAAAGCTGCCTCTAGACTACACCAAGGTGCCACTATTGTAAGTCAGAGGAGTCTCCCAATCCTCATAGCTATAAATTACTATGTGGCCCAGAAAAGTCAAATTTTTTAGTGCTACAGCAAATTTTCATTCAAACATTCACCCACCAAAGAGTGGCTCAGCACAAGATTGTCCATTGAGAGAGCTGTTACTGGTTATGGCAGATTCTTGTTAAAACATGAGAAAGGAGTTTCATCACAGTCAAAACCTGACCCCCAAATAAAGCCCAATCTGAGTGTTTCCCAGTGTTGAAACTGGTATTCCAACAGGCAGAGCCAGTGAGTTGTGCTCCTGCACTCCTCATGGGACTAAATTTCTCTCCTTGTGTCTGATCCATGGAAATCTCAAATCTAGTAATTCAGAGAAATCACTACTTACTTCCAGCTTTCCACCTCCTTCTGCACTACCTCTGTGGCATCCTATAAAAACACTTTCTATATGCAGCCATCACAATAGGCAGTGTTGAACTATAGTAGGTGTCAAAACTATAAATTCCAGACCCTGAGTTTCCACTGGTGACTTGGAAATTCTCATAAAGTCTGTGTTTGATTTGGATGGTTCAAAGACACCAAATCCAGGCTGGTTTGTGGGACTTCCCTCCCATTTTCCAGACCTCCCTCCCAGCAGTGGTAATTGCTCTCCTGGCTTCACAGCTTCCCCACTTTCAGAGTCAAAGTACCTTCATCAACACAGAGCAGAAGGAAAACAGCTGCTGCCCTGGATGGGGCAATACCTACAGTTCCAACTGACTGGGCTCCTTCCTTCCTCTCTGCTCAGGTAACTGCTGCCTCTTAGGGCAAAACAGCTGGAGAACATCTCATTCTTGTAAGGACTCATAGAATCTCAGAATGTGCTGACTTGGAAGCCACCACAGAGATCATGGAGTCTGATTCCAGCCCTGCACAGGATCATCCCCAAGAGCCACACCATGTGCCAACCACTTGTCCAAATACTTTTTGAGCACTGTCCAAAGGCTTCTTCAGCTCTGTCAGGCTGATGCTGTGACCAATTCCTTGGGGAGCTGTTCCAGTGCCCAAACACCCTCTGGGTAAGGCATCTTTTCCTAATGTCCAACCTAAACCTCCTCTGACCCAACTTCAGGCCATTCCCTTGGGTTCTGTCACTGCTGACCACAGAGATCAGTGTCTGCCCCCCTTCTCCTCAGGAGGAAATTTTAACTCCTCAGTCTCCTAGCACAACAAACCAAGTAACTTCAGCCCCTCCTCATCAGATTTCCCCTCAGAAAGTCACAGAAGATCTTTTTTATCTTCTTAAGCTAATATGTAATGGAAGCAAATAAGTAAATAAAGAGTCTAAGTGTGGGGGAAATGTTAATTAAAACCAATTAGCGGCAAAGAATTGCTCACATCAAGTTTATCAAATATGAGTCCACTGAAAATTGAAGTGGATTCAGTATCTGTGGAGGAGTTCTGGGTCTTCTGCAGGAGCAAGAAGCTTCCAGGACAATATATTGTCTGACCTAACCACATGGAAAACACAGGCCACACCACTGCAACCAATAAATCCACAGTAAGCAAATAATTTTTAACCAAAGCATCATGATCACTTTATCTTACCTCTACAAGGTTCTTTGCACTGTCCTGGCATGGTTAAGGCATTGCCTGTTTCCCTTTATTGCCTTTTATTTTCTTCAGTTGCATGATTTTGAGGAAGGGTGGTGGTGTTTCCTTCCAGATGCCTGAAATTTACTTAGCCCTGGCTTGCTTCAGACATATGCAGAAACTTATCTATTGTAATTCCCTACTTGTGCTGCAGGCCTTGTAACAAGGTAAATGTATTTAAATTATCTCTTAAACACAGGAAAGGCTTGCCCTTTGCAAAAGGCAAAGTCTATTTGTGTGAACTGCTTTTTTCCTAAGAAGACTGACCCATTACAACCATCTGCAATCTGCACAGATGTTTAGTAAAAGGATCATTGCTTATCCTACTGCATGGTAACATTACTTGGTGACTTCAAAGGCAACAGCCACAACATTTCAAAATCACAGCCTGCCATGCACTCTATTATAATTATTAACACACACAAAACTACACACCCATATGTGATGTTCACAGGATAAAATGTCAGTAAGAAATGCTAAACATGGAACAAATCTACTCAGGCTAAGAAGAAAACATTCATTCTAGAATAAATTATTAATCTCTTGTGCAGAGCAAACCTTCTTTGAAAGCAAACACTGAAGGCCAAGATAAAAGCCTGCATCAGGTTTCTTTTAGTCTAATTTTGAGTAAAGTTTATCCAAGTTAAAGAGAACATAAACACTGATGCAAAAATATCCTACTCCTAAGGCAAAATGCTCATGAGTTAAAGCCTGGGCTTTGATGGGCTTCCCTAAGGGATTTAGGAGAATCACAGACCTCTTGGCTAGCTCCTAATAAATGGCAGAATATTCAAAATTCACCCAAGTCATCTTTGTTGCCAGCAGAGCACGGCTTACAGAAAGCCAACCAGACAACCATCATTCTTGCAGGTCACTGCACTGTTGGTTATGCAATGGTTAAGTGCCCTCAGAAAGAAAGTGTGAGTATCAAACTTGCCACTTGAGTTAAGAATGCCTTCAGGTTACAGGAGCTGCTTTCACATTTGTGCTCTGGACATGCTTCAGCAATACCATCAAACTGTCCCTTCCCTTCATGCTAACCATGGGTTTATGTCTTGTCCCCATCCAAAATAAGCAATGTCTTCATTTCGGCCCCATGGAGATCACAAGCAACTGAAATCAATTATTTACAACCCATCACTAAAGATAACTTTGCTAGCATCAGTTATTGAAAACAAAACCAAGGTCATGAACACATTCTCTAGCAAAGAAAAATAAATTTCCATGGTTTCTTCACAAATGGAAATCTCAGGTGCTCTTTATTTAATTTTGTCTTTAAGAGAAAACTGTCTTGTGAGAACTATGTATTGCACTTAAGAAAAATTAAACTACTACCAAAAATGTTCTCTTTTCAAGATGTTCAGCTGTGAGCATAGTATATAATAACAGAGGGTTATGATTTTTTTCTTTTTTAATCCAGATGAAGCTAAAACTGGAAATAAAAATATTTCATTAACTCAACTGGCAAAAGTTTCATTTAATTGCACTGAAATTTTGCCATCACAGCTGTAAACGTGGCTTTTGATAACACATTTTTAACTGGCTCTTTCATATGAAGCCAGGAACCAAATAAGGAGGAAGTTGTGCTTGAGAACAGTAACTTTCCCAGTGACAGCTTAGGTATTTATTGTTCTTTAATCATAGTGGGATGGACTGAGTAACTGTAAGTTTTATACACCACTTCAGATCACATAAGAGCTGAAGTCCATTCAGTAGTAGGAAAAGTGCACTCTCACAGCATGTAAAAGCTAGCAGTGTCTCAGAATAATTTTTACTATGGCTTTTCCATTTTTCCACAAGGTTGAGTAAAAATACCCATATATTATAAAAATAACTGGAAACCAAAAAGAAGAAAAAGCCATGTTGACTCTTGGTTTCTATCCCATTTTGCAGAGGTGCCACTACTTCCTGGGCTCTCAGAAGCCAGACACTATTTGTTTAAGTCCCAGCTCATAAACAAAACCAAAATAAAACACGTTCAAACTAACTGAAAGAAAAATAGAAACCAGTGCGGTGAACTAGTTAAAATTAAAATAGATGTGAGGGCTGTGAATAATCAGTGTTTGGTTTTTCTCCAAACTCCTATATTTATGCAAATAAGCAAAGAGCAAAATTCTAGTAATTTATCTGGGATTATGTACTGTAGGGGCGTGGTGATACAACGTGGCCTCTCAGCTGGCAACAGACACTGGGAACTGAGTCTGTCAAGAGAATGAGTTGTCCTTCCTCACTGAGGTGGTCTTTCTTGGAAGGACCAGCTCAGTGTGTTACTGCTGAGAGGAATCCCATCCAGGAATGGGACATCATGGACCCAGAAACCTCCACTTGAACTCCTTACAGAGCTCCATACACTCTCTCAATCCATGCCTCTCTCCAAAGCCTCTGATTAACACTTGGCAGAGTAACAAGGTAAACAGTGGAAAAGAAGCCATTGGCCAGGCAAGTTAGCAGGGAAGTTCACTGATGTCTCTCTCTGCTGACATTTCCCAGTAAAGCTCTCCTTGGTGCACCATTTCCAACCATTTCAGTTCCACACACTGGTTTCTGAAGTGCCCCCTTCTTAGAGGCTGGGATTGAATGGGTGGTAGGCAAGAGAGGTGGGCTGAAAGAAAAATCTGGCCTCCCCCACCTTTTTATCTTCCACTCCATCAGCACTTTGCACTCAGCTCAGAGCCAGTAACAGGCTCTTGCAGCAATCCAACAGTTTGAGAGGGAAAAAGCAACACTGCTAGATAGGCAAACTGGTGTTTCTTGCTTCTAGTGATTATTACTTCTTAGCACACTCTGTTGAAGGGCATTTTCTGAACTTAGAGGTGGAGCCTGACTTTCAGAGTTCCTAATCTGGCACTGGGCTTAAACATTAAGTTGGCTTCATATACAACCAAAATGCTGATGACACTAGTGAAAATAAACACATTTTTCATAAAGACTTCCAGGTGACTGGCTGGAGATCTTCAGGACAGGACTGTACATTGTGTTTGCCGAACAAGTTAAATGCAAACAATGCTTCAGAACGCAGCAAGGAAAGAAGTGTGACTCCATTTACCCTCCTCTCTACAGCCACTGGAAACTTAAAAACCCTTCCTTCCATCCAGAAGCTGAGCAATTTTAGTCTGCTGCTTCCGTGTATGATGTGTTGTTAGGAATCAAGTGAGAATCGGGAATGCCTGAAAAACTTCCAATCATTCTCCACAAGCATGAAGCTGGTTATAGAACTTTTAATTTTCATTTTTGCATTTTGGAGTTAGATTAGAGCAATTTCTTAGAAATGGATTCAGAAATAACCCAAGAGTCTGTAGCAAAAGATATCTTCCTGCTCAGAAAGGTGCTACTACATCAAACAAACATCAGTCTGAAAATTCAGTTGTTCCTGAAAAAATTAAATCCTCAAGGCGCAACAAATTATTATATATTTTTGTTTCTTAAGGAGCTCCTTTCTCTTTCTTCCAGATTCTGTTCAAAGCTCCAGTTGCATGAATGTCCTCAAGTCCATTTTCACTCCAAATAAACCAGCCAATTATTTTATCTTAAAGTTTACACACAGATTCTTGATTCTTGAAACAGCCTCATTTTAAGCTGAAAATATTGTAAAACACTCCCAATATTTGGTATTGAAAGAATGTATGAAGCCTACCTCTTTCTCCTGGTCTTCCTGGTTGCCCTGGGCTTCCTGGAAAGCCTTGCATGCCTGGAGATCCTTGCTCACCCTGTGGCCCTGGAGCCCCCGGCCGGCCTGGCTCACCAGGAGGACCCGCGATGGTTCGTGTGGAGACAGACTGGCTTGGGATCTGGTTCAGAATCGAGTTATATCTTGCCATATGACCTGTCAGGGAAAAAAAGCCATAAATTTCAAGTAGCAGTAGAAAATCTGGTTCAGCAAAGTTTGAACAGAGTACTGGCAGGTTCTCAAGGCTGTGGTCTGTCATACTTTGGTATTGTGAAGTTGTGCACTTGGTGGGGGAGACATAGTAGTTTAGGGAACACATTGAAGGAAAATAGAAGAATTATTGAGCAGGATTTTATTTTCTTACTTTGGTAATGGTTTAGGGGGCTTTTGTATTTTATGTCTATAAAAATTTTAAATTGTTGCAACAGAAGCTTCTGCATACTGTAATAGCTGGGAGACAATTCCAGATTTTTTTTCCAGAAGGCTGATGTTAATCAGTTCTAGTTGGACATAAATCTGGTTGCATAAGTACAGTTGGAGCATAAACCTCAACTGTCTAGTCTAAAACAAACAGATTCCCTCAGATATTTTGAAAAGTGTCATATTTATAAGTAACTGTGGCAGGAAAAGATCCATTCTAGAGAGAGAAGCACATGGACAGTCTGTGTACTTGCCTTGGATGAGCTGCTCACACACTTGACGAGCAACAGCCCGGACCATTGCTTGGGACTGGAGATCACCCTGGATAACAACAGTGCATGAAACACTTTCTTGAATCAGTTCTGTGCTGAAAGCACTTTGAGCAAAGAAAGATATTTATTATTGCTGAGACATTATATCCTCACAGATGAGAAAGAAAGCCAGAGAAATTTTGTTATTTCACTAGTTCTCATTTCTCTTTTTGGCCAGCAATCAGAGGTCTGAGAAGATAACCCTAATGAGAGATTTGGAGACATGCTTGCTGCCACATACTTCCCACCTTCAAACATTCATGTAGCTATATAATAGACAATGTCTGGAAAAGAAGGAAAGCTTGCTTAATTGCAAAGAGACAAGTACGGTGCCTGTAAACACAGAGAAACATAAATTTTTGAGAAAAGCTCTTTATGAGACAGAAGGTCAGGCAGGAAAAAAAGACACAGCTAACATAAACATAGACTTACCCGTTCACCTCTTTCCCCCTTAGCTCCAGGAGGACCCTGTGAAAAGATTCAATGCAAAATTAATTTGCATTTTGTTCTGCTCAAAATTTTTAACACCTAAACTTTGTCTGCCTTGTGGATTCATATTAAAGGGAAAAAAATTAAACAATAAGCAAGCTTTCAGGACGTTGTGTGGCAGTGACAAATACCATTCTATTGTTTCAGTACTCAACAAAATGTTCACCTTTGGCAATTACATGGGAACAATGACTTTCACGAGTGTTTGCCACACACTGAATTCTTTATTCAAAATGATAGCAAGGACAGGCCACCACATGATGCACTTCACATGGCTGAAACAGGTCTAATTTTTGCAAAATAGCAGCCTGAAATTTGCTGTACTGAGACTCTGCATCCACTATGAGCAGAGCAAGCAATGGGATTAAACTACACAGAAAATTATGTTTGACATTAAGGATAATGTAATTATGTATTGATGGTGAGGACAATTATGGATTGGAACAAGTTGTCTAGGGCAATTACAACTTCACCAATGTAATTTTTTTGGGTAGACTGCACATTTCTTAGGAGCTTCTGAAGTGAGGAAAGGTGTGTTGGTCAGAGCCTGGTGTTAATACCACCAAGGTCATGGGTTTGATCCCTGTATCCCATTCACTGGAGAGGTGAACACGATGGCTCTTGTGGTTCCCTTCCAAATCAGACTGTTCTGTGTTTCTGTGTAGGTAACCAGCTGACAGATACATAGTTAAGCACAGCTTATTCTATCCTTGGAGAGAAGAAACTCCTACAAAGACTAAAATATTATTTCATGCCTCTATTCTATAACTCAATGTTTTGGAATAGAAAGTTACTGAAGCTCAGTAATTTTTCAGCCACCTGTTTTTTTCTGCACTACTAGAATCTAAGCATGCACAGCAGAGCCCTTGCGTGACTCTCAGGAATATCTACATTCTAGAAAGTTTTGTTCAGAATCTGGAACATGTGTTTGGACAGGAACTGCATAGTCAACATGTTATGTATTGATAGTAAAAGGTCCATAGCTCATCAAATCTCCTTTGTAAATTCCATGATTACACCTAGAAACTATGCAGAACTGGGAATTGGGCTATTATCTTTGCTTTTGTATTACCAATGAATTTAATTTAATTTCCACTTAACCACATGAAAATGCTTGCATTGGCCTAAATCTCCAAACCAAACTGGATTTTGGAAAAAAATTTTCTTTTCTACAAATAGAGTCAGTAATGCACACTGTCTCATTCTGATGTCCTTAAAAATTAGATGGAATGTTTACTGTAATAGATGGAAAAACTGAGCAGGCTTTATAATTAAACAAGTAGGCAAATGTTAAAATACAAATACATAACATTGTCTGAATTCTTACAGAGACAAAGAAGTCCATTATAAATATTCCCTTTTACATAATTTACACACTCATTTCATAGTTGTATTCCTTTCTTCCAGTCAAAATGTTTTGTTCTGGACTTTTTAAAATAATAATAAAAAATAACATCTGAGAGACAAATTGGAAGTTCCTAATACTAATTTTAGTATAGAGGACATAATTTTCCACTCAATGAAACTGATAGTAAAATTTATAATAGCAATCTAGAAAAAGTCCTAGTCATTAGTCATTTGTTCTGATGTAATCACAGAGCAACCCCAAAAATCAAGTTTTTTATTAATACATTATTTTCACTGTTTGGAAATCAGAATAATATTTTGGAAATATTCAGGTTAATAAACATCTGAATTTCCAGAGAGTCGCTGGAAGGGCAAAGGGAAAAAAAAAAGAAGAAAGTAATTACACAAAGACTACAAATTCACATAGTTGTATTTTTAACTTCTGTGTTTTAATCTTGTGTTTTGACTCTAATCCCTGTATTCCAAACATTGTGTGTAAGATCAATAAATATATTTAATTACAAAGAATGAACAAAGAAAGTTCAATATGATGTTTAACTTAGCCACTAACTGTAAACAGATCATAGGCAATAAATATTGAGGAGTTCTGTCAAACACTGAAGCCAGACCCAGAAACCAGTTAGTGCTCAACAGCAGACAGAGAAATATTAATTAGTTTTACTTACAGGAGCTCCAACATCACCTTGTGGCCCCTGACTTCCAGTAACACCTGGAACACCTGGAGCACCAGGTATGCCCTATGTGGAAAAAGAGGAAGAAAATCGTGGTGATGACAATCAACATCCACGAGTCCTGATGAGACAGGACAGTTCTGTCAGTCAAAGACTGGAGATTCCCAGAGAGAGGACTAAGAAATACAATTTGAAAAAAATACAATTTGCAGGAAAAAGAGCACCAAAAGAAGCAGAGCTCTGAGGAAAGCACTTGAGAAAAATAACTTGGGCTGCTTTGTAGAACAGGCAGAAATTGCTGAACCAGTGGACTAAATCCTGTGATGTCAACACTGTGTTCAGGGGGATGACTCAGAATGTTCTTTGTAAAAACAAGATGGCTTGGAGAATACTCAGTACAACCAGCAGCTTCACCTAGTCTTTTAAATCTATTAAGAAGGCATTAAGTTTGCCTAGCTGCCCTGAGAAGGCTGAGACTGGTTCTGATATCCTGCATTAGAGGCTGGATGTGGCCTCTGCTGTCTTCCTTGGTTACTCTAGGAGAGCACCTGTGCTCACCCCCAGCCTCTAGACCAAGTAAAGCTTGGTGGTTCACTTCAGCTACCACTCCTAATTGGAATTTTTGACAAAAAATGTCTTTTTCCAAGTGTTCGAAGCGGTAATTCTCTCTTTATAGTGCAGTTACTCGACTAAAAACAAGCTATCAATCTATTGACAGAACAACTCTCTCCCCTTCCTATGGGAGACATTTTCTTCCTGGGCTAAGTAGGAGTGGAAGGAAATTACACTGGACAAGCAGCTTTCTGCCAACTCCATGCATCACAAGAATTCCCTTGGCCTTGCTCTATCCACTCTAGCATAGATAAGTGTGAGAATCCCCCCAAATCCTGCTGACTTTTGCAGGAAGAAATTCCATGGACCATACTCACCATTGGGCCAGGAGGTCCTTGTGGGCCTGTGGGTCCATCCTTGCCAGGAAAGCCCTATGAAAGATAAATAAAAGCAATTTCATCAGCTTTTTATATGCACTTTGTGAATCTGTTGTGTTTCATCCGGAATAAATGTTTTACCTTTGTTCTTTGTTTTCATTTTGTTTACTTGTTGGGCTTTTTTGGTTTTTTTTTTCTTAATTAATACCTGTTGGTAGTGGTCTCTTAGGAAAAAAAATTCCTTGTTTGCCTTGGGGAGGGTTGATTTCTGAAAAGGAGCTATAGTGTCACCAAGATTTAAAAAAACCAAATCCAGCTAGTCTTACAATATTTTTGAAGAAAAAACAAAACAAAATTCTTCATACTGGCAATTTTCACCTCTGAGTGAATTTCACTTAGAACATTTCTGCAGGGGAATAAATGAGAGGGTTTGCTGTCAAACCTCTGTACCACAAGGTCACATTTCTACATCTGTTCTCACTGGCTGCAAGCATTCACAGCCCCACTGATGAGGTGCTGAAAGATGGCAATGGAGAGGGGATCTCTCTGCCCAGCAGTGCTGCACATCAGCTCCAGCTATCACTGAGGTCCTGGTGCAGGAAGCACTGGGAATGCTCATGTGGTTTACATTATGAACGTGCCTCAGAGCTTCCAGAAATGAGAGCCAAAAACTAAAGATAACTTGGAAACTGGAAAGCAAGTACATCACAGAAAAAAAGACTGTCCAGATGTAGAAGAAAATACACTGTTAATAAAGTATTCTTACAAATCAACCAATGTGTGCATTTTGTATCCACATGCTATGAAGCTTGGGTTTCTGACCAGTCTGGTGATTAGGCAATTCCTTAATTACTACACAGCCTGAACAGGAGAAATACGGTTTTACCTCTGGCTCAAGACCAGTTTGAAAGGTGGTTTATACTGGAAAGTGTTTGGTTTATTGCTGAAAAGTTTGAAAATGTTTATGGTTACACATAGAGTAAAGAATGTTCCAGGCCTCAGTATCTCATGGAGCTTCAGAAGAAAAATTTACTACTTTTTTGGTTTGTACTTTTTTCCCAAATATGTGTTTGTTTTAGTAATGAATATAAATTATTCTACTAGTTTTATGCTTTGCATTATTTGGAAATTATTATTGAAATCGACAATCATATGGCATAATAAATGGCTGGGGAATAATATTATCTGCCATATAACTGGAAGGACTTTTTTTAAATTCTACTGGTGTTTCAATGAAAAAATAAGCCAGATAGTCAACTCACATTATGTTATCTATGTACACTTAAACTTCCTATTCCACAGTGTAGCCAGATGAAGGTAATGCTTTCATATTTATGTTTCTTTTTTTAAAGCAAGGATGTAAAACCTCTTTTTATTTTTGCTCAGGTCCAAAGCAGAATGAAAACTGGTTTGACCCTTTTAAGGGCTTAATTTAACAAGGATGAGGGAAATATAGTACTTTCCACTGACTTCTAGGACCTAGTGTGGGTTCATACAGGCTTCTAAAGAAAATAAAACTATACGTCTTTCTCTTCTCCCACCCCAGTCAAAGAGTAGAATTAGCAGTAGGATCAGAAATACATTTCCTTGGAATGAATTTCACAATTTCTTTCTTCTGAGCAGTGCTTTTACTCCTGGCTGCTCAGTAATCACCTCCTGTCTAGTCTCCTAGGGTTTATTTCTCTTGGCATTGTGTCTGTATCGCCCACAAAAGATCACCTCCTACTGTATTTCCTAGATGTGAAAATTACCCTGTATAAATCAAGTCAAAGAGAAGCCTGTTTCAAGAAAGAATATGGCAATACCTATTCTCTCATGCTGGTAAAAGACTACAGGTTTGTTTGTGCTGCCAGCAGCATTTAAAGATGATGTTACTCAGACCACCTGATGGCCAGAATGGATCTGACACTCATTCTGAACTTTTCAGCTGAGAGCAGAGATAAGTAAGTACCAGGAAATTGGCAGGAAGACTGGGAATTTATTTCTTCTGGCTCTTTCTCGCATAATTTTTGGTGTGTGTAATTTAGAAGAAAATAGAGCACAGTAAGAATTCACAAAGTTGTATTTTGAGTACTGAAGCCTTGTAGATGCTATTTAATCTCCCATTTATTGAATTCTCCTCTTTGCTTAACCATCTCTAATGCAAGGGGAAGGACTGGAGGAATTACATTGCACAACAGCTCTTTCTCTCTGTCACATCCAGGACAGAAATGACTTTGAACAAATCCACAGATCCTCTCCCATGAAACTCCATGTGCAAGAGCAGGCTAGGACAAATTTTGATATGTGACCCAGGATGCAGGTCTTAGAATCAAGGTTTATATCATTTCAGAAAGTCAACTTAAATGAAGACCTATTTTGCCAATGGCATGGCAGAAAGGTTTTACAGAAAGAGTGTAGCTCTGACAGAAATTTTATAAGGCATTTTATTTGTCAAAATACAAATGGCATCACCAGTAAAATCTCAAGTCTGCTGAAATCAGTACTGCTGCTGACCTTGTTCTGTAGCCTGGAATTTGTTTGGGGGAACTGTGGAGAGGTGACTTTTCAAGTAGGACTAGATACCAGCAAAAACTGAACTGAAGCTACTGAGCCAGGCTTGACAGACTTCCACATAGAGCCTTTTTAAAAAACCCTGCAGCCAGGGACACGACTGCCAATTCATGATCTGCCTTTCAACACGAAATGCTTGGCACTGTTGGTGGAGAAACATGATCTGTTCTCTCTAGTATATATATATATACTGCCAGCTGCAAATATGGGGCAGCAAGAAAGAACAACCACAGCTACAGCCATACAATACAAATAAATCATTTTACATTTATAAAATCTTTCCTGGCACTCTGGAAGCTGATGAGAGAGGAGGGGGACTGTTCCTCAAGTGGAGTCTGAGATGGGGATTTAATCAGGTTACTAGACAGGTATAAAATATTATCATACATATTCAGAATATTTGCTGTATTAGCAGAAAAGAACTTTTTTTTTACTCTGATTCAACCTTCACAAAGTGTTTTTATTACATCCTATTCTTCTTCATTGGGAAGGTATGTCATTATGAAAAAGGGCTTTTCATGAATTCACATAACTGACAGGGAAGATGCTCTCTTTCTTTCTAAAACCCAAGAAAGAGCAAATAAGTCAGGGACTAAAAACCAAGTTCAGGAATACAAAAAAGAAATTTTACAAATTAATATTTAATTACAGCATTAACAAAGGAAAATCAAAGCCTTTCCTCAACTGATTTCAAAAGGAAAGTCAGAAAGTATGAATACTAGAAATCAAAAAAAAAAGAAAACTAACTGTAAAAGTGAAGTGATTCCAATTATCAGGAACTGAAGGAAAAAATCTCCATTCCAGTACTTGATGAGTCTAATATCACATTATACCCAGTTCAAAGTTCTCAGAGACCTCCCAACAAATATCAGCCCTATGCTTACCACCCATTAAAATCAGTGTGATTTAGCAACCTGCCTAATAACTCTACATCACTAGTACCACTATAATTAAAATACTTAAAGATCAATAAATACTAGAGAGGAAGGGATAACTAAGCTAAGAAAAAGACAGAAAATCTCAGTTCTAGTAATATAATACTTGCAAAACAGTTTGGCATCTTGGCTAACAGGAGGAAACCCAGCAAAGGGAAGATTATACAAAAAGGCAATTTACTCCTCAGGAATTTTCCAGTTCACTTTTGCTGCTGCAGTTATGCCCTTCAGAATTGTCCCTCTTTCAAGTGCTGGGTCTTCAAAGAGACTGCGGTGAAATAATTGGTTTGGATCTTCGCCCATTAAAAGCAATTTTATGTTGTCATAACTTCACAGGAATTGAATTAGTTACAACACCATAAAATCAGTATAGCATAATTATTTGTTGCCATAGAAATAATTACAGCTGGACAACATTGCATAAGGGTCACACAGAGACAATACCAGACTAACAGAACTAATTTTGTGAGCTCTAGGCTGTGTATCCAGCTCCCATGATTAACAGCAGAAGAAAGGGAACACAAGAACAAAGCATTACCATATCTATAACAACAGGCAATTTATGTAATTGCTCTATCTTTTTATAGACAACAGTGGGGTATTCTATGGAATAAACACCACATGACTTTTCCAGGCTGTATCAAAAGCCTTTGCTGCACTAGTCTTCCTTGGCTTTTCTCTGGATTATCACCTCTCTGCAGTAACCTGGAAGAGAGTGGGAGAACTAGACCTCTTTGAACTGCTGTTTGGCATCAAGGCATGGCTGAGGGCATCCTCTGCTAAACATGAAGTCAGCTACAGAATAACAAAAACACAGAGTTCTTTTCTCCTGGAACTGCAGGCACCTCAATGTCCCTGGTGGTCAGGAATGTGGAGGGAGGGGGCACACAGCACTCCCTTGTACCATGTTTAGCACCAAGTCATCTCAACTTGTCCAGGACCAAGACTAGACAGAACATGGCAAAAAAACCCAAATGTTCATCAGGGTCCAGGTCTTTTTTAACCTGGAGATTAACAGGTGGCATGAAAGTTGAGCGATTTAGGGGGAAATATTCCAATGCAGGCAAAAAGAAGACATAAAAACATGCAAAACCATAATACATCACACAGTATTCTAAAAATACATTTACCTACATATTTTAACACAATTTAATTGAAAATTAGAAGGCTATTCCTTCAATCAGGTTATTTATCTGATTATAATACTGCATAAAACTTTATCTTAATAAAATACATATCTTTTCTTGATTTTTAGAGGAAAAACACACAAAACATTTATCTGTTGTCCAAATTCTACAATAACTTCAGTGGAATTACTTCTAGATATAAAGATATGCCAATGTTTGAATTCATAACAGTGTGTTCAAATATGTGTTTTGCTATAGGGTGAGGGTTTTTTTGTAACAAGGTCAGAAAACCAAAGAAGTTCCAGATTTCTCTGAAGTTCAAGTTACATTAACATAACCAAAAAAAGGATTGTGGATATGTAAATCTTGCCCAAATGAAACTAAAAAGTTATATTTCATAATGAACTTCTTCTGTAGACAGAAATCTATTACTGTGCTAACAATAACTTTCCAGTGTCTGACTAATAATGAAACAGAAGTCTCCCCAAGGAGACAAAGAGAAGGACTTATAGGCTTAACTGCACAAATGAATATGAATTTTCTTTTACTGGCTCCCAGACTGTAAATATCTTCAGTTGTTTTACCAGGAGCAGAATAAGGTTGGCTAAATTTTGGTATTATTTTGCACCTTTTCCTCATGACAACTGTTTCTGCAGGTATCATTCTACATTCAGTGTTAGATTCCCTTGTAGCTGTCTCTCTCTGTTCATTAATTAGCTAGAAAGCAAATGTAGATCATTGCCTTGGATTGCATACTAATTATATACCATTAACCAACCATTTAACTTTAAACATATAAGCCAAAGGATTAATTGGCAATGCATCTACTCCTATCAAATGCATAAAGCACAGGCATTGTGCAGGATCCCATCACACATCTCAACCCTCATCAGCACACAGAAGGATGTCCACCCTCCTGTGCCTATTAGCACAGAGAGATGATCTCCAGAAAGGACAGAGGTGGCATAAATTATAATAAAACAACCATGCTGGGAAATATTTCCATTACAGAATGGGAAAAAACCACATGTAAAACATATTCATTTTACCTTACCCTTTGACCTTGGGCTCCATCTCTTCCTGGTGAACCTGATGCTCCTGGGACACCCTAAGCATTATAAAAGGAGAGCAAATGATGGGATCGAATCAGCAGAATCCAAGGAAATAATTTTCAAGTGAAACTGTATGACATGTTTTGGACAAATGGAACTAGGAAACTCCATAATGGGTGGTGCCATAGAAGGGATTCAGTAAAGAAAGTATTTCTGTGAAATGAGAAACGGGCAAACACACATGGCTAAAATGCAGAGGTGTTGAGTCTACAGAGGCACAATTTCAGCATTAAACAAGAAAGTCACCAGCTCTTCAGACCCAAGTGAATTGGTCACTGCACACCAGCATACCCTGGATTCCCCCTCTTTCTAAACCCCTGTTCTAATTCACCCCAACAACACATTTCTCAGTGGTTTAGAAGACGTCCCTAAGCTCACAATCACATCAATTCAACATTCAAACCTGGTGAGTGACAGGGTATATAATAGGGAATACCTGCAGGCCAGGAAAACCAAGATCTCCCTTCTCTCCCTTTTCACCTGGTGGCCCCTGTAAATAAAGAATCACACACAGTAAAACAAATATATGGTTACTTTTCTATTTTTAATAGTTTCCTTCAGCTTCTTTAAAACAAGAGCAACAATGCAACCAGTAAGAAAACAGACTATGTTTCTTTCTGAAAGCAAACATACAGAGTCTATTTGCAAAAATGTAAATATAGATGCTATAAACATAGAAAATAAAAGTAATTTTTAAATATTTCATAAGTAATCTGAAAAACCTATAGACATTTTGTTACCAAAAAAAAAAAAAAAAAAAAGTAGCTAATTTCTTTTCCTCTGTAAAGGAATTTGTTTCACTTCAGGCCTCAGCAGTATCTCCAACAATGATGAAAAAAGGGTGTTCTGTGGAAACTAGGCATGTTTCTATGGTACATATACATGAAAAAAAATACTTTTCTAGATAATAAACAAACTAACTTTTATAAAAAAACAATTACTTTATGAAATAACTCCTCTTACAATTATTTACTGTGACAACATAATCAAGAATATATAGTTTTGGTATACTATTATATTTTACATTAGTATCATACAGGCTGGAAAAAAAGATGAAATTTTATTGTAATGTAGTAAATTTTGAAACAAAAACTAAAAGGAAAAAAAGAAAATATATTACTGCTTTTCTAGGCTTGTCTGTACCCATCTACTGGAGAGGTGTATGAAACAAGATAAGTGCTACTGGCTCATTATTGTAGCAATGTTTATTTATGATGAAATTCTGTGACTTATTTCACAATAGCCTTGCAAACTCCAGGCCTAATCACTTCCTCTGATGACAGATTTTATTATGCAATTAATATTATTGCTTAATTTTGGCAGAGAATATGGTATTCTTGCTTGGGTATACCTTTCAAGTCAGAACTGATCTGTGATGAGCAGTACAGACAGAAAAAGAGAAAATATTAACATTTTGGTCTGGTGCCATGTCACAACCCCCACTGGAATTTATTTTCACTTGAGTCCAAGCTTGGATATTAATACCCAGGTCATATTCAACCTGCAGTCAAATACTTTCAGCTGACTAAAAATTCAGATCAAAATTAAAAACCAGAAATGTTGGCATTGAACCCATGTTCACTAGAGGTCAAACCCACATCTGTGATTTCACCTCAAATAGTGAAATTCAGATTCTGATCACAACACCAAAAGCTATTTCAGTCTAGTCTAAGCTATTTGCTGTTTAAAAGATCACAGAAAAACAGGCTATTGATTCTTTGAGTCTCACAGGAAGCCCTTGGATAGAAAGCCCACTGGGTCCTTGTGGTCCGGGAGGTCCTTGTGGTCCAGGAACACCAATTTCACCTCGAGGTCCATCTGGTCCCTAAAGTAGCACAGGACATAAGCTAAACTCTTATCATATGGACAAAGGCAGCTTCTGTTTGAAGAATTAAATACCAATAGATTCAAAAACATCTGAAATATGAGTTAACATGATTGAGCAGTTAGGGTTCAATTTAAAACTGTCTGGGTTTTTTATAAGTACTAAAAAAAAGAGAATTATTTATGTGAAAGCAGTATTTGAATTTTATATCTTTTATCAAGGAACAAATAGGACAAGTAATTGTTTTAAAAAGAGCCATAGCAAATGCCAGTGACATTTCACTATGCTTTTTCCCCAAAGACACTGGAGACAATCTGGAGTTCATTTCAAGGTTGCAATGCAGCAGAGATAAACCAAGAACTCAAGCATCTGTCAAATGTAGAATGCTATAAAAAAGTACCTTTGGACCTGGATCACCACGATGACCTTTGGCACCTCTGACACCTGGACCACCCTGTAAAGCACAAGCACGGGACTCACTGAACACCAAAACTCTCAAACAGAAAAGAAATCCAGAGAAGCCCAAACAGATTCTTCCTGTTCCTGAATCAGCATTCAAGAAACAGTAAATATCCTGTCAATATCCTTCCACTGGAGCAATTAACTGGGAACATACTTAAGTGTGGCCATACACAGGCAGATTTAAACACAGATGTGACTTTTTTAGAGCCAAGAATGCACACTACGTAAGAATCAAAATAACACTGAAAGCTACAATATGGATGGAAATGTGGTCATGGGTTCCCTTCCAGCTGCTGAAACCTCCTGCACATCTGTCAGCTCTCACCAAAATCACATTGTTAAAGGCTGAGTTTCCAGCAAGGCCAAGAGCATTCTGGCCTGGATCAAAACCAGTGTGTTCAGTAGGACCGTGGCAGTGACCACTCCCCTGTACTCAGCATTGATGAGGCCACATCTCAAATCCTGAGTCCAGTTCTGGGCCACTCACTACAAAAATGACATTGAGGTGCTGGAGTGTATCCAGAGAAAGGCAGAGCTGGGGAAGGGTCTGGAGCACAGATGAGGAGCAGCTGAGGCAGCTGGGGCTGTTTACCCTGGAGAAAAGGAGGCTCAGGGGAGACCTTGTCACTCTCTACAGCTCCTGAAAGGAAGCTGCAGCCAGGTGGGGTTGGGCTCTTCTGCCAAATAACAAGGGACTGGATGAGAGGAAATGGCCTTAAGTTGAACTGCAGGAGGTATCAATTGGATATTATGAAAAATGTCAAGCTTTAGAAGAGGCTGCCCAGGGACATGGTGGAGTCACCATCCCTGGAGGTGTTTGAAAAACATGTAGATGTGGCACTTGGGGACATGGTTTAGTGACAGACTTGGCAGTGATGGGATAATGTCTGGACTCAATCATCTTGAAGGTCTTTTCCAACATAAACAGTTCTATAATTCTGCGATTCTAATGACTTTGGAATAGTTTTCAGCAAGCACAGCTCCAGACTCTACTAGACCTATACCATGGTTTCATTTGGAGCTATTCTTAGGTAAAATGCTCTTTTGGACGTTTTTCACTTTTTTGCTTTCTTCAGCAATACCTACATCTACTCATCATTTATTAACCAACTTTCTCCTTCTTTATTAGTATCATCTGAGACACCAGAGTACAACATATCTATGGATGGCTGCCATGAATGTGTTTTGCAACAACATCTACATGTGCTTTCTGTTCTAGGACAGCATAATTTTTTTGTATATATCAATTTCATTCTTCCCCACCTGAGTATATTGCCTAATCTCTTGGAATATGAGCTTTACAGGTATTCTGCCTATCACTGTACTCAGAAAGGACTTTGTACAACTAGACTTCATAACTGAATAGAACTCTTTAGGGGCTACAATAAGTACTTACAAAAATAACAACAGTTAAATTAAAGCTACAAGAATAGAAAATGAGCTTATATGCAGTATCTATGGGACTTTAAATAGAAGAAATAACAGAAATGTCTGGAAATCCCAGAGTACTGTTGCTCTGCAATGAAGGTATCATGGCATGGTCTTGTGTGATTACAAAATTTTCCACTACCTCTCCCAGCTCCCTCAGGCTTCTCTCTTCCATCCCACATCTCCATGGCCATGATCCATTCCATCACAGCCAGCTCTGACCCTAAAGTTTCACCCCATATTCTCCATGGAACCAAGTTCCCATTGCCAGTCGCAAAATTCCAGATACTCATATTTCTGCATTCTAATCTGCTGTCCTTTCTCCTTTCTCTGCCTTACTCTTAACTCTGAGATTAAAAATTCCTCAGCACAATAACGGCAACTTTTTAACACAAAATCACAGTTTTCTCCCATTTTATTCCCATAAATGGACTGCATTTTTTCTAAGAATATATACTTTAAAATAGTCGATGCTGAGCTATTAAATTATATGCTTTCAGATTCATGCTAAAGTTGGTACAATTGTCCGTGTTTTGAACTCAGTAACCTTGCTTGGTAAAAGCAGAATTTCCAGAAGAGCATTTATTTAACATTAAAGTATCAGAAGAGGCCCCCTCCTTTTCTCATAAACTTGTTTTGGTGTTTATTCCCAGCACTACAAGCCTGTGTGATTAATTTCAATTTTTTTTGGTGCTGCTTCTTTTTCTAGCCAAAAATTCATGTTATGCCTTCTTCCCTTATTTTGAATAACTTCTTAGCAGCCAGTGCTTTCCCCCAGAAATGGGTCTTAATCTTCGATTATCAAGACACCTCCTCATTTCTTTTTAGAGTCAAAACCCATGAAGCACTGAAATTTTTTTTTTCTCCAATTAAACTTCTCCAATTCTTCAATATATTTTTCTCTTTCACCTTTTTCAATTCTGCAGCATTCCTTTAAAATGCAGGCATTAGTTTTCTGTGAAATCTCATTTTTACTTTGCTTGGGGAGCTTCAGACAGCAGGATAAAATTCTGCCAAAAATGAAGCCATGAAAACAGAATCCCATGATGAAAACTGCCAGATATATTAACTCTAAACAACACTTTGTCTTACCCGAAGTGACGTGTTTTCCAAAAGGTTAAAAATTCTTTCTAGAATTACTATCCCAAACAAATGGAAGCATTTTATTTGGAGTGTTTTTAGCCTAATGTCTAAAACTGGCTACATGGTAGGATCCTGATCTCTTAAACAGAAGAATCCTTGGCTTGGATAAAAATCACATGACATTTTAATGACTTGGAACACTCCTGACCAGACATAGCACATGTGACTTTCTGACTTTTGGTTGGCACATAGATGAACACTGACTTATTCTTTTGCTCTGCTTTTTTGTAGATCTTGAACTTTTTTTTTCTTCTTCTTCTTTTTTTTTTTTTTTTTTTTTTTTTTTTTTTTTTCAGAGCTCTGCCATCTAACTGCCTGGCAAAAAAAGATCAGTTATAACAGGGCAAGTTTCAGAATCACAGATTTCTCTGTCTTGGCAGTGATTTTTCAGTGATTTGCTTGATTTTAAGCTTTCTCTTGCCTGGCACTATGCTATTCAAAACATGGTTAATCCTAAATGTAATATATAGAAGTATATTATTGATGGGTTAAGCCTTAGCAATTCCTGATTCACATATCTTTTGAATTATAGTAATATACATCCTTCCAGACAAATAATTTTCAAATATTTTTCATTTTACTGTGAAATGTGGTCAAACTACTCAATTTAAGTTACATTTTTATGTGAATTATCCCATTGCCTTTTTTACAGAACACAAATTGGGTGCTAAAATGTGGAAATTAAAACTTTAACCCATACTTGTTTAATAACCTATATTCAAATAGGAGAACAGAATAATTTCTCCTTGTTCAAGAAGCAGGTTTTAAGTGAATTTCCTTTTGTACCAGAGCTTGAAGAACAGTTCTTGCAGAAAGACTAACCTCTGAGTAGTCAGGAGGATTAATGTCTGCTAGGACCTGCAATGTGAAGGCCTTGCATGCAAGTCAATTTTGTTCTTAAACATGCATCTCATGTCATTTGTGTACTTAACACCAAAACCATTTTCCTTTACTTTCTTCCCTGGCTCTTTCATTTAAAAACATGCACTTGGAGCATCCAGCAGACAGTATGAGCAGAGAAACATGCAGTTCAAACTTTTCACAAAAGAGCCTCACCTCAAACTCACTCAGTGAGCAGACCTAAGATAGCAATCATATTTATCTAGTTGTAACAGAAAAAAACATGACCATTCAACAAATATCCCAGTAAGGATTCTTGTTAAAACAAATCAATGATGGACCATGGCAGAGCCTTTCTAAATTGATAAAAATCAGCCTTGGGATGCGAGATTGAGTTCTCAAAATTTAGTGGGTCAGTATCTCCATTGTCTCAGTTTACACAAGACAGTAATGAGAAAGGAGATTTATTCCATCTATGATACTTCACTGACACAGAGGGAAAGTTAAATAACTGTCTTCTACAAGAGATTATCTAATCCCACTGGTTACACAAGGAACTTAGACACTTACATCTACACAGCAAATTAATGAGTGCCATCAAAATGACACCACTAAGCATATGCAAAAGTTATAACAGTGTACATTTCATAATTCACTGGAAAACTAAAAAAAATATTAAATTCAACTTTCCACAAAGACAGGTTATTTAATTATTTCTTCCCTTCATGGCTCTTGGATACCTCTCTGCCTCTAAGAACTCTCAGAAGAACCTGTACTTCCAGTTCTACTTTCCAATAAATATTGTTCTTAGATAGCTTTTAAGACAGAAAAGTCTTCTTTCATCACATACTAGACAAGTGGCATTGTCATGTTCCATATCTTTAATTGATAAGAAATCTGTAAACTGAGTATTTCAGAACTCTAAATTCCAAGCTACATTTAATACACATCTGCTAGAGTAGACAGAGAGCAGGTGATTAAAAATTTGAAAATAAATGGCACTACCTATGACATATCTAATACTACAGACAGGTCAAAGGGTTCCAGGTGTAAAGAATAGACATCTGTTTCAGCATAATACTTCTTTACATTATTTATAACATCTTCAATATAAACTGAATATAATTTTATCTCTCTGCCAACACTTGAAAGTGTAATTTAACCTTATTAGTTATACAATGGCAGTATATTCACATGTTTGGAAATAAAGGTGGCCAGTGACTATTTGGTACAGTTCACTACAAAGCTGAATAAAACCTTACCGGTGGTCCAGGAGGTCCAAGGGGACCCTTATTGGCTTCTGAACAGGAACAAGCATGAGGAAGGGCAGGACAATTTTCCTCATCTCTCTATGAAAAGGTTAAGACAGGAGAAGAATGATGTCCAGAATTTCAAGTGTTAGGTATTTTATCAATCTAAGACATAGTATTAAGTACAGTCTAAGACACAGTACTCAAAGGCACCTACTTGATTGAAAAAAAAAAATAGACCTTATTGACTTTCAGTAGGACAAGTAGTCCAAGCAGAGAATGGCTTTTTCAAAGACCTTTAAGCATCCATTTCCAATAAAAAATTTGTCACAACAAAGTAGAAAATAAAAGGTAAATTCTACAGCTATTGAAAGAGGTGTCTTACCAAGCCAGGAAGTTCACAGCATTTGTCTCGATTGGCCCATGAGGTAGCACAAATAATGTCAAACATCTGTAACTGCAGCTGTTTCAAAACAAGGGTGATGTACAGTATGACTGTTAGATGTAAGATCAGTGCAAAATGAAGGCATCAGCAAGCAAAGTAAACTTGATTCAAGCACTCAGATTAGACAAAGGCTTTTGACTTTGAGCAGAAACCACAATGGTACCAAAATGGTTCATCCACTTCTTTTACCAAATGTGTGCCTAACCAACTCATCTGAACTATCAGATATTACATGAATTGAGCAAAGCTGTTCAAGGTTAAAAGCTGCATACATCTGTTGTATTTTGCCATCTTGTTTAAATTCGTTATTTTGCCCAATTGTGTCCTCCAATATCTTTCTATAGAAAAATAGACATCAAGGGTCAGGAGAAAGAAAGTTGAGCTTCTCTGAATAATTCCTCTTAACCCTCTGGTCTGCTGTTCAGATTTTATCTAGGACAAGGTCTTCTGTAGACTATTACTTATACTGGAGCTGAGCCACAAATAATATTTCTCATTTTTTCCAGTTTAATTTTACTTTAGAATATGCCCTCTCTTATCCATATTATCCCCAGGCAATGATAGCTTAAGAATGGGGAACAGCTTGCTCACCACGTGACAGCACTGGGCAGAAAAGAAAATTCCCATCACAGGTCTGGGAACATGGTTTAGACAAGAATTTAATCTGCAAGAACACACAAATTTGCTAAAAATAGTGGCTTCTATATACTCAGAAACAATATACTAAATAGGGCTCAATGGTAAAACCAATTATCTCCTTTACAGCCTTGACTGAACAAAGGGATCTAGAGAGATGAAGTTTTCTTCTGTTACTATTTCTATTCTTTTTCCATGCCTTGTTTATGTGCATACTGAACAGAGAGTGGTATGGAACAGAACATCCCATTAAATTAACCCCACATGTTAAAAAATTCGAGGAACTGCTAGAGATAGAACTCTGGGTTTGTTCCCATTATTTTCAGTGGCATTATTTTAAGATCAGAACAGAGGAATGAATTTTAAAATTTTCTTATAACTGCATTGCTTCTAAAGCTGTTAAAATGAACTACATATGTGCACCTTTGGTTTTGCCTCTTTTTTTTTTTCTTATAAAAGTCAAATATTGTATTTTAAATAAAGGTATACTTTCACATAAGT
Organism: Oenanthe melanoleuca; assembly: GCF_029582105.1. Taxonomy (NCBI): domain Eukaryota; kingdom Metazoa; phylum Chordata; class Aves; order Passeriformes; family Muscicapidae; genus Oenanthe; species Oenanthe melanoleuca. The sequence continues at coordinate 13,121,706 of NC_079335.1, forward strand.
AGATGTTCTCCTTGCCTTCCAGCAAATTAGCTGATTTGTAGATCTGCTGTACTGCAGATGCAGGCAGAGTGAGCTGGCACCATGCAAAACACCTCAGACAGCTGAAGTGCAGCACGAAGGCATCGCTTGGACTCTCAGTTTGGCTCCATGGAGACCCCCCTAAGTCCAGCAAGTCTGTGTCAAATAGAAGCTGGCCCCACGTGGAGCCACTTAGATCCCTCCCTCTATCCCTAAGTTCCTAACTCCAGGAGGCCTCACTGGCTTGAGAGGAGCAGCAGATGAAAGTGCAGGCACACACTGCTCTGGGACACAATACCTGGGCATTTGCATGATACTGCTCTGAAGCAAATCAGACATCCCGGAAAGGGGGTGCAGCATCACCCAGAGCTGGTTCTGCAGAGAGCCTTGGGTTCAGAATTTAGGCTGTATTGCCATTATTTTCCCTAACCCAGTCCATCCCAAGCTATTCTGTTATCCTGAGCAATGGTAGGATGACAGCACTAGCTAAATTTATGCATAGTGTACATGCTGTCATTTTGTCTGGACTAGGCAATCCAGACATCCATAGCAATACAGTATGTTAGTGTAAATTAAAGAGCAAACAGACATTTTCTGAAATGCTGTATTCACCAACCACATGTTAGATGACTCAGTATTCTTTTTCAAAAACACTATGTGGGTTTTTCTGACTCAAGTTAAAACCTAAAACAAAGCTTTCTTTGCGAGCTAAACATTTATTCATAAGTCTCTGCATTCATAGTGATTTTGCTTTCTAAATATCCAGCTCTGCAAGCAGAATCAGTAAGCTGGAAAAGTCCTCATCTAACCAGTCTGCAGTTCTGCAAATGTTTCTCAACAGATTACATTAGACAATACTATTAACAGCACATATATATGCAAGCAAATAAATTAAAGTTCAAAGAGGAGGAAACATCAATAAAGAAAAGGTCTGTGAATCGTAGATAATGTTTTAAAAGTTGGACTTCTAATTAAATCCCACTGAAGGAACAGAAAATATGACTTTCTGCAGTCCCCAGTCAGGTTTCATTGCTCTGGCTACAATCTAATCCTGAGATGACTCATTCAGGACTGTTTAAAAGGTTAGACAGCTTGAGCCTAATCCTCTTTTTGATCTCTATCTCTATCTCTCTATCTCTGCCTGTTCATTTTACCACTGCACACTGTATATATTGATGGGAAAGAAGACTCTGGTACAATTATATTTCCTCAAAACTGAGATGTCTGGCAAAACTTTAATGGCTGCTCTGTATTGATTTATTTTAAAAATACACTAAAAGCATTCTGAGAATGTTAAACTGTTCCATGTGAATACAATTAGAACAAAACATCCACAATTTTGTTCCAAAGTAAGTGCCTGCTTACTTTTGTGTAATAAGCATCTCTAAAATCAAGAGATCAACTTATCTAGTAGCTGAGAATCTCTATCCTGTCTCCTACTAGATTCCTTTGATGTCCTCCAAATTTTGGAATAGGAAACCAGCTCATTCACATTTTAAATGTGACTATTCAAAGAACTACTCCATATAAATAAATTGTGCAGAATGAATACTTCAGAGGATGATATTTGGGTGCTTTCTTGATTTTTTTCTAATTTGGTATATATGGTAATACTAGAAGACAGCTTTACACTACTAAAGAATTTTCATCTTCATCTAGACATTTCTAATCTTACATAAGCTTTACACTTCATTTGAACAAAATCAAATTTTTCAGTGAGTGGGCAGTCTGAATTTTTTTGTATAGATTACTATGTCCTAACAAAAGACACATTTCTTTCCATTTCTTTCCACAAAGGCTTTTCTAATTCCAAGATTTCCTAAGTCTGTCTTTTTCTGTTTCTATTGGAATGTGACTACAAAGGTTTCTCTGTGTAATTGTCTTTACAGGCTTCATATAATTATTATCCATCTGTTTGAGTCCTAAAAGCTCTTTTTTTTTGTAGAGAGACATAGTCTGAGGGCTTATTTTTTGCTAAACAAGAGTATTTTCATATATTAACAAGAAAAAACATATTTGAAACCTCATTCCTATTCAAATCAATCCTTGGTTCAAGGTTCAGATTCTCTGCTAACCTCATTTTCGGGTCAATAAAGTTCAAGGAAAATTTGCATATTATGCATAAAAAAGTCAAAATCCCCAAAACAAAACAAAATTTAAATGCTCTCATGGTTGCCAGGTAAAAAGAATAATAATTTACTACTTTTAGAGAGTAATTTCAGAGGAATAACTGAGCACTTAAACTGGAGGAGAGACCTTTCACTCTGAAAATTTCTTATATTATAAAAGACCTAAGTATACCAAGATGGGAGCTTTTGGGGACAGTATATGCCAATCCAGTTCAATTTTTTAGTGAACAGACAATGAATTAAGGAGCAAACAGAGAAACAGAAGGAATAACAGACACAGGGAATAATTACAAAAAAATTAAAAACCCTAAGTTTAAATAATTCCAGGCAAAGGAGTTATACATTGTATTACTCTATGTAATTAAATTTGGAACACAAGTCATATCTGAATGTATCAACTGTGTTTACATATGTTTTTGAGAATAAAATTTCAACAATGATGATCTTATGATTCTAATTATTAAAATAATAAAAAATCAATTTTGCCAAGTTGACAATTACTGCAGGCTTTTGCAGAATTTCTCAAATACTGAGGCTTTACCTTTTAAAACACAACTTCACTTGGCTTCAAGATAAAAGTAACTGCAAAGTTCCCAAACAGTTGTTTTTTAGGATATTTATGATGTTAGAAGGAACTGTTACTGTCCCACTCACCGGTGCAGAATTGTCTCTTGGTCCCCTGGATCTCACCATCCTCCCCAGCACTTCTATGCCATCAGAACTAATATTTCCTGCTGCATTAATGGTCTTCTCACCCACTTCCTTGCAGTCAATAATTATCTTGGCAGTGGTCTTACTGATGACAACATGCAACTAAGCAAAAGAGAAGATGCTTTAACATACAAAGGAGATATGGGATATATGTGTTTTTCCCTTGGGAAAAGGTGGGCATTTTTAAAAATGAGCTCCTAACTCCATGTTTGCTAATGAAACTCAAACACTCCAAAGCCAATAACCCAGGTGAACTCTAGAGGTCCTTTCCAACCTGAATTATTCTATGATTGTAATCTGTTTAATGAATTTAGTTTATTTTTCTACTTCTGGAACATCTGCAAAGAAATTTGCAACTTACATAATTTATTCAATAAGTAAATATTTTGTCCCAACAAAACAGGTACACAGTGTTCCTATACCACTCATATCCCTGGATTTTTGTGGTCATTCCTTGCACAGAGCATTGGATTTTCACCATTACAGCCAGCCACTCGCAAAAGCCAAAACTAAGCAGCAAGATTTAGTTTGTAAATTATACATTGACAGCAAAAGCTATCACAGTGAAATTTTCACACTGAAAAAATCAAATCACGTCAAATGCAACACAGAGAGCAGAGCACAACAAATAAATTCTTTCCTTCTGCCTTGATCGTACTCTGTTGTCCCTCACTGATGCAGCAGACACTCCCATAGGGAGGAATAGCTACAATTATCCTGTCATGAACAAACACTCAAAGTTTTTGTTTGTTTTGTTTAGGAAAGATCCAACATCAGAAAAAAAGTCAATGACAAAATTACCCTCTACAACAAATAGGTGCTACAATCCCAGCACTGCTTCACCTGCTTTCAGAAAGAATGGTAAAAGTTCTCAAATAACAAAAGGAAGTTCAATGTGGCATAGCTCTTAAAATATATTTTAAAATTACAACTGATGAAAAAACTATCTTTTTTCTAGACATTTTATTTTGAGTGACACTGCCAACCCAAATCTTAAAAGGAAAAGCTGACTGGTTTCTAAACTACTGTTCAAGATATGTATTTTTAAATGAACTTAAAACGAGCAAAAAAAGTATGAGAGGAAAACTGAACATATCAGCTTCATGATAACTATGATTTGCTTTATGTTAATCTAATACTGCAGAGACTTAGGACAGTAAGGTAGGTGATGCAAAATACACTTTTTTTAGCAGCAATTGACCTCATGAAACATGATTTTGAAACACAAAAAACTCACAAGCTTTTATTCAGAGTGCTTTTTTTCCCATTACTAACCTTATGAAAACTCCCATAAAATATCTTCCTTATTTCAGGACCTTCAAAAGTTACAGTTTGAAAATCTCCTTTGTAGTCATAGTTAAAGAAAGTCAGAGTTTTTCCACCATCTGTGTGAAATCAAAATTAAGAGCTCGGTGTTAAAGAAAAGTCCTGATACAATATTTGAAAGAGTCAATTTGCATTTGACAAAGCAGACCAAAGACAACAACTCAAATGTTAGTAAAACACATTCCTAAACATTCTGACTTGGATTTAACAATTTGTATCAGAGAAATGTTCTTTCCTGGTTTGACAGGAAGGATAGACCAGTAGTTCTGAGTCTACCTCAGCCTTGTCTACCTGGTTCTACTCTCCCATTAGCTCTTTGTGGGTGCTGGACAAGAAAAGCTCTTCCTCAAGCCATCTAAATGCCTAATTCCCACCTATTTCAAGGTGATAAACTGGCAGCTATGAAGAACAGGTATCACAATAGCTTCATAGTCTCAACACTAAAACCTTGTAAGTTATAAACCCTGTTTCACAATTGTGAAAGTAAAACCAAGCAGAAATGAAGAGTCATCAGGAGTTGGTTTCTGTGGTTCTAACTTTGCTTTTCACCAGACTGCTTTTCCTCTATATTGTGGGGGTCCAGAGTATTCCTCTGGCTTCCTTGGAAGGTTTAAGACCCCCCTGGCGGGGTCCCCAAGGACCCTGGAATGGGACCCAGGTGTCTCGGGGGCTGGATTTGGCTCCTTGGAGCAGTTTGCCAACATTGAGAGAAGAAATGCAAGCCACAAAAGTAAATGGAGTGTAAATTGGACTGTTAGAATGTAGAATTAGCAGATTTCTAAAATGTTTGTGATAAGGGACACGTGGCCAACATGGAGAATTGGGGGTGTGGATATTCTTCCTCCTTCTTCTCCGTGTCATCCATGCTGGGTGACACGCTGGCACTTTTAGATTGGACAAGAACAGATCTGGACCATGTAACAAGATTGTATTGTATTGGGGGTCATTTGTAAATACCTAGTACGTAGTTTAGACTATAAAAGATAAGTCCTGCCTCTGCCGGGCAGATTCTGCCATGGACGTCTGGCGAGCAGACTGCTGTTCGCTGGACAAAGCATTCCTGAGATAAGGAACAATAAACAACCATGAAAACCTCTAAGAACAGCCTCCTGCAGTCTCTCATCGGCGGGCATTGGAAAGAGCTGGGTTCCAAACCACCTGCATGTCCACCAGAGGTGATCTCAGGTCTAAGGAGACACCTCAGGATGTGACACTATATATGCTCCCAGAACCACTGGCTTATATCAAGACAGATTTGATTGGAATCAGATTCAAAGCACCGGAAATTTTAAAAGCAGAGGAGTACCTCACATCAGACTGCATCTAGTATAGATCATTGGAATCCAGTTTAAAGCAGTTAACTCAAAATTTGACTCTAACTCCAAATTAAATTAAGGTAAACTGAATCTAAAAACCATGCATTAGAAATTACCCCCTGCCAGATTCAGGTGGTTGTTCTAACAGCAGACTGAAACACTGGCAACAATAGAACTAGACACAGAATTAATCATTTGTACGGTTAAAATCGCTGATAAAACAAAAAAACACATACTATCTAAAATAACTCCAACCAGTGGTTCATATGCTTCATTTAGAATCTCCCACAGGGCAAATGGCTCCTGGGGTGTGTCCGGGAGTATCCGAAAGAGAAACGTGATGGTGTAATCAGAAGGGAGACCTTCAGGGTGCAAATACCTGTAAGAGAAATCATGTCTTTGAAACTGGAACAACATGAAATCTGATGACTTACTTATCAGAATTTCACTTGACAAGCTTTTTATTACTCTGTATATTTCCTTATCAATCAAGACTGAGAAGTGATATAAGTGTTTATAGAACCTACTCAATTTGAAAACTCTAAAAGAATGCCCATGAAGAAAGTAGAAGTTATTGTTTCCCTTGAAATTTATAAAATTGACCTTAAAATTTAACTTTTTTTAATTTGAAGAAATTTAAACCTTTAACAAACAAAAGCCACTCTCAGGACCTATGAAATCGGCTAATTTAGGAGACAATGGAAATGGAAATTGTTTGGAAGACCAGTCTCAATACACATGTCCTTTGTCATTAAACCATTATAAATAGATTAAAATTAGAAGTGACAGACTCCTATAGGAAGCTTTATAAAATATAGAGAATAGAGTCTATACATTTCAAAGCCAAAACAAAAGAAAGTGAGGTCAGAACAGATCACACACTGAAATACAATCTGGTTTCCCAGAATTTATGCAGAAGAGACTGGAAGTTTATGATATAAAAGAAGTACTTTATTTTTATGTCATTTCCAAAAATTCATTATTTCTTACTTTAATTTAATCTAACCTTTTGATGTCAAATCCCAAAGTGAAACATTTGGACAAGTGTCTGAGACAACTGACTGCATGTTCAATGTTAATTAGTCTAATTCCTTAAAACCATAGTAAGGGGATCTGAAAGAAGTCTCCAGAGTTATTCAAACAATGTATTCTCCCCAGATACAACCCATTCCTTCTTAAGTGTTTCTGGCACATAAAAGAAGTATAGATATGTGAATCATGCTGAAAAGAGAGTTAACATGATATATCATCAATATATTCTGCACAGTGTGAGCAGATGATCAGTTATGATGTCACACTGCTCATTTCCCATAGAGAAAGAGAGGGAAGTCAATAGGCAAAAGAAAAAAGCCTTTGTAGTCTGTCCACTGTACAAGAATGAAAGCTAATTCAATGATCAGGGTGGGTTAAACACAAGGTTTGGGGATACAGAGCTCAAAAATGGGAATATAACTAATGGCACTCAGTGCACAGATGAGGTGACAAAGCCAAATGGTATTTTTCAGACATACCTGTGGATCATGCAGAGAAAGGTGTTCTCTGAACCATAAAAAGGAGTGAAAGGCTAATGAAGCAGTAAGACTGGGCTGGGGTAGAAGCTAGAGAATAGCATATAAAGGCACAGAATCAAATTAGAAAGAAGCAGAAAGGGAAAGAGAAGTGAGAAAAGTTATTCCTCGATATCCTCGACATTCCTCATCCATTGAGGCCCAGGAGAAAACATAACAAGAATGTGAAACAGCACAAAGAAGTACAGATCCAACTGGGACACAACAGGATAATCACACACTCTGATGAAATCTATTATAAACTTCAAATTTCCCACTGTTTTTCTTTCTTATTTGTCTTAGCTAAAGAATATTTTTCATTACACTTTCCCACATGTCATCCATCAGAGGCACTGCTTCTCTCTGGTGTCACTTAATATGAAGTGGGGGTCTGGACAGAGAGGAACCCAACACAACATAGACATTGTTCATACAAGAAATGGGGTTTCCATCACTTCCTCTCTGAGGAATGACTGTAAACATTCAGTCAGGACATTGTTCATGGCCTCTTCCACAACCCCCCCAAGACACAGTCCTTGTGACTGAAAGATGTCCTGCCTCCCAGGAAGGTGCTAGGTGGGGTTCACACAGACTCACTTCAACGTAAGTGGATTAATCCTCCTTTGTAACCAATGGCTGGACATAAACTGCAGTAAAAGTGACTGAGGACAGCTGAAGCAGGTTCTCATGCTGACCCTTGCTTCAAGGACAGGCTGAACTCTGAGACTTCAGCCTGCATTCCAGAGGCACCCTTCACAAAGTGCTGCAGACTGGAATCTGCCCTGACATAGGCCTGCATGAAATTGCCAGGTGTTACACAGACACAAGCCTGAAACAGGCTCGTGGGAAAACCAAAACAGCCAGTGGGCTTACCCACTTTTACCTACAATTGTTATTTTTGAATTAAACTGACTGAAGGGTCAGAGCACCAAACAGTTTTCCTATTCATCACTATATCACAGATATACACCAGCAGCTTTGCTCTTCTGCATTAAAAATACTAGTCCCTGAAATGAACAATTGCCTGCACTAGAAAATTATCTTCATGTGTTTTTTGAGTATTTATATGTGAGTACATACTTAGTAGGCTGGGATACGAGAGCATCCTTGTGCAGTCTGTAACATGGGAAAACATTAAATGTACCAGGTTCCATGGAAACCCCTTCCACAGCTGAAAACTCCTTTTCAACCAAACCAAACATTTCCATCATTTTAAATCCTGGAAGATATCAGAATATATATTTTATTAATTAAATTAGTACTGCATTAGAGAATACAAAAAAAAAAAAAAGACAATACCAATTATATCTAAGAATTTCATTGCCTGTTAGCACAAAGGGAAATGTATTGCCTAATACTTTGAAAATAATCTAATGAAAATTATTCCATAAATCAGAAACAAAAATGAACACAAAAATACTCTACCTGCAAAATTATTGCCATCTTTAACTACCAGTGGGCAGGCTGGAAAAGAAAAGAAGATATATTTAAGACACAGTGCCTGCTTCCTGGCTTATACACAAGGAGATATATTGTGGGCACACACCCAAACCAATGCAAATTACTGACCAATAATCAATAAGTGTTGCTCTGGAATGTCTATTCCATTTTCATAGAGAGATGGAAGTGTGGCTTTCTCACAGATTTCAGAATTTGAGTGTGTTTCATGCTTTTGGTTAGGCTACTTTCTCTCTACTTTCTCTCATAATGCAAACAGCAATGATTGGATCTCTATTAATAAATTACCATGTGACCTGAGTAAGAATGAATGTAGCTAGCAGTACTCTTACAGAGGGTTAAAGTAGCCTAGAAAAGAAAATATAACCAACTTCTATGATTCTGAAATGTCAAAAATATCTGAAATGAGTTTTTGACAACCAATGGCTGTATTCTGGCTTTATAGAAACAACCATTAATTATTTTGAAGTCACAACACCTTCATTTCTTTGTCTTCTGTGGAAGTAAAATTAGAATTATAATGTCAATGTAAATTATATTAAAAAGATCAAGAATATATCTTAATAGAAAATTAATAGTTACAATCTCCCCAGTATTTAGCAGCTACTTTAGAAATAAACATAAATCAAAATGGCTAACTTGCTGATGCAGTTTCACAAACAAAAGTGATCAGTTCATCTTCAATCTTTGTAAAGGCATCAAAGTCATCCACAAAGAAGACATGTCTTTCACTGGGCTTGCTGCCAATATTAACTAACTCTGAGTAGTCAGCATCAGCCACTCCAATAGCAAAAAAGGTAAAACCTGTAGAACAAAAAAGAACACTTCTGTGAGTCATTGATTTTGAGAGTGGAAATGCAGAATGAACACAAGTGTATTTGCACTGACTCCTTTCCTGATTAAACAATCACATTTTATTATTATCCTATAGCATGAGAAAATTCACTTATGTAATCTAAAATAAAATAAAACATTCTCTGTGAAATATTTCTTCTGGCTATTTATGCTTAATTAGTTATTTAAAGTTAACCCTTAAGCATTTTTTGAAGATATATAACTACTTGGTAATTTAAAGTTTTGGCATATGTTTAAAAGCTTTTCTAAATTAATGCTACACTGTATTACACAAAAATATCCATGTATCAAGTACAGAATAAATACAAAGTAGAAAAGTTAACTTCCTGTAGGTCCTTTGCAGATGTTTTCTGTGCTACATGTTAGTATATATATGATTTCAAGCCCAAGCTGCCTCATGAGTGAACAATGAAATAAATGCATTGCATTTTATCAGCAATTTAACTGCATTGGTTGAATCTGTTCTATATATTTAGCATGAATATTTTTCAAAATTTGAACCTTAGAAGATTTAAATAAAATGGAAACTGTATCCTACATGTTTCAGGAGCAACAAAAGAGCCATTAAGTTTTCCAACATTTTCCTTTCCATAAGAGATGAAGGAAAAAACTTCTCTATATCAGGCTGAATATTATTAATGGATACACTGTTCTAGCATGGCTCAGTCACAAATTTATACCAGTCAAGCAACATTATTTTTAAATTTAAATGGGACCAGGGGCATTAATCACCTTCTGCAGAGGTTTTAGCATACCAAAACTTTGACTTAATACATTATGTGTTCATGTCTCATCCAAGATCAGCACCTTTGTGCCAGACTCCATCAGAGATGCCCATCTCTGCCTGCCCCAACCTATCTGCAGCCTCACTGCCCAGCACACTCCAGGGGAAATGGGAGAGGGGAAATCGTGCCCCACATCCAGCAACTGAGCCCTCAGTAAGTGCCATCTGCTCTGGAGAACATTCCCACTCCAGGAGCTAATAATGCAACTGCAAGACTTACCTGAGAGATGAACAGTTTTGTTCAGCTTAGACACAAACTCCAATTTATTCACAAATACATGGTTTTCTTGACTGCTACTTAAAACAGGTTATACAAGCCCACTATTTTGGCATATGCTTTATTTATGAAGCCCCTACACTCAGCAACTAGCAACAAAACAAGGAGGGAGCCAAGCTGGACAATTACATTGAAACCAGCAAAATACACTTGGAACTTCATAGCTGTCAAAGCTAAAAGCAAATAAAAGGCACAGATGTAATTTCTCCTTAGGTCACCTCACATTAAAAGGAAGATAAATTTTTTCTTCCATCCTTTAGTTTTGTTTCAGGTGTGTGACTTTTGAGTTTTGATACAAACTTCTACAACAATTAATCCAGTTCTTACACTTAGACTCAGAACACGGTGTGGCTGCTTAAAGCTCTAAAACTGAAGCTTTAAAAAATTCCTAGAGGTAATTAGTGTAACATGAGAGCAGGTCAGAAACAGTATAAGAATTTTCAATGGACCTCTTGTGTAGAAAACAAAATAGTTCAATTTGTTCATAACCACAAGACTACATTTTATAGATGACAATCCAGATTCCCAGGATCATATTCCCCAACTTCTTCATTCTGGGAACAATTCCATTGACTACTGCATGATTTTAGCACTGCTGCCAAAATGAAAAATAATTCCATTAATCATCAAAAATATCCAGAATATAATCATATCCTAGTGATATTCTGGTTTCTTAGCAATTGCTGTTTTCTTTAAAACTGAAAATCTGGGGCAAAAGCTATCCTTACCTCATGTCCACATTTAATGTAGATGCAATTAATGAGAAAAACAAGAGCATGAGAATTGTTTTTAAAACCACACATTTTACCGTCTAGTTGCATCTCTCTGGAGACTTTGTTCACATCATCCTGAGATCGCCCATCAGTAATGACAACCAAAACCTTTGGAATGCCCCTTCTCATGCCTGCCTCTCCTGTAAATAAGTTCTCTCGTGCATGTTTAATGGCTTTGCCTGGAACACAAAAATTGACATTGACTGTGAGATAAATCTGATTTCTACTGATTTCTCATACCACATGTTAGACATACATACAATGAGAAATCTGCTGTGTCCTGAGCAGTCTGTCAGTTAGTTCATTATGTAGTTATTAAAAGCAAGATTTAGAAAAGTTTAATTTTGACTGTAAAGTTTCAAGTTCCGACGGCTCCGGCCATCCATTTTTCAATCCAGAAGGTGAAGCTTGCAAACATGATTTGTGTGGGTGTCCTGGATTCAGCTGGGATAGACTTCATTTTCTTCTTTATTGCTATTACAGTGCTGAGCTTTGGACTCCATATGAGGCTAATGTTGATAATGATGTTTTGGTTGTTGCTAAGCTGTGCTTACCCTGAATCAAAGACTTTTCAGAGTCTCACTCTCTGCCCTTGAGCAGCTGCACAAGATGACTGGAGGAGAGTGTGCACAGGACAGCTGACCCAAGCTGGCCAAAGGGATACTCTGTACCATGGAACATCCTGCCCAGTGTATAAACTGGGGGAGTTGGCCAGGAGGGGCCAATCCCTGCTCTGGAATGGGCTGAGCATCAGTCAGCGGGTGGTGAGCAACTGTACTGAGCATCATCTGTTCTTCTTGGGATTTTTCTCCCTCCATTTATTATACCCCTTTTAATTACTGTTATTATCATAGTATTTAATTTTATTTCAAACATGAAACTTGTTGTCCCAGCCCACAGGCTTTACCCTTTTCTGATTCTCCTTCCCATTCCACCAGGGCTAGGGGTGAGCAGTGAGTGAGCACTGTGTGATATTTAGCTGCTGGCTGGGTTAGAGATAACAAATCTTTCCTTTTGTGGATTGTAGGGCACTATCTACATTAACAACTGAGAATTCCACTGTAGTAAATGGAAAATTATTTGGATAATGCTGAAAATGGGTGCAATGCAACAGCTGCAAGAAATTTCTGTGCAGTCTGAAAATAAATTATCTATAATTTTTTTTACATCAGAAAGCTATCCTAAGGGATTAATTAAAAGGCAACCTTAACAGTCATCTTTCCCCTCCCAATCTTAAATATCCCACAGAGGCTTAACTCTCCTGGCTTATAAGCCAACAGACCCTGCACTCTCCAGTTTTCTACATGTTCTGCGAGCTCCCTCCCACCCTCTCTCCTTTCTCCCTTTGCTGCTTACTTGCCAAGCTGATTTCATATTACTCCCCATTCCACCTTCCACTAATCCAAAATTAATTTGCTTTTGCCCTCCTGCCCCTCTCCCTGCCTCCCTGATCCTTGTTATCACTGTTGGTCAGTAGGGTGAATATGCAGCAGTAGGGGTTGAAGTGTGTGAACTGCAGATTACAAAGACTTTCTAATTTCAGATCCCAACCTTTCATCTCCAGTGTGAAGACAGCATGTTATCACTGGTTTTGCAGTGATTAATTAAACCACTTAGCAAATAGGAAAGAGATACTGCTCAGAGAAGCAGGGGAAAAAGACTGCATTACAATCACAACCTTTCTCACCTGTCTTTGTGTTTCCTCCTTTGTAGGCTATTTGCTGAATAGCTTCAAGAAGAGTCTCTTTTGTTCTGTATGCATTCAATTTAAATTCTGTCCTGGGATCATCACTAAACTGAATTATTGCCACCTGTGCACATAGAAGATGTTCATTACAAAAGCACCACCCAGTGTGGAAGCAAAAAGTAAGTGAATCTGACCACTTAAAACAAGGATTTATCTTGTAATTTTGCTTCATCCTTAAATTGAAACCAGACTTTTTTTTTTCTTTATGAAAGCTTGCACTAAACAAAGTCCAATTTCACTTTCTGAAACTTTGGCAACCATCTAATACTTTCTGGTTTCATTTTGCAGCAAACAGGATGAGAATAGTAATACCCACTTTGGCAGAAGCCAAAGCATAATCGAGCCCAAAAGCAAAATCCTGGCTATGGCTGCTCACATGTGTACAGCTATTCACACTCAGAACTGCTGGGACTTAATTCAGTCTCCACAAATTAATAATTGCACATAAGTAACTTAAGTTAGGGAGCAAGACTGAAGCAAGTAATAGAAAGATTCAGGAATATGTTTTGAAATATTGCCTCTGTCAAATATGACACTACAAGAGTTAAGATCCTGTATTAAAATACTGTACACTAAACCCCTAGAATGCACAAAGCATATATTGATTTTCATATTCCATAAGTGATGCCCCTGATTTAAAAGGAGCTATTGTGTTTAAACTTGTGACAAAGCTTCTGAAGCACCATTAACTATATTCTGGAAAAATAGCTGTATAGCAAGAAACAGTAAAAAAAGTATTCTTCAGAGTTTGGACAAGTTAAAATTAATTTCCAGTGAGATCCCAAACCATATATTATACATCTAACACTTAAAACAGTAATATATTTGCCAATGATTTTTTCTGGAGTACCTCTCTAAAAAAATACACAAATGGAACAATCATTGTAAATTTTATTTCAAGCACTGTAGATCCTGTAGAGTGTGTGATTTAAAATAACAGAACATTTAATTTTCCTTATCAATGCAATTTTTAGCTTATTTATAACTAAACACTACAGTGAGTGCCAAAAGCAATAACAAACTTAAATGTCAATATAATTAGAGGAGACTAAAATTATATTTAGCCTTCATGCTACCAAAATTACATTGTGAATTTTAACACAGAGTGTGCATAAAAAGGTATTGAAAAAAGATATTGACCTAGAGCAGTTTATATTTTCACAGAACTGTGAAATTATGTCAGTTACTCCTTGATTCATTTAACTTTTGGTCTAGTCTAAAATACCCTGTCAAGTCCATGCACCCTCCATTTCTGCAAATATTGATTACCTGTGTTCCATCAGGACCAATCTTATCCAAAGCTCCAACAGTGCTATAGAGAAAGTTAATTATCTTATTGAAATTGTCATCTCCAATACTCCATGACCCATCCACCAGAAATGCCAAGTCAGCTTTGGCTGCTTTGCACACTGAGGAAGAAAAGCAAGATTTTTGGAATTACAGCAACGCCTCAACTCCTCCTGAAATCTCATAAATCACTTAAGAAAATGCAACCATCATGAAAAGCCCTTGTTTAATGTTGGCTAATTATGCTTCAGCCAACAGACCTGCTGGCATTGACTTCAGTGCAGGTGTAGAACCAGCTGAGCTCTGCAAGGGGAAATTGTCTGCACCAATTGATCCTATCACAGAACACACTTCAGTGTTCTTTAAATAATAATAATAATTTTTTAATAATTTCTATTTTTATTTAGGTTTTTAAGTAAAGTCACACATGAACTTAGACAATGACAGAATCCTTGCATGACACAGTAAGCAAGATGACAGAAGTTCAGCTGTGGAGGTTCCACTGGGAAACTATTCCATTCAAAAAGTTACCCTGAGGTCTGCAGTGTCCAATGCACTTCAGCTGCACTGTGTAGGAGCAATGCAGGTTTCACCCATCTCATCTTATTCCAGCACTTTTAGGCAAAATGGCCTGCAAGAGCTGTACATTTGCTCACACAAACTCTTCCATGGGAACTGGGAACCTTCAGCACTCCATATAATCCAAGTCTCTTGGATAACAAAAACCCCTCATTATTTTCTCCTGTGCAGTTCTAAACACACACACATGCAAGGTCTTTTTTCCCTGTGCTTGTGGGTTAAATTCTCTATTTCTATATGTCAGTTTGGTCCACCGACTTCAAGCTGATGTAACTTGATCCTCAGTCTCCACCAATAATGCTCCTGTCACAGAAATATTATCAACCTCTGTACAAAACTCTATGCATTCAAATAATAGTAAAGGAAAGTCTGCATTTAAAGAGGAGAGTCTGAACTTGGCCCCTACTTTTTTACATTACCTAAAGTATACATATTTTTAAATAATGCTGCTTTTCAAGTTTAATTATCCTAGGATGTCTGCTTCAGTTGCAAAATATGTATGGTTTAGGAGTTTTGGAAAAAAGGAAGTGTCACATATATTAACCACCCTTTCAGCAAATTTTAACAGTACAATAATGAGGTCAGATTTTTAGCTCATTAAATTTAAGCCAGCTGCCTTAACAGTGTTTCTACAGCAAATGTCTTGTGAGATTTGCTCCCCACAGGTATAAAATAGCATCAGAAGCAGAAAAACATTGCATCAACACTTTAAAATTACTAGAAACTCACACATGTAGCACTTACCCTCTTTTGCAGGTGGGATTGTAGGTGGTGGAGGTGGTGTTGAAGGTGTTGTTGGTGGTTGAGTAGGAAATGGTACTGGAGAATAAAAGAAGGAACAATCAAACATGCTTAAAGCCCAATATCTTTAATAAACACCATTTTCTACTCATCTCCACATTAAAAACTCATTATCTCTAATCAACTAGTTGTGCAATTAGAGATAAATGCAGGTGAGTGCACACAAGAAAATGTCACCTGAAAGAGAATATTACTAATCCAAAACAATTGATGGGTGTATATTCAGTGTGAATGACACAATAATACACCTGAACTGCTACTGGAACTGCCCCTTTTTGAGATTCCCCAGTGTAGTAGATCATGTACCAGCACTATTCTTGACCTAGAATCCATAATTCATTTTGAAAAAGGTCTATGTCCTTTTCCTTTCTCACCAAAAGTCCTCAGTAACAAAGTATGTTTTTATTCACCCTGGAAGTGTCACGGTTTAACATAGTTTGGTTTTTAGTTGGGAAGGAAGTCCATGACTTCCCTGTGGGGACCTTGGCAGTTTCCCTCAGGCCTGGCAGAACCAGTCATCTGGCCACTATGGAATACTGACACCCTGTTAAACCACCTTTAAAGCACCTGAGGTGCTTTCAGGTTTATTTTCCCCCAAAGTCATAGATATTCAGAGTATCCCATACTTTTTTATAGGTGGGACTTTTTATGAAGAAAACTAAACCATCCTCCCTGTGTCATTCTCATTAAGAAGTCCAATAGAGTTGTTGAATGTGACAACAATTAATTCACAGTAGTGGTGCAAGAATCCCACATGTCTCTGGAGGAGTCACAGTGGACTTGAAAAATTAATAACTCAGCTAAAGTAAACTGTGTAGGAATAGCAAGTGTGGGCAAAGGGCAGAACACGAGAAGCAATTGAGCATTATTATTGCTGGCTGAACTCTGTCTCCTCTGTCTTACTCACACGTTGTCTCCATGATGCTCACAGCAGGGCCCTCCAGCTCCTGAAGCTGTGTATGAACACTGATTTTATATTTGGTTCCAGGCATCAGCTCAAAGAAACAATGTCTAGGCGTCCCTCCACCAAGATTTACTTCTTGCTTTTTTCCATCTGGAATTACAAAAGAAACAATTTTTTTTTTTTTACTGTTTTATTGAATAATGTAGTTTAAATCATAAATAAGAAGGGTACATGACAGCATATGAAGGGTAAGAGGTGACATAAGTTAATAAACTACATGCTACCTTACTTTTGGAAATTGACCTCTGTGCAGAGATCTCTGCAACATTTCATTCTTCATATTAAGTAGGAGTTGAGGAATGTGCCAAACATTTTCAGGAAAAAAATATTAATTTTGCCCCATGAACTGAAGGCAATAAAAATCACTGTCATGAATGGGCTTTGGATCTAAATTATCAGAGCCTAACTAGGAATTGTTGCATGATGTAATTCTATGGCATCCTTTGTCTATGCCTCTGGTTCTCAGCATCTCTAATGTCACAACAGAAGAGACTGAGCTAGATATCATATTCCAGCTTTCACTAGTAACCACTTTGCAATGGTTAAGGAATAGCATTTACAGGGTTCCAAAACTGATTCTGCTAAATTCTGAATTGGAAAATACATTGACAATAGAAAAAGGCTGGGTACTGGAAATAGCATAAGGCATATTTTAAGAAGAAAAGCTTTATCATCATTTAAAATCTGCAGCAGGAAGAAATTAAATACAAGCAACAGATCTCACATTTTACAGAGTATATAAAAAAAGACAGTCATTCAGTGCTTATCAGGTATTACACTAGTATAAAAATATTTGATTGGTGCCTGACCAGACATATATCTGACTTGACAATCAAATCCCTCTAGATTTATTAATAAGAAACATTTGTTCACACTCTAGGTTATTCTGCTCACATTTAGGTGCTTTCAGCTTGGCTAAAACAATTCTGGCAGTTCCATATGAAGAAAGTAGAATGTTGGCTAGCTCCCAGATGAGAGGGATGTCTGTGCTGTCTTGGGTAAGCCAAGATCTCTGCTATCTGAATAGCTTGTCTGTATTTCAGGGCTTCAAATAAACCTTATCACCATTCCACAGAAAGGTCATTACTTTTTTTGCCACAAGATTGGTATTATTGTTCATGATACCTTTAACATAGCCCATTAAGTGTCACTAACTGCACTTCTCTCAAGTTATCCAAGGTTTTCATTTGCTGCCACTCCAAAGACCACTGATGTCTACTTGGGATAAGAGAGCTGGTCTGCACAAATAGTGGCTTCTCCATAAAAGAAATCTTCTGGCTACACCTGAGAATCAGTGAGGCTGAAGAGGCTGTAATTTACCCTCTGTGCATAGTGTTAAAAGCATCAAGACACCTTGTGTGGCTGCATAAAGCTGTGTCATGTTTATCCATATGAGTAACATTACTACTATAAGCTACCATGAAGCATCAGTAGAATGAGAACAAACAAATGTGGACATTGTCCTGATTCTGTGGGCATGGTCTGGATTCATTCAGAGCTTTTCTACCCTTCTGCCCTCTTCTCCTGTCTAACCTAATTCTACAGAGCTACTGCTGGTTCTATATTTACAAACTTTGATATATTCAGTTCATTCTTATCCATCTTCTGTTCCTCACAGCAGTGAAAAACCCAGGTAATCATCTTTCCTCTACTGATAGATGAAAGTTCCTGACATAAAATGCACAAGTTTTCAATGTGTTTGACATAAAAGGACAGGAATGTTACTTCCATTCTGAAACTGTGTGTACACACCTCTCTTCTGTCCATCATTTCCAGTTTTTCAGGAGCCAGTCTACAAGTCTAACTGCATACATATAATTTCTGTGGAATTCAATTCTCTGGGTTGGGCTGCAGCTGCACATCAAATTATTTAATAACTTACCCTCAAGTGACTCTATAACTACCCTGTAAGCAGTAGCATGCCTGTGAAGCTGCCACTGAGCACACAGACTTGTCATGCGGACTTGGTAGGAATCCAAATTCGTCACACCCAGATACACTGAAAATTACATATAAAAAAATTAGTTATATACCTCTATTAAGACATAAGAAAAAAAAAAGAAAATATAATTACAGTGAAACCAGTGCCAATTCATTTTTAACAATAATGTCCATAGATACTTTAAAACATCAAGAAAATCTAAAAGAAAAATTTAAAAAAGAAGTGAACCTTCAAAACAAAAGTTTGGAACTTTATACAATTAACTTAAAACTGTATTAAAACAGTTATTACAAATAAGTATAATAGTATCATAACAGCAGCATTTATGTCAACATCTAATTTAAATCTGAGCTTTAGCTATATAAAGAGCAAATAATCCTACATATGGAGCTAGAAAAAAATATACTAAATAGACTTTTCATTAAGGAAATTTACATCTACTACTGAGCAAATATATTTTTGACTAATAAATAATATCTGCTTTATGATTTCTGTCTTACTAATATCCAGCAGATCACTTTAAAGCCTGGTATAGTCTCATAGAGAGAGACTTTCATTTCAGGAAAAAAGTTTGCACATGACTGAGCAAGCTTTCCACATGAAAATTTATTCAGGGAGCTGTAGAAAGCCACAGTTGTAATGAAAATCAGCTTGTAGAGATCTGAAGAGCATGAAATCATTCTTACAGGTTTTGGCCACGCCTGTTAGGGCATCACTGAAGCCTGTTGAGTATGAAGCAAATACTTTAACACTGTACTCTGTTCCACTCAAGAGATTTAGAATGAGAATGGTATTAATATCATCCCCTACAAAGGTCTCCAAGGCAGGACCAGGAGCTGCAAAAAATGAAACAAATTAGAAAATTTTGTTTGTTCATCCACTAAATTAGCAAAAAGTACACATGTTCCTAAAGGTACTGCTATTTTCTGCCTTTTTTTTTTTTTTCTTAACCATATACAAATACAAAGACATTCTCCTCAATCCTTGCAAGGATAGAAGACACAACTAACACACTTGGGAAATTCAGCAGTGGGATTCATTAAGGCAGAGCTTGACACTGGCATCTGTTAAGACCCTTTTGTTCTGCTTCAGTGACTTACTAGTGCTCTAAAGAGGCAGCCAAGTATCTCCCCAGTTTGATTGTGTGCCAGGACCAACAGGGAGGACAGCAGATGCCAGCCAGCACTACAGTCCCTCAGGGCTTCTTATACAACAGCATCATTTAATATTGTACAAAAATGATAATGTAAATAGAAAAGAATAAAACTTTCCCAAATCAGAATAGCAAACAGCTCCTTCATCACTTCCCCTAGTTGTTCTGGATACACTCCAGAAACCAGGCAGCAGTATTGTCTTTGGACAGTATTTTAGTCCCTAAATGGTCACACATCTGTGATTTGCTGTCAATAGAGGACCCTGTTTTTCTAAAGAAATTTGAAGGATTCTGGATGTCTCGTCTGGCTGCAATGTACAGGTGGGCAAAGGATACAGCACACACAAAATAGACAATGAATAAAATGTCAAATGTCTGAGAAGAAATGAAAACCTTTTATTAGGAGGGGAAGGAAGTTGAACAGGACAACACAGAAGAGAGAAACAGTAAAAAGCAAACAGTCTCTTAAACAGAGTCACAATAAAATGAAAAAACATAGACTGAAAGAGTTTAAAAAGATTAATCAGCCCTAGGATGGAAAGTCTAAGGGAAAATCTACTGCTGCCTACACCTACCTTATGCAAGGTGGTACAGAAGATACAGACAGAATGTCTTCAGAGGCAAACAGGAAAATGTAGGTGAAAAAAGACAAATTTTGCAACGTGGGAAATTTTTATTACATATTAGCAAAGACACTTGCAGTTACAGTAGTCAAAAACTGGGAGAGATGCTTAGAGCAGTTTTAAAATCTCCATGGCTGGAGATATAAATTCAGCTGGCCAGGGTCCACTGAAACCTGTTCCAGAAGCTGGCCCTGTTTTGTTCAGGGAGGTGGACCAGATGATCTCCAGAGATCTTCTCCAACCTGCATCAGTCTGTGACTACGAAACTTTCATATTCAAAAATGAGACACCAAAGTTAACACTTTCAAGGCTGTAACTGCAACTGATAGATTTAAGAATAAAACTAAGGGAAAGACGACCTTCAGTCAGAAACGACCACAAAAAATCTGTTTAAAAACTCACTGTTGACAGGTTTGTAGACAACCCTGTAACCCATTGTTGCTGAAGGTGGGGCATCCCAGCTGATACGTAATCTGTTGTACCACTCATCTGAGACACGTAAATTCCTAGGAGCAGACAGGGGCACTGAAAAGAAACCAAACTGGGCTTTTACAAGTTCATCTCATACAAGTTTATGCAGAATAATTAAGATAGGCAAATAAAAAGTGCATGATACCCAGTACTCTAAGATTTACAAAGATAAATAATCAGGATGAAGCTCATAATCAAATTCATCCTTTGCATTACTCAGTGGGTTAACCATAAACTTTGATCAACAAATGATGAATTTTTGAATTAATTCCAAAATTTTTCCCTAAATTTCTTTAGAAAACCAACTTACTTCTGTTTCCTAAAAATGTAAGGTAATTTAGAGATAATTATACATTGTATAGTTTCTTCCAATCCAAGCGCACTAAAGTTTTTAATGTATAAATCGTTAATCCTGTAGAATGGAATCAAAGGAATTATTTACAAGTGATTTAAGTTTCTGCATAAATAGCACTTCAATTAAGACAAATTATGTAAATTAGAACACTTCAATGAAATTATACTATCTTTACTACAAGTGCACAATGAAAGGATTTTTTACAACAAACAGGAGAGAGGAAGCTTAAGCTACAGCTGAGTAATCTTTTGGTATTTGGTCAGAACTCTGGAGATAATGCAATCACTTTTTATAAAAAGATCAGCAGCATTTCTAATGACCCTTAGGAAGTAATGATCTCACACAAAAGAAAATCTAACACTACAATGGTTAGTTTGATACCAGGCTTTGTTTACTTTTTACTGTATTGGTTGGCTTGCCCTTGGTGGGCTAGTTATCAAGTATTTACCAGCTTTATTACTGAACAAGTTTCTGCAAACTCAGAGTATTTGAATATAAATTGCAGCTTGTCTGTTAGAAGAAACCCATTGTTTATAGATCAATCAACTGAGATTAATTTAAAGTTCTAGTCATATAAGTCATGCAAAATAAGCCCACATTTGTACTAAAATACATCCCTACAGACAAGGAAAAAAAGCCACAAACAGTAAGTCTTTAATTCATGCACATCCTGGCCAAAGACAGGCAGGAAGTTTGTACTTACAAGTTTTGCCAGGAGCTGAGACACTGACTCCTTCCCCATCTGAATAGATGGGAGTTATGGTAACTTTGTATTCTGTATCAGACAGCAGAGGGTGAAGTAGAAGAGTGTTTTGTCTGCCAGGCACCATAACCTGGGGGGGTCAGAAAACGCAAAAACAATCAAGCTTAATGACTAGAGCCAAACACTTTATCTTACATAGTCTCTGATAACACATTCTACTAGCCTCACTGTATAGCTTGAATTTTCAAATATTATTGAAGGTCTACAGTAAAATAAAATCACTACATTATTCACCCTCTTATACCAAAACAAAATAAAGGAAATGTTCCTATGGGATAACACTGTTTTATATTAAACCAATGGGCCACTATAGGCCCATAAACCACTGATACTCTTTGGATTATAAATACTTAAACTATTTTACTGTACAGACAGAATACATCCTCTTGATGTATTTATTCTGGACATGTTTAGATTTTCTGAAGCTTGGTAATAAAGGCTGATATTTTTGTTCTTCTGAGACAAAAAATCCTCCTTCTCTGGGAAGTAGGAAGATCGGGTTATGAGCTCTGGAAGCATTGAACTGAGCAATCAGGAATAAAACATGCTTGTCTTGTCTACATCTAGTCTGGAGACAAGCAAATGAAGGTAGCTATTTAGGAGAGGAAGTAGGATGACATCCCACAAATACCACAGGATCCCAAATTTCCATGAAACATGGAAGATCTGCAAGAAAAATTCAACCAGGCAACCTGGTAGTAGAGCAGCTGTAGCAATTCCCCTGGGCAGTTTTTGGTTCTAGAGTATGTTTCAGCCTGCTGAATTAAGCACAGTGAAAGGTTTCCCCATAAGCAGCTAATTCTAAAACTCTTCAATAGATTATTGAATTTTAGCCAGAGCCTCAAAAACCATATCACAATAGTGGTGGCAGGAGTGACAAGCAAAGCCTTGCAACTGCTTAACTTGCCAGTAAAATTTAATCTCAGAGAGCTTCCAAATCCTGTATGGGAGCCACTCATATCAGATGGGCATGGTGAAAAAAGAGAAACAAGTCCTGTCTCTGCTGTGCTCTGAAGTGATGCTGTTGGAAGCAAGTCCCAAGGTCCAGCATCACATTTTGGACATCCCCTGGCCCACGTCCATTGTGTGAATCTATCACTTGAGCCAGAACTACACATATTTGGCAAGAAGTTGAGAGAAGCATAATCCCCTTAAACTCATAGGGGGAAAGCAGAAACTGAGTCTACAAAAGCATTTTGTTGTTTCAAAGACTAATGTGTGTGATGATGGCAAAGTTCTGAAGCATGGACTCAGGAAAGGTCTCCCAGTTTAACACTGCAGGATACATTCAAACTACTTCTAATTTTGGCAAGTGATACAAAGAAGGAAATTTATCTAATGCACCCAGGTGCTGAGACTTGTCAAAGTGCTTCCTTCTTTGATAAAAACTGAATTTAAACTATTAATAAATGTTCTTGAAAGATTTTCACAGTCCTCTTCCATATACATGCATTCAAAACACACAAACTAAGTTTCTGAAAAAATGCAAAAATTTTTTTTAGTTTTTTAGAACAATGGATGCAAGCACTGAGAATTGCTTCCTCTCCACATGTGCATAATCTTCCACAGATCAATACAGCTTTCAGCAATGAGAAACATTTTTTGCTTTAAAGAGGAGAAAAAATTTGATTTTTCCAGTGTGTACAGCACACCCAGGAACATATATGCAATTTAGAGCTTGACCCTTCTGTATTCTGTTACATTTTCTAGTTCCTGATTTTCAGCCAATTGCATCAAGAATTATAAAGCTTAATAAATTTTTTATGGAAAGGGAGGAGTAACTGAATCTTGTATCACTAAAAGCAGAGCCAAAAATCTTAAGCACTCACCACAGAACTGTCACGCTATAGTACATGTAAGCCCAAATTCCACAAAACTTTTGGGTTCTGCCTAAAAATATGCTTCAGCATATAAACACTCCCCTAAAATTGAACAACTGTGTTGTTTTATTGACATCTGTTGTGCACCTCTCAGGTGCTTGAAGCCACATGATAAAATACACTCCTTTAATTAAAATGTGCCTAATTCTAAGTATAATCTTACATAATTCCTTTTCCAGCGAAGTGTTAATGCACGCAATTAATTTCAAAGATGAAATGTGGCTAAACTCTTTGCTGAATTGTGACCAAAGATAATAAGGCTTGGGAGTGTACTTAAATAATTTATGAGAGTAGAGCCAAGATACCCACCTAATCATACAGTTTTATAATTTTATTTAATGAACTTTTGAGTCAGCTCTGATATCCTTCAGACAGCCACTATTTTAATACCTTTCCTACAGTTTTAATTTCATTTTAACATAATGGTCATTGAATACTAAAGCAGAATGTCATTTATACCATCCAGCTGAACTAGAGAGCTGAAAAATAAATCAGGGATCTAAATTTCAGAAAATCTGAAAAATTTATTCTTAGAAGTACAGTAAAATTTGTGCCATTATACTGTGCAAGTTTTTCACTTTATTATATAGTATACTAACATCTAGTTGAGATAAGTTCATAGAGCACATTTCCTAGCCCAAAAGGACACCACTATATTGAAAATTCATTTTCAGGTCATAGTTGAAATAGGTGGTTAAAAAGTACATTTCCAGCAGGGTCTCATAAAAGATGAATAAAACTGAAATGGAAAAAGACAGATTCATATTTTCCTAGAAAAAATATATTTAACTCCTTTTAATATTTTTATTGAAATATCCTGATATAGTGCTAAAAATGTCAGCTGCTAAGCATCAAAAAGAATAACCCATATTTTTGCCCTATGAAAAGCAGTGGCTCAAGTGGCAGACACAGAGGGAGAATGACAGGAAATATTTTTGCATTCTGAGCGATTTACTAAGGAAATAATCTTGAAATAGACAACTTAATCTTTTAAATGTACCTACATGGAACTATCTCAACATATTATAACAGATTTTGTGGAAACCAAAACTAAGTTTCCCCAAATTTAAAAATAATTTTTAAAAAAGGTACTTAGCCTAGCTGAATTCTGAAAGCATCTCAAAAATTGTAAAAAGTTAAAATAATGGAGTTCAGGCATTTTTTTTGCAGGGGAAGGTGTGTGTTTTGGTTTGTTTGCTATATTCTTGTAAGAGTACATGCAGTAATCTTCAATCCTTAAAATATTTTCCAAAATCTTAATGACCAGAAGTTTTTCTTTGTAGGAAAACTTTAATCTTGATCATACATGGCATTGGAAAAATAACAAATATTCTCAGACACTTAGATTTAAAAGTGCTGTCTTTATTGTGACATGTTCGGGTCAATGAGAAGTCTGAAAACTCTGCATTTGAACTTTAATTTATTTGAAAGTTAAATTTGAACTTTAGCATAACATGAAGAGGGGAGAGGCAAAACTGCTGAAGGAAAACAAAAATTGTTAAGACTCTCCTGTACAAACATTGAAGTGTCATTAAAACACAATCTCAGGGTAGAAAAATGCCTAGGAGTAAAAAATAAAACTAAAAATAAAAAACTCAACTTGGATGAATTTAAAAATACAGGAAAAAAAAAAGAGAGCCAGCTCCTTTTAACTGTGAGCTCATTAAACATCTGTGTGACTGTGCCTTGATCTTACATTCGACTGCTGTTGCCTGCAGTGCAGCAGGTGCTTTACAATTACAGCTTTAAAGTTCAAGCTCACAGTAATATCAAACACACATCCTTTACTGATTGCAAAAAAGTTGTCATATAAGAAGATAGCATGTCTTAGCAAACATTAAGCAAGCTTATGAAGCCAATTAGAAAAGCCATACAGACCATTCTTACCGCTTCCTCAGCACGGTCGCCTTCTGCAGTGACATAGGTCACTCTGAACTGCTGGGCACTGTAGTCAGAAATGTCCCATGTCACCCTCAGACTTGAGGTTGTTTCATCATCTATAACAAGGTTTCTGACTCCTGCTCGAAGAACTAAATCCAGAAATATTTAATTATTATTTTCTCAATTATATTTTTAGATTTAATTCAATTTTTATATTGTGCTGATTATCACCAATTAGCTGCAAGTTCTACAAAATCATGGTGGCTCTGAAGATCCACAGTGGTGCAAAACAATATTACTCAGTCATATCTGGGCTTGATAATACAAGACTATAAGCACTTATTAAAATAAGAGTTATCTTATACTTCCATTAACATATAAGATCCTATCTGCTTTGTTTGTCTTACTCTGTTCATGGGGCTTTAAAATAAACCAAGCTAAAATGTTACAGAAGAGATATAACCCAGAAATTATGTTCCTTAAAAGTCAATTGTCTAATTACATGGAAAAGAAAGGGAACACTCAAAACTAAACAGGATTCTGAAGAGTTTCCAAGCTCACATTTATAAGGGGAAAGAGAAATTCTAGGCGAATTTTGAACATTAGTCTCTGTTCTAAGTAATACCACTGGTATCATTCAGAGTCCCTGCAGTAATACTGAACACGTCTAAGCCACAGTCTGCACCAGCCAAACCATATTTAGGTGTTTTTCTCCATATTTTACTGCCTAGTTGTTTTTCTGCATATTTTGCTATTTCTTCACATGCTTAGTGGTTTTTCTATACATTTCTTAGTTTATACCAATGTTTATAACAAGATAAACTATTTTTAAATGTTTTTTACAACTTGTTAAAACCCTTCAAGACCACGAAAACATAAATTGTACTAAATAAAAAAAAAGCTAAAAAACAAAATACCAAAATTAAAAAACCCAAAATAAAAGTAAGCAGCAAAGTTCTAAACAACAACTAATCACTGTATCTAAAAATCTCATACAAAGCACATAAACAGCATAAAAAATAAACAATAAATCAGTTTCTGCATAATCAGATTAATTTACTATCCAAAAATCCTGTTTCTCCCACAAGTCCCTACCCTGTGTAAGGGGTTGTCTCCTCATCCTGTGCAGAAGCTTGGCCCCACACAGAAGGGGGTGCAGAGCACAGTGTGAACCTTTCAGCAGGAGCATCAGCTCCTCCATCAGCAGTGTCACAGCCCTGGCCCTGGAGGAGCCTCTGGGGAGCCTTAGTGCTCTGCACTCACATTTAAACTCTTGGAATTGGCTCTGCTTACCTGCTGTGCTGGGCTCAGGGGTTGTGGCACTGGTGCTGCTCACTGTGGAAGGTACTGTGGTGGAACTTGCAGCTGGAAAACAGGACTTGGCTCACTAACAGCTCAACGAAACATGGAAGTCACAGTAGTTTTCTTGCATGTCTTACTATGACAGTGAAACTATGTGCTCACACCTACAAGTATCCCACACACTTCAGACATTTCAGAGACTACAAGAGAATTATTCATTTAGTTTACTTTAGGCACATACATTTGCAGGATTAGCACTAAGATCTGCAGATAAGACATAATTATAAACTGTATAATCAACTAAGAATGCATATATTTTCACAGATTTCTGGCTGAGCTATGCAAAATAGACTTCCACTTTGACCATTTGTTAAGGTTGTCAGATTAAATAAATTGAAAGTTTTTTAAGGGTGTCTTACTTCTGTCCAAGTAAAAGATCTAAAGTATGCTCAGCAACACTGGGAAGTATCAGCATCATTTGGAGGGGTGTGGGCTTTTTATCTTCACAGAAGATTTAGAATTAAGCCTGCAGTTAAATTACTACTAAGAAATTAATTTTAAAATTTACACATAAGAAATACCATTGTTTAATTTATCCAAGTAATTAGAATGGAGTAATCTTCCTGAAATACAAGCCACTGTTTTGATAATAAACTATAAAATAAGGTGGACATGATTTTAAAGTTTTGTCTTTGTTATTTTCATGCCAATGTCACAGGAGGCCTGTGTAAGCTTTTTGGACCATTATTTCAGCAAAGAGTGAATTCACCTAAGAAAAAAGAGTATATTCAAAATGCCAAACATCTTAAATGAAATTCCCGTAAATTATTTAAGACATTTAAGACACATCCCTTCCAAAATCTGATGTATCTTCTCACAAGGAACTCTGTTCAAAGGCTAAATATTAAAGTGTAGAATGGAAGAATATCTACCCAGATCCAAAGGTTATTAATACCACAGCTCAGATAGGGAGCCAAACCACTATTTTGATTCAATGCCATCTATCACATAATATTGAACAAGAAAAACAAAAACCAGTCAGCAAAGCCCTGATGCTAAACCACCACCTGCTTCAATATTATAGCTACCCAAGATGAGCTATGCTTTATATATAAGATATATGCATCAAATTTAAATCACTTAAACATTTTTGTAAATTACAATCAAGAATTTGTCTTACTTGTAGCTCCAAGAATAGCAACAACTTCGCTTTCAGTTTCATCATCAAAAACTGCCAGCAGAGAAACTTCATATTCTGTGTCAGGCAACAGACCCTCTAGAACATGACTGTCTGCATCTCCATTTATGACAACCTAAGTTACACAGCAAGATTGAAGAATGTCAGTTCTGCATTTGATTATTCTACATTAATTGACTGAAATGAAAGAAGGAAAATCAATTCTCCTTTAAAATAAATGAAATCCACACTCAGGTCTGCCCAAGAATTTATTTATACCACAGAGTACATCTGGAAAAAACATTTAAGAATGTTTAAAATGTATAGTATTATGCTTTCACCCACAGCCAATTAATTGCTAAAGCTGACCATATGCTTCTTTTTTTCCTAGTGAAAAATCAGTACAATTCAAAACATTTGTCAATAAAAACAACATAACAGGATAGATTAATTACCATTCATATTTCTACAATTCAAACATTGTTATGACAAATGTATTCAGTATCTCCCCAGCTTTAAAAAATGCTGCTTCAATGCCAGAACTGTAATCTCAGTTATAGTTCCACACTTCTGAATTGAATTTGAAAGAACACATGCTTCATACTTGAGGACTAGGAGAGATGTGCTGATGATTAGTTTGCTATGTGGTGTGAAGTTCTAAATAGTAATTTTCCTCATTTCTAGCTATTACAGCAGCAGAAGACTGACATGCAATGTGAAGCAAGTTTCACTTCAGATTTCTGTGTGTTTCATTTATTTTATTGGAAGAGATCACCAGATAGGGAGGAGCTGGAACAAAAGGGACTATAAAACAGAAGGTACAGGACCCTGAGCAGTAATTCTGGTGAAATAGGCTGGCCAGTTTTGGGAATAGTTTTCAGGTTACATAAACAGGCACTACAGTAAAACAACCTTTCTCTGTGTTAACACTGGCAAGTTTCTAAAGGTGGTCACTTTATACTCAGCATCAAAGTTAGACTTATAATGGAAATCAAACAATAGATATATCCTATGTAAATCTGCCATAGAAGTTTGCAGAAACAGCGAATCACATTTCATTCTTTTAACCTCCAGAGGAGATTTTCTGAGTTGGTCCTGGGGAAAAAGGACTCATAACACAGTCACAGACCTTCTGAACTCAAATACAAAAACCAAAAGCTGATAGAAATGAATTGGGGCCATGCCTTCTACAACTATAAAGTAATGAATCAGCATCCCCTGTTGCACACTTTCTGGCATATATTTTTTTCTTGGGAAAAATTCAGAAACCAGCTTTGAGTGAATCTAGCTGCATACTAAGTAGATACATGTAATGCCTTCCTTTTTGACTCCCCAGTGCCTCTGGGGCAAATCATTACAAAATATCTATGCACAATTGCTTTCTCACAAGGAACTTTGGCATACTTTCTGAAGCATCACTTCCTTCACCTTTCCCTCCCTGCTAATGTAGCCTACAAAAAACAACACAAGTGCTGAACTTCCAAGTGGCCAGGACAAATAGCAGCACACTAGTACAACAGCATTCTCTACTGTAACCTAAATAGAAGGTCCTTCTCGAATTTATTCTGGCATTTTAGTGCTGACACCCAACTGCATGCTCCTCACCCATCAGCAGAGAGGGTGAAGTGAGATGGGAGGTGTGTGATTAACCACCATCCCCTGACCCCTCTCAGCTAATTGGCAAGTTGGGTCTTGGGAGAAAGAATGAGGGAGTGCACATCCTTTGTCTGCATGAATGATCACTTAGCTGGGAAAGAAGCTTAAAGAGGCAACAGCCCCGAGGTACTGTGCTATCCTAGGCCTGACCCCATCAGAGAGGTCATGCAAGGAGAGAACAAGAAAGCAGCTCAGGCATTTTTAATATTTCAACATTCTGAAATATTAGAGCCTCCAGCAGTTCTTTTTGAATACAGCGAACACGTAGAACCTTAGCAGTTCAAATATTTATTGATAATTTATTCTCACACTGAAAGAATACAGATACCTCACATGTCACTTAAAAATGTGACTTAAGGGCTTTCACTGGCAGCTACTCACTGGAAATGAAATAGAAACAAATCAGTTCATCTACTGCTTGTGGATGACCTCTGTCCAGTCACTCATCTGCCAACTCCTCCTTTTCCCTGCTCACTCCTCTCTTTTCATTTCTCTCTTTCTTGCATGATTACATCTCAGTAGGTGAAGGGGAGAAAAAGAATCAGGCTAAGCTAAATTTACAAAAAAAAAAAATTACATTACCTAAGTGAAAATGACTGCTTTCTGCCCTAATGGATGGCAAACAATGCATGACACCTAGGGCCAGGTGGGAAATGTCATCTTTCCCCCTGAGTTCTGTACCCAGATAAACAGTTTGCAGATGTGGCTTCCCCACACACTGCAGATGCCAAGAAAGCAAGATGTTTGACAGTTACTAAAGACCAAGGATACAAAAGAAGCCAAAATAATGAAATAATAAATAAAGGAAAAAAGGAAATGAGATAGACTATGAAAATTTGGGAAAGGAGAGAAAGTGTCTGTCTTCTTCAAAAAAGAAACTTAAAAAGGAATAGCCAAAGTGATAAAAATTAAAAATTTAAACTGATGGAAAGGGTACTATGGACAAGATGTACAAGGGCTTAATGCAAAAAATACAGCATGAGAGAGAAAAAAGAAAAAATATAAAGAGGAATAGATAAATAATCTAAAAAATTTACAGTAAATGTGTACACTTTACCCTTTTTATTGTTACCTAATAAGGCTTCAGAGGCAATTTTACTGTGGCCAGCACATTAGACAAATTTGGAGCTTTATGTGAAAATATCACTACTCTGCTCATCTACCCTCACCATCTTCACATCAAAGTGAAGAACATGAACCTCTGAAAGCTGAAGTGGCCCCAAACAACAACGCTAGTTCTATGGCTGTTGGCACATTAGAAATTAAATTGACTATTCACAAAATATCTCTTCTTTCCCTACTTCCTCTTCAAAACAAAATTGCAATATTGGTTTGATTTTTGTTTAGAGAGCTTTGCAGGGGAGCATATTTTTCTGTAAGTCAATTGGCCATATTTAATCAGCAAACATTGCTGCATCATTGTCCTCATAATGGAAATCTTCCTCCTTTCCACCTCTCAAAATGCCAAGGCAACTTACCTCCTCAGATTCCCCCCCATCCAAAGGAATCCATGCCAGTCTGTAAAAAGCAATATCTGATGAGGTAGGCTTCCAGCTGACCCTGAAACTGTCTGTTGATGCTTCATCAATTTCCAAATGCTGGGGAGCTGGAACTCTTTCTGGAAAATATTACACACAAGGAAAGTGAGAGTGAATTATGCTCTGATACTTCCACAGATGGCAACATTAGGCACATACCATTTTACTTGCAGTTTCTTAAAAGAGTATAACATGGGAGTTAGACAACAAAGGCATCACAGAATTTTTTGCCTACTTATTTGTTCTTAGGGAAGTAGTTTTGTTAGTTCAAGGAAGGGAATAGACTCTTTATTCTAACTGGACAGGCCTCCTTGTCCTCTCTCCACTAAAGGAGCTGCATGCAACCCTAAGTCCACTTCCTTTGCTCAAAGCTCTGTGCACCAGGCTGTTTTCTTGTCCCAGTCTCTGCCCTTTCCAGACTCTGTGTGCACTTTCTTTTCCACTTTGCATGTGTCAACAACTTGCTCCATATGTGTATGTTCTCCCTTGTTCTTCCATCTCATCTTTCTTCCCCTTCCTCCTTTCTCTTCCCATTGTTGTTGGAAAGCATTAATATGTGTCATCAGCCATTAATTTAAAGCAGAACTACAGTTACAGAAACTATAACTATTTAAACAAACTATAGCAACTTTGAATGGCTTATATTTTCTCCTTTTGATGTAATTCCTCTGTACATAGATAAGGTTCTACCCCTTACCATCTGGATAATTCAGTGGTCAAATGTATGATTCAAAACTCATCACACTTCATCTGGAGATACAAATGCCATCACACTGAATAATGCTTCAGAAAGCTGTGGAGATGTTTTCATGATGTCAAGAGATTACTCATGTGAGTAAAGAGTAAGAGAGCAAAGAAGCCAAAAACACCAACGAAAATAACAGAAAGCATTCCATATATCTGAATTCACAGCCAGAGACATTTGCTGTAACTAATCTTACTTTCCAGTAACGCAGAAGAGCATAAAATTTCTTCTTGGAAAACCTTCAGAAGTTCAGCAATACTCACTTGTGGTAAAGCTGCCAGTAAGTGGCTCAGATTGTCCCTCATCATACAGGGAGAAAATAGCAACAGTATATTCTGTAAGGGGTGCCAAACTTTTCAGAGTATGGGTTGAAACACGACCAACTTCAACCTAGAGAAAGCATAATTTGCAATAGATATTGACCATATAATATCAACAACAAACATTATATTGTGTGAAATTCTTCTGAGTAATAATGATACAGAAGGAGAATGTAATGCAATTATTACAGAAATCCAGTAAAATTATGAACAAGTATAAACTCAGGTCCTGACAAAATCAAAGCTGACAAAACCAATTACAATAGATAAATTACAAAAAAACGAGAATTTTGCACTTACGGCAAACCATGGAAAATGAGAATTCAGCCTTGGTAATCCCATCTGTCCAGCTAACATCATCACTACATGTTCAGGAACCCAGAGGGGAAGGAGTTTTTGGGGTATTAAATCCAACCCCTTATCACAGACAATCTCTGCAGAAAACCCTTATGTTCAACATTTGTCAAGAGACAGATGAGGGTTTTGTCTGGTCTCTCTCCAGGCTGCAGCTAAGTGACTTTGCCAGGGACATAAAACTCAAAGCTGTATAAACAGTTTATCAGTCCAACTATTCAGTGCCACGTTAGCTCAGCACCCCAGGGAAAATGTTACCACTGCAGAGCAATCAAAAACATGCCACCTGTTCTTTGAACAGACAAAGGAATCCTGAGCTGAACATTCACTCACATTACAAAGTATACTGTGACAAGCCTGAGATGTTCAAATACCACTGTGACCAGTACAGGCAGGCATATTATCTATATTTAAGGTAATCAATAGGAAGAGGTCAAATGATTTCTAATATAAATTTCAAGGGACCTAGCAGAAAGAAAAGAAATAAAACATTGAACCAGTATGCTTCTTTCTAAAGCTGGGAACTGTTTCTTCAGGTTCAATACAAATATTCCACTTTATACAGATGAAAGGCCAGATATGTCCCAGAAGACACTATTACAGACAACTGCCATTAAAGAATTATTTTTCTTGAGGGCCAGGTTATCAACAATAAATTATTTCCTAGGAGATCTGGACTGTTTTAATAATCAAGCCCACTTACTGCAATTATTTTTTAAATCTATATTTTAAAAAATTTCTTTATTAATGTTTCATTATTAATCACTCCAACACATTTTGCATTCTATTACAGAATTCATGCTGATAAAAGGTATTACAAAGCACCCTTGGCAACAAGGCAAAACTAAATATTGCAAATTATTAAATATAAAAGTCTAAATTAGAACATCTTAGCATTGCATTAGCATTGTGTTCAAGCCAAATCCTATTTCTAGAGAATTCACAATACATAATTAAAACAATAAATGTTGAGAAAATGTGGCAAAGCCTCCAGACAGTCTTTTTGAATGAGCTTGAGTCCATGATATGTGATATATTGAAAGTCCTTTTTTCTGAACTGAATCAAGAATAAATGTTTCCACACTATACAATTAGTCAAGATACTGCTCCTTGCAAACCACTGTTCCCTTGAGTTGTGTCCCTCAGTTTCTGTGCCCCAAGACTGTTCAGAGTACCCTCCCCCAGACATACATACATCCAATATTAAGCAATTTATTTACACCAGGTTTCAGAATAGTCTCACAAATCTTTTGCTAAAGCTTGCACAGTAGCTTTTGTTTATAAACATTACCGCTAATAATTACAGAAGTTTGGGGAGGTTTGAGATTGGTTAAGGGAAAAGTGGTGCTGATAATTTACCTCGTTGGTTTCTGTGCCATCTGTTTTAACGTACATGATGCGATAGCCATTCACATTTTTGGAAGCAGGATCCCATGATAGCTTAGCACTATTGTGTCCAACATCAGAAAATTTCAAGTTTGCTGGTGGACTTAGAGGCACTTGAAAAGAAAAATTATAAAACCATGAAAGTGATCCCAGGTTTTAGCAGTGGAATTTTTCATGTCTTAATGATAAATAGTGTGTTTTCCATTCAAATATTTAAATCACCAGTATTTCTATTCAAAGGCCTACATGAATAGAGCCACAAAAGTACTTAAAGGCTGGTAAAAGGGCTTAGACCTTTACTGAAACAGAACCTCCAGATTTGCTAAATGCATCTTAACTGACACTGAAAAAGAAATAAGTTATGATGTTATTCACTGCAGATACCAGAGTGAGATTTAGCCCACAGAACACTAGCAACAGATTTGGGGTTGTATTTGTGAATTAATTTAAGCCAGCTAGATCTTTATCCTATACACATTTGGTTTTCATGTGTATCCCAGCAAAAATACTTCATGACAGTAGAAATTGGCCAAAAACTTTCCTGAATCCTGAAAGACCTGACATAAGAGTAAGTTTGTCCAAAAAGCATAGCCTGCTGAGATGATCTCCAAAGATGCTTTTTACCTCTGCCTACCCTTTCTGTTAGGAACCTTAGCTGTTTCCCAACAACAATCTGTTAAAGCTGTACTTTTACAATATATATTCCTTGACTGTCACGAGCTGAAGGAAAATGAGGTCATGCAAAAGACAGTCTCAGATTACATCCACTTCTCTGTCACACCACAGAAACCATTTTGTGCTGTCTGTTACTCTCAGCTGTAAGTTCTGTAACATCTGCTACTTTCCTCTGAATTATGAAATCTTTCTCTATCCATCCTGCCTTCACACACACACTCCCCACCAGTCCACGTGGACAGATAAATAGCAGCACTTCAGAAGCTGCTTCTCTCACACAATAGCAGCTGGGAAAATGCAAAGATTTTAAAGGCCCCATCCATTATGTGAGATCTTTAGCCAGGCCATTTATCAATCCAGAATCTGCAACCAGCTTAGGAACAGTGAAGTCAACTTGGCTCTGAGAAAAGAGAAGAGGGGAACACACGAGCTGCAGTAGATGGGTTTGCCACACATTCTGGCATTCAGCATATTCCTCTGGGTCTAGTGAAGGGAGGATCACGTGCTGGCTCTGCTTTCTACTTTCTGTCAGTTGTGAAATGCAGTTCATTCCACCATCCAGGTCATACAACAAAATGCCTCAGTCTCAGCTCTTTTCTCTTGGAACCAACAGCATTGCTCTCAACCAGACAGGCAGCCCTGGTGCCAGACTTAGGTGATATTTACAGTGAGTCTTGGATGAATTCTGGCCCCAACATGAAACTACACCCCAGAATGAGCTTGCTGAGCATGTCTCTGTTTGGCATAGGGAAGGTTTTGCTACAGTAACCAAGATGATACAATGAGTAAATATTATTTACTAAACACACATTATCAGATATGGCACCTAATACTACAGCAAATTTGGCAGATCACCTTTCAGGCAGATATATGCTCCAGGAAGAAAACACCAGGTAACCTATTCATTAATTGCAAACCAGAAATAATCACACTGGGGGAAAGAAAAATGAAAGAAAAGGAAACTTAAATCAGATTCTAGACAGGAAAGCTATTAAAACACCAATGTTAAACACCAATGGTGTGGGACAGGCATGATCACCAGGAGCTTTCTCCCTTCCAGATTGCCCCACTGCCTGATTCATCAAAGCCTGCTAGCAAAGGGCTTGTTTGAATAGCTGCATGTGACAGAATCCATCTTCTTTCAGTCCTATAGAGCAGGGATGGCTACACTGTGTCATCCTAAAAAGAAATGAAGGCTGCAGAGAAGCAGGGTTCCTTTTTTATTCTGGTCTAGTAGCAGCAGTAGTGATGATGGGCTGACTAACACATTACAAGCTTCTGTGATCAGACAGTGGTCATGAAAGCTCAGCTTGTGCCAATGTATCTGGAATTTGTATGTGATCTTCCATCCAATGTGCTAGCCAAGTTTAGAGCTCTGCATTCTCCAAGATCATATGGTATGAATGAATTGAAGCAGGCACAGTCAAAAACTGCATAAACTACTGTTTAGGAGAAATTAAAATCTGATACTGAGTAGATATTGACCAAAGGCTAGAGTGGGGGATATGGGCAGGGGGAGGCTCTGCAAGATGAGAAGTGAGGCATAAAGAGACAGAGAAAGATAGGGAGGGATAAGGAGCCAAATATTTGATTTTCATTGTTGCCAATCTTCTACACTCATTTCAAGTCAATGAACATGCCCAGGTTGCAGTAGTTTGCTATTGGAACTTGTCTGTCCAATGCTGTCCTCCTAGAGAAGAGCCAACAACCACCATTCCTAGAGCTTCTTCCACTATTGCTTGCTGACCTTACAAGGAATTGCTCTGGGGTTTATTTCTCCTAGCATTCACATGCCTGAACTTCTCTCACTTATTAAATATAAGTCACTTTCACCCTGACTAGGTTACTCATGCCAGGACCACAAAAAAAGGAGGATTCACTCACTCCCCTGTTGGGAGCAATAGAGATGTCACTGAATGCAGTCCCAGAAATGTCCCAGAAGCACAATTGCTTATTTCAGCTCCTTTGTCTTCTAAATGCTGGAGCTATTTAGAGAGCTGACACACAGTCTGTGTACAAATAGCAGAGGACAGAATTTAGCTGGCAAAATTCTTGCTGCTTATTAAAAACACACCATCTATCATGTGTGCACAGGCACTTTCCTACCCTCCATTTACCAGATGTTAGGCAGCAGGGGTTGGACAGAAATCTTCTCTTTGCTTCTTTTCTGTCTGCTCTACTACTGAGCCAGAGGAATTTACTTTCTCCATCAGAGCAGGCTCACACACACACACACACCTGGTTTTCTAGCTAAAGGAGGCTAAACAGACTATGTTTCTGTTTTCACCACGAAGGTCTACGTGGTGATCTTCATTCACTTCAGCAAGTTCAAAAAACTGTCAGGAATTTCACCAACATCAATAGGGGCAGCCATAGTACCACTACCAATGAAAGAGACAAGCCCACAAACCTGTTGCAAAAGCAAGATGTTTTGTGGAAATCCTCAATCTCAGTAAATAAAATATCCACAGTGAAAAACTTACATAAAGAGCTTGCCCAGTTGTTCAAATCAGATAATCAGATGCCTGCTCTAATATGTGCAAAGACCATTCTGAAATTTTAATAACACTGAAGTGAATATAGATTTGAGCTACCTACATGTAGTTTCTTGTCCTGTAAGGGGATCACTAGCTTCTTCTCCAAACATGGCATAAACTGTGACTGTATATTCTGTATTTGGCAATAGTCCATCCAGCTCAAGATCTGTTGAGGTCTCACCAATTTTTATCTAAAAACACCATGAATAAAAAAAGATACATTATTTCTGAATTAGCTTGTAATGAGGAATAATACCAGTTAAACACTTGAAATTAGATATATGATCAAACACTCTGCTGAGCATTTGTCTGACACTGTGCCTGCAGTGCTTTGCCCAAGATATAGCTATTTTGCACAGTAATTAAAAGATTAAAACTTTCAAAAAGCCAAAAGCCAACACACAGGTAAAAGGGCTTTAAAAGTGAACTAATCAAATTAGCAATGACAGATATGACTCTCCAGAATGAGCAGCTACTATGGCCTTTTCCTGTCTACATTTTGTTATTCCCACTCCCATCTACACTGGCTCATGTTCAGTCATAGACTTGAAAACCACATGAACTCATGGGAGGAGTTGATTTCTATGCACACTGAGGTGTAGATTTGTTGCTATTTGTATGATTTTCCTCTTCCACCTATTAACACATTAACATTAACACCCACATTAACATGGCCTTATGGTACTTATTTCTTTGGGGCAAAACTCAGTTCTCCTGAAGCAGCCCGTTCTGGGGAGGTCCCACTTTTAAAAAAATTACATGCTCACAGCCACTGCTTCAGCAGTGAGCACAAGTCTGTGCTGGTTTCCTGCAGCCTCATGCCCCCTTCAAAAGTTCACATGCCCCTGCATGCTTTACAGTGTTCTTGCTTGAACACAGATATTGTACATAACCTTAACTATGTATACATATAAACTTGAGTGTAGAAATTTTTTAATCCTAGACTATGTTAGTGACCAAAGACT
The DNA here is from genome assembly GCF_029582105.1 of Oenanthe melanoleuca. NCBI lineage: Eukaryota > Metazoa > Chordata > Aves > Passeriformes > Muscicapidae > Oenanthe > Oenanthe melanoleuca. The sequence goes on from NC_079335.1 coordinate 13,160,001, forward strand.
AGAATTTACCTTGCCTCTCCATCTTTTCCATTGAAAAAAATGTCTCCTAAAATCACTTTTGATGGAAGATGTTATTTTTAAATTTAAAAATAAAGGTTGAGCAGACTTAAAAGAAAACCAACTACGGTTTTTTCAGGCCTACAAATTTTACTTACATTTAAAAGTACATTTGATAGCACACTTAGGAGATATCTTTGTTTTATTTTATTTTTTGAGTGTTAGCTCTATATGATGATACAATATCACTTTATATAAAATTTCAAAAGAGTCACATTCAGCTAAATTTGTTGTATTATTATGGCAATGACATAGAAATAACCAACTGGCACTTGCACTTTATTCATAACCTGTGACACATGCAGTACTTAAGTCATGGAAAAAACCCCAAGTATTTGCTGATCACTTTGGAGGTTAAAGGACATGTACATTCTGTTCTTTAAAAGACTGATTTTTTTTATTATTTTTTTTTTTTTTTAATAATTTCTATTCAAATGAAAGCACAAGACATCACCTCCTTCTCATCTGCTGCCAATCCTTCAGTGAGGGGAGCATAGAGGATCATGTAGCCCGTGGCCCCCGGGACCCCGTTCCACCTCACCCTGATGCTGCTCTGGGACACGTCGTAGAGCTGCAGGTCCGATGCCATCGGCAGGGCAACTGCAGGGGAGAGAGACAGACATCCAGTTCTCTCACTTGAACAAACAGTTATTATTCAGCCTGTTTTACCCCAGGAAACACAAAGGGATATAGCTGTCTCCAGGCATGGAAGTGCTGTCTGTGTCCTACAAATAATCGGTTCATAAAAGGACACAGAATCAAAGAAACAAAAAAATGCTGGCCCAAACCAATCCTGATGTCGGGGCAGATGAAAGCCTTTCAGCACAGTTGCTATTAGGAACCAATAGCAGTTTTTTCTCTTTAAGGGAGTAACTCCCAAGCCAGAGTGTGGATGTGAAAGGCATGAGGTACAACACCCTAGAAAAACCCTGGATGAGCACACCGAACACATTAAAATATTTTGGCTGTAAATGTTTCCTGTTTAAAGTCTGGACTGTCCAAACTGACACCTAGGCCAGTTATAAATGGGATTATGCAAATATGGGTAAGCTCAATTGCAAATCATGGCAAATGCTATCCTGTCAAGGGAGAGCATGTTGAGTGAAATTCAAACAATATTAGGAGATTTACTTGTGAATTTGAGGCACTGATACCAGAACATAGCACCAATCTGGGTTTCCAATTGTTTCTTTGAATTTCTGTAACTTTTTAAAGTAGTATTTTACACTTTGCTGGTTGTCATCACTTAATTCCTCTCACAGAATAACATCCCATGTCCTCTCCACTGCTGGTACATCACTGATGAATCCCACCAAAATATCCAGGCATGAATATGGAGAAATATTCAGCCATGAATATGGAGACATACGAAGGAACTTTGACTTCTCCTTTGGAATTTATATACTGAGAGTAGTCCCCAAAATGACTGGAATGGTCTGAAAAAACAGAAGGCAATTGCTACCTGACAAAACCTTTCCTATTTGAATTCTGAAGAATCTGACCTGCACACAGATATTCAGGAACAAATTCTAATTTCAGTCACAGAGCTTCTCTGAATTCCTTGTCCAAGCAAAAGCTGCACCCTGTCAAGTTGGTATCTCCAAAGATATCACTTACATTATGTTCAACAAGCTCTAACAGAACTCTAACAGAATCATGCCAGCCTCATCCTTTCTTGTTCATTGAGGCTGTTCAGTCAGTCATTCATGTCTGTAAATGGTGGCACAACTCCAACCCAGGCTTCTCTTGAGGTTTCCACTTTGATGTTACCCCACTTACCCCTCCAGACCTTTTACAACCTACCTCCATCCTATTTAAACCCTTGTTCTTGTATTGATTTATATTCCCATGAATTCTCACCATTTCTGTAATTACAGGGAGAAACTACCCATGAACATTTTCAAATGTACTTCAGCCTCCTTGCTCAGAGCTCCACTCACACTTCTGCTACCTACAGCAAGAAATTACATATTGGGATATCCTGAAGCCACTTTGTACCACGTTGTCCCATTCCTATTCAAACTGCCCCAGAGTCACAGTGAGAGTATCCATCACCTGCTCTTCCCCTTATTTTGATTCTAAAACATCTATAGGCAAAGTGTCCTCTGACTGTACCTTATGACTTGCATTTTAACTCTCCACAGGAACTGGTAGATACTATGGCGATATATAAAAAAACTGACAAAGAGGTGACTGGAAATAAAACTGGTGTTTTCTACTGGAATTTTCAGCCAAAGGGCTCAGAATCTCAAATATGTAGTAAATAATGCTGCTTTGCATCTTGGACAGTTATCAGACTATCCTAATATTCAGGTAACATAGGGATAAATTAAACCAACTAAAAAAAGCTGGAATAAACTAAAGCAGCTGGAATAAACTAAACCAGGTTAAAACATATTTTTAGCAAATTTATATGTTAATTAATTTCATACTTATTTCACTTTAGAAGTGACCATGAAATCACAAAACTTCCTTCTTATCTGTACATTCTGCATATATCTGTCTAGTTTTCACATACCTGTAAACTATTTTCAATGTTCAATATAAATAAATGCAATTGGTGATTATTTCAATGTGTCAGTGTCACACACAGGCAGGAATGAAAACTACAATTTTCCATAATTGTCCATTAGAATAGTAAAAAAAAAAAAACCAAAACAACTTTAAAATTGCAGGTATTTTAGCATGTGGAGTGATTAACACTTGCACATATCAGACTGTTACTTCCAACACACTATCAAAGACAGCTGTATAAAATGCTTGATGCTGCATGACCTTGGGGTGTGATCTGATCAAATCTCTGGAAGCCAGCAGGGCTGGGCTCCGTCAGAACTTGACTGGGTGACTTCAAAGGAATACCAGGTGCAATACAAAACAATCCTGTTGGCTCAGTATGTGACTGTTCTCAGCCTCAATAAATTAAACAGGTCCTAACATTGTCTCATGGGGTATGCCATGGCTGGAGATGACATTTTGAGGGACTGAGACTAAAAGAAAAGTCTAAAATAATGTTATATTATTCTATTTTGTTTTCAGATTGAGAAGATTAGCACTGACACAGAATCAAAGAACCACAGAGGATGAAAGGCACCTCTTGAGGTCATCTGGTCTAATTAACTTCCCCGTTCAGTCAGGCTCAGATAAAGCATTTGCTCAGAATCTTGTCCAGTTTGGCTTGAAATATCTCCAGAGGTGCAGACTTCACAACCTCCCTGGACGACTTATTCCAGTGTTTGACCACCATTACAATAAAATCATCTCTTCTTCTGCTCAAATTTGATTTCATGGGCTTTTAATTTGTGCCCATTGGCTCTTGTCCTGTTCATAAGCACCACTGAGAAAAGCCTGGCTCACTCCTCTTCTTCATTTCCTCACATCAGGGATTTTGACAGATTGACAAGATCACCAGAGCCTTCTCTTCTCCAGGCTGAAGAGTCCAGCTGTCTCAGACTCTTATGAAAGATGTGCCAAGCCCTTAATCATCTTTCCATCCCTTCACTGAAGTCACTGCAGTAAGTCCACATCTCTCTTGTGTGGGGGGAGCCCAGCACAAGACCAAGCATCAGGTGTGGCCTCATCAGTGCTGAGCAGAGGACAAAAATCATCAGCACCCTAAATCTGCTGGCAATCATTTTCTACTGGAACCCAGAAGGCTCTTGGCCTTCTTTGAGACAGAAGGGTGCTCTGCTGCTTCACAGTCAGTCTGTCATTTGCCATGACCCTCAGGCCCTTCAGAGCTGCCTTCCAGCTGCTCACCCCTCAGTGTGTAGTGACATGGGCTGTCACTCTCGAGGGTCAGGACTTTGCACTTCTCTTTTTTGAAATCCATAAGGTTAAACTTGTTTTTCTCTTCACATTGCTTGCCAGATTCAGCTCCAGGTTAGCCTTGCCTTTTCTAAACTTATCCCTGCAAAATCAGGCAGCAGATTTATACTCCTTCTGCATCGCTTGCCTCTTTTTAAACATCTCTTATGCATTTCTTTTTGCTCTCTGAGTTCTGTTACAAGTTTCTTGATCATCCATGCGAGCTTCCAGTCAGCTGGTCACCAGCTGGTCAGTGGAGACCCTCCCTGGGCTTATAGGATGTGATCTCCTCCTCCTCCTTGTTTCTATACATGAGCTGCAGCAGAGCACCTTCTCCTGCTGGCTCCTTCCTCGGTCAGGAAGTTGTAAACCACTGTAGAAATCCTACAAATTTCTTGAGTCCTGCTGTTCTGTTCTTTCAGCAGATATCAGCTATTAATATACCACATATGGACTTCTTGTCTCCTTGGCTGAATTATAAAGTCACTCTTTACTTCCGTTCCTAATACCTGTCATATTTACTAAAAATCCTGCACTTTGTATGCAAATACATAAAACTGTAAATGTATTAAGTTTTATAATATCCCAAGCCATCATTTTACAAATAAGTCTAGAAGTTTACATTTATATTATTTATATTTTTCAAATAAATTATTATTTTTACAATACGAAAATAATTAAATCATTGAGAAAGAAACTTACAGAGTTACCTTGAAATCTTTGGCACTGGTTGGAATCACATGCAGGTATTTCCTGTCCCACCTAAATCCCCACTCATCAGATCATCTCCAGCTACAAATCTAGTTTGTAAAACTTGGCTCCACACCCAAAACATAGGAATGTTCTAATTTAGGATTCAATGCAACTGACTTCAAAGTTCAGCCCAGAGATAAAACCTTTCTCAGTGTTTAAATATCCACAGAGCATTTGGACATAGGAGCTTAGCCCAGAATTATTAAAACAAAATTTAATTCAATGCAAATGCACTAAAAGAAGGTAAATTGAAAAAGACTCCCTTCTGTGTTTAATTTTGACAAAGACTAATGCCTACAATGTGATTAAATGCAGACAGTCAAATCTGCAGCAAGCACACCAAGGATACTCACGAGTGGTTTCTGTTCCTCGGAGGCCCTCACTGGCAGCGTTGGAGTAGATAGCAAACACAGCTATCTGGTACTCAGTTAAAGACATCAGGTTTTTCAGAACTGCTGTTGACACACTTCCATCTACCACAACCTGTTTAAAAGAAAATTTAACTAAATAGGCATAAAGCAAACAAACCATATTACCATCAAATCAATCAATCCCTCTTTCTGGCAATTTTTACACTGTACTAAACCTCAGTTCAAAATGTTTGTGGTATAAATAGCCATGCAGAACAAAGGAAGAGCTTAACTGAATAAAGTGTACGGAATACAGTGTAAGCGTGTGTACGTAGCACTTTTTTATATAATATCATCATAAATATTTCTTTAGTACTACATATACACACACAGAGTACTTCAACATTCCATCAACACATATCCTAAACTAGTTTCTAGGGCAAAAGGAAACAAAACATAATCTTAGTTAAATCCTTTTGCTCTTCTACATTTCCATTCAATTTGATAAGTTGTCAGCTGGAGTCAAAAGCTTGTTCCACTGCATTTTTTCCATCTACAAAATGTTGAAGTCCCATCCAAATGAACAATTCTATCCAAATTTTCAATGACCAGTTGTAGATTTCCCAAAATGTATAATCTTCCTTTTATTAATATTTTTTTCTTAAAACTGAAAATGTGGCTTACCATCACCTCCTACCTCTTCGGTTCTTGTAAACAGAGTGGTGCAGGGGGTGTCAATAGAATTGTTTCAAGTAACCGTTTGTGTAAGGACCCCACCCCCTTAAAGTGATTATTATTATAGCACTTAATTTACTTTACATTGTATGACAGACATATAGCCTGGCTAGTACCTAATCTTTGTCACCATCCAGTGTGACCAACCTTATTACTGAAGCCCTCATAGAGAATTTCAGGGTGTATTTAAAAGAGGACCACAGATTTCCTGTCTGGTTAGTTGCCCCTGTTGCATTAAAAACTTTTGGGCAGCTTTTCCTCCTATTACCTCTTCTGGCTGTCCTCCTCGAGTGGGGTAGTACACAACCCTGTATTTTTCCACTTTGCCTGGTGCATGGGTCCAGCTAACCCGGAAGCCTCTGGCTGTTACCTCTGAAGTGACCAAATCTGAAGGAGTCCCAAGAGAAGCAATTGCTCCTAGGTTGGAGATAACAGAAATTTTTAGTCCCTCTGCATAATAATTGCTTGGTTTGTTATATTTGCTGAAGCTCTAAATATTGTTTCTCATCAGAAAGTAATTGGCTACTGCACACTTATTTAGGTTCTTTTCAATGTAAACAAAGAAGTAATAATGAGTACTGCATACGGGACTAAAGCCCCCTGGTCTTTCAGAAACCTTTATATGAAAATCACAAAAATACAACACCAAGTCTCTTCCTGACCTTATTCCCATCACTATTTCCAGACCTTTCTGCTGTTTTTTTTTTTTTTTTTTTTTTCTTGTTGCTTTTCTCCCAGTCATGAAAAGCATACAAGTACATATACAGCTGTGATCTCCTGTGCACCTCAGCAGGTTGGAAACTGATACAGCCTGCTGAAGAGACACAGTGAACTCTGGCAATCATCCTTTTCCACAAAGATGTCTAATCTATCCACGTTTTTTCCCATTTTCCTCTGCTCAAGAGAGTCTTCCTTATTGATATATATTATATATATTATATATTCCATATATCCATATATATTATGAGAGAGAGAATAACTCAGCATTTCTGTGATATTAAGGAATCTCAAACAAATAAATAGAAACAAAATTTACTGAAACTTTTCAGAAAGAAAGGCCTCAGGTAGAATTGTGTTTCTGGCAAATGGCAAATTTTTCATAGCCATTTCTTTTCTTCAGAAAAACCAAAATAATTGTAGTCAGAGGAGGCTTTTTCATACAAGAATAATTTTCTTCACTGCCATCTTTTCCTGTGAACCAAAATATATTTTTTTGTATTAAATAAGAAAAAGAGAAAAAAAATCTATCATGAGGAGGGACAAAGCAATCTAAATAGTTGAAACTCTTTGAGTACTTATGAGACAGTAAAACAATTAAGTTAGGAGATGGAAAGCACAGCATGAACATAACAATTCCATGTGCAGCTGTTAAACTAATTCATCTCCAAAAGATTTCCTAACCCTCCACTTGGAAATAGTTACAGCAGAAAGAATGTACTTTTTTTTTTTTGTACTACCAAATACCATAATATTTACCTCTACTAAAAACAGAGCAAAAGATCAGAGATATCTAAACATAATATCTAAATAATAACTAGGAAGATAACTTCCCTGACAGTGTACTTTTATTGCAAGCAAAGGAATATATAGCATGAGTCTAGTGCCAGAAGCCAGCCTAGAACGGCAGGTATTTGATTTGTAGCTCTAAATTAATCACAAGTTACATTAAATTTTGTTTCTGTTCACCTTTGATTTCTTTTTCCTGCTCCTCTACTCGTGAGCACACTGTTCTGGTAAGACCTTCTACAATGGTATGCATGAAGTTGAAGTCAGCCACGTTGTAGACATGTGTGCTGTCAGGCTCAGAGGCAATCTCTTTGAGTTCATTTATATCTGCATTCTTTACACCTTTTATTGGAAAGGAAAATAAAGAAAATATTTGCAACGAAAAAAAAAAAAAAGTCTTGTATACACAGGGATTGATAAAAAATTGCTAATATAAAATTCTATTTGTTTTAATGACCAGCTACAAATTGCTGTTTTTAAGATCTCAATTCAAGATGTCAATTTCTGCCAGTGTGACATCATTTCAGCTGTCTCATGAAAATGTAGCATCCATGTATACTGCTAAATTCCAGTTATAACACCAATGTTGCAAGCAATGCTTATAAGAGACACAAATTAATGGTGACAGTTATTGGATACAGGCAGAAAAGAACACTTCCCTAGCACAGCCAGCAAGAGATAAAAACACACCAGAGCACAATGTGACATGAACATGGTATGGCAGAATACACACCAATAGCAAACAGCTCAATGCCAGCATCCCGCAGGTTTTTAGCAGGAGGGATGACATCATCTTGGGACTTCCCATCAGTGATCAGTATCCCAATTTTAGATACTCCAGGTCTTGCACCTGCTTCAGGCTTAAAGCTGTTTTCCAAAATGTAAGTTAAGGCAAGACCTAAAAAAGAAAACATTTTAAAGACTTTTACAGATGGAAATATCCATTAGTTTTGCTAATATCAGAGTGTTTTTCTACTCAATTTAAAATTCTGATTAAGAATAAGCATAAAAGAAGAATTTATTTACTGAAAAACTAAATTCCAACAAACAGCATAAACTACAGAGAAGCTGAAACTTATTTTTAGCAGTGTTTTGATCAATCAATGTATTTTAAACTGACTATGAAAACCTAAATAGATATTCCTGCAAATGTATCATCTTTTTTTTTCTTACTCCACCAAGTTCTACCAAGTTAGAATAGGAGGTTCCTTCTCCTCCTACCTGAATTGCTTATATGAAAGCACATGGTCTGGATAGCTTAATAAATCCTCATTTTATAGATAATCCTATTTTTATTTGGTTTTTTGTATTTTTTCTAATTTTCAAACTGAAAAAAAAAAAAAAAAAAAAAAAGCTTTATTTATGCTCGGGGAGAATTTGATTTTAATAAATATTAATTATTTAAAAGGAAATAAGAACAACAGCTCCAGAACAACCTTACACATCACAATGTGATCTTATCTCAAAATTCATTTTAAGTCTCCTGAACATTTCTAACATCCATATAAAATAATCACAATAATTTACTACTTCCTACCACCCAGTAACCTCATCCCTAGAATCATACTGGAGTCTTCTGCCCTTTGTCCCACTGCAATCACTCCTTCTATCAAAATAAAGATTGTTGCTCATTGTTTCTCCTTTTCCTTACCCTCCAGGGGGAAAAAAAAAAAAAAAAAAAAGGCAATTTACTGAAAGCCATGTCTGGATCTTCGGATATATTATTCCAACATCACTAACTGCTGCTTTGATGACACTGGAATTGTATTCAGAGACTGTATTTTTCCCAGACTGTTAGGCATCCCCCTTTTAGCCATCACTAAATGTCTCTGGGGTGTCAGTGCTTTAACTGCTAAAAGGTCAATGGAAATCTAAAAGCCCTGGGTGGTCATTTGTAAAGTTAGTATTACCAGTTGTCAAATACTGGAACAACATTCTTTCCTTCTCCAGAATAAAGCTCTGTGCATGGACATTATAAATGGATTTTGCATTTTGTTCCCAGCAGGTAAAAGATTTTACTTCCAGCACAGAGAATTAGGTAACTGCTTCATGAGACCCTGTCCTGATTCCCAGTGAAGTCAATGGACAAGCACTTCAGAAAAGATTTAAATGACACTGGATAAAGCCATTGGCAAGCTGCAAAACCCCTATCCTTTTTACCCTTCATAATAAGCACTGACACTTCTTGGGCTATGCAGCAGAATATGCTTTTAACAAAAGGCAGAAGCCCAAACACACACAGTACCTGTTAATGTGTTCCCTCCCTTATAAGGCAGATTACGGACTGCATCCAGAACAGCATCCTTGGTGCCATAGGCATTCAAGTGCCACTCAATTCGGGGGTCACCACTGTACTGTGCAAGACCTAAAGAACCAGAAAGTAAGGTAATCCATCAGACAATAAAGCAGGTTTGTTTTTTTTCAAGCATATATACTTTATGTACTTGGTTACCACTACATCACCAATCAGGTTAATGCAAGTAGCTTTGCTACTGTACTAGAAAAACTGCATTGGTTGACAACAAAACATAGTATGAAGTTTTTCTGGTGACAACTCCACAATTATAACTTTCAAAGCCTTTTCCACAATTAAATGAAAATTAGATGAAAAGCAAAGACATACAAAACGTTTTCAAGAGTTATTAAGATTACAAGAATTTTTTTTAAGAACAGTTTTATTTAATGTACTTTTGAACAGTAGCAGATCAGAAATATAACATTTCAGCCAGTTTAAACACAAGAAAATCCATTTGCTGGCACATTCTGCCTGCAAAAATTAAACTGCAAGCGTTTGAGGCTAATGCTGACTGAAGTCATTAAGAGTGTTTCCACTGTTTTTATTTTTCCATGGACATTGCATTAGAGTTATCTAAGTTGAGGATCACAGTAAACTGTGAGGAATTAATACTGCAAACATCCCATCATTATTCTGATGAGAGAAATCCTAGTGCTAGATGGGGATGAATCTTGCACAAAAATGGTAGCATTAAGCTGTTAACTATCCTGAAATGATAACACCTTTATACTGCTACAGAAATATTAGGAAAAAACTGTGGCACCTCACCTACTCTTGTTTTCTCAGATCCCACATTGAAAGCAGAAACCAGGTTTTCCAGGAACAGTCGAACGAGCCTGAAATTGAATCTGCCAATACTCCAAGAACCATCTACTAGTATCACAATATCTGCAATTGCTGGAGTTTTACAGGTAAACAGGCTTCCTGTAAATCATTAAAATTAAACCAATATTATTAATTCAACAATAAAATTGCAATAATAAATATATTCCTTCTCCCACCAAGCTTTGCAATTAAAGCCTTCTTCCTTAGTCAGTAAGGAAAAAGCAAAATGACTAAATGTGCCTAACTTCAATTATAGAATAGTCTGGCCATTATCTACTTCAGTTTTTTCATTAAAGCATTCAGAATTACTTTTGGGAGACCTATGGAAAGAAACCCTTCTTCTAAAAATACTTGAGAAAGAAAAAATTAACTGTTGTATAGCACAACCAAACCAAGAGTTGGTTTTCATTCCAATGCACATATACAATTTCAGTCCCCATACACAGGGCATGACACACAGCCTTAGGCACAGACAATGCAGAGAGAGAGACCTAGAGATGCAGACACAAAAAACAGTTTTCAAGGCTCCTTTCACAGTCAACAGAGAAAAACAGGTGTTTCTATACATCTCAAAAGCCTTACAGAAAACCACTGTAGACTTGTAAATCCAGAAGTCAATCTCACTCCTGGGAGTTGAGTAAAACTGAAGGCCAATTGAATACACTGTATTAAACCTAAGTAGGAAGTGCTCAATACAGCAGAGGTAAAATGCAAAGGCCTCAGATTCAAATTCACAGTTTCTATGAGAACAGGCATGAGAATGAAGCTTTAGTCTTACAGGTATACAGAAAACAGAAGAATACGAATCATTAAAAAAATAAATCAAACAAACAAAACAACAAAGTATCTGATGAGAATTAGGAGAAGTACATACTAGTGGTCTCTAAGGTCTAACTAACCAGCAGGAAAATCAAAGGAAGGGAAGCAGAGATTAGACACAAATTGCACTATAAGCCAACAGAGAAGCATAAACTGAAGTGCCACATTCAGTTTGAGAAAATGCCAGGAAGAGAAGGGAATGGAAAAGTTTTTCAGAACCTCAGACAGAATTGCCATATTCCACAGAAGTGGATGTGTGACTGTAAAATTAAGGTTGCTAAAACAGTAGACTAATATTGTAGGGAAGAAAAAAAAGGGATGATATTACACAGAGGTAAGAAATGAGAGCTTATGTTTGAAGTACAAAAATATTGATTGGCTATAGAATAAGGAGGGAAATAGGAAAGACAAAGCAAAGCAGGTTAAGTAGAATAGATATGATGCATCACAAACCACTTAGGGATGAAAACCATGTCTCTCAGTACAGTAAAAAAAATACAGCTTAGTGAATTAAGCTGCAGGCCAGTTTATATCATAATTTTTGTCAGGATCCACTACATAAGCTGCTTCACAAAGAATACTAACAGTTCAACGTGGTGCTAACAGCAATCACCAAGTACACTGCCAGAAATGAACTGATTTGAGCAGAGATGTTCAAAATACAAGAAGCAAATAAAATAAATCAGTGAGAAATTATCTAAAAGGTGTTTGCATTAGCTCCCAAGAAATTCTCCTGATACATAAAATAAAACATATGGTTAGCAACTTTAAGCTATCACAACATATTACTAATGACAATCTTTCCATTAAATATAAAATGATAATCTCACAGGCAAAAGCACTCTGATGTGCAGAAGGAGTTCAATTGGTAATAATTATGCGTTAGATTCATACTGTAGTGTAAATCCACTGAGCATTAAACCCAATCCATAAAGTTATAGTTAATGTCTTAAACGTGTACTACAAGTGTTTTTAGAAGAACAGGGAACATTTCCTACGTGCAGCTAGCAGTGCAAAATAAGTTCTAAACACATGACAAAAATTCCACTTACAAAGATGCCAAAGCAAATATTTTATTTTAGCTTTTACAGTACAAGACAACACTATTTGAATTGGCAACACATTTTAATGTATTGACACTGGGGAACATTTAGTTAGCATCAGAAAAATGATCTTAAATTGGAACATAAAATCCAAAAGAGGTCCAAATCTTTATGTCACTGAAGTCAACAGAAAAACTTCCCTTGATTTCAGTGGAACAGGAATATGTTTTGTGATTTAATAGAAATCTACTAGTCATGGCAAAAATTAATGTTTTAAATATCTTTGCCAAATAAACTTCCTGTTCATCAGTCGGCATTGTTTTCAGTATCTGTCTTCCATTAACACTGTGCCATTTTCACACTGGCCATGACTAGCATTGCAAGCTTCAAAAGAACTACTGGCAAAGTAAAATGCTACTCAACACCAGTAAGAATGAAAGCACAGGACCCCTGATTCACATCCAAGCAGCTGTACAATAGCACAGATGTACCTTTTCAGTGTTATCCCAGCAGTTTAATCAAAGAGCCCAAGGAGGATAACAGGATTTGTGTGCTTGTATTTTTCTTCTCTATTTCTAAAATCTTGTGCTGAGTATGAAACCCAGTTATTACCATTGGTAATATTTCATATCATTTCATATCAACAAGTTTTGCCTATAGGGCTTCTTTAATCCTGTAGTGATGGCTTTGTAATGAAAGCTTTTACCAGTTTTAGTAAATCCATTCAGTGAAGCAAAATCCAAGGAATAAAGAAAACAATAACAACATTCCTTTCAATGTTTTATTTCCACATCATCAGATCAATGCAAATAGTATAATTCAATTTTTTTTTGTTAAAGAAATGTGTGGTTTGATCCAAGATTGTACTGCAAGGTCACAGTGTGAAAATTTGTTTCATTCTTCGTAGGTAGGAGATACTTGTTGCATCTTTTCTGCATAAAATATTTAGGTTTTGTTACTTCTGTACACCCACTATTTTGCTTATGTTTTCTCCTTGTTGTACTTAATAGAATTGTAGAAAGTTCCCTAAAAGGGAATAAACAACAGTGAGATATTAAACAGAATAACACAGTGATAGAATCTTTAAAACCCGATAGGAATACAAACACCATGACATCCTAGTTATTAAAGTTAGTCTAAAAGACACAGTGTATAGCAAATAATTTCTGCACCCCACTGTGCTTAGCTAGTTCTTGCAAATGTCTTTTTCAACAATCTTTCCATACAATCATACATGGTCATTAATTCCTGTAGGGTTTGAGGAAAATTTTGAACATTTCAAGTATCTAAGCAACTTTAATAGGCAAATTTCCCCACAACCTTTCTTAAAGGAGGATGACAGCATATCATTCTATATAATAAAGCTTTCAACACTCAGTGTTTTAGTCTACTACAAGGTTCAATAGTGTGATCAGTCTTAATAGTGTTCTTATTTCCCTTTTACTTGGTCATCAAGAAAAGATTAGTGAGAGAGAAGATCCTGCTTCGCTCTGAATTATACAATACTCACCAGTTTTACAATTAGGACAGTAGGGAAGAGACCAGTTACCAAATTTTGTATCATGTTTCCTAATGTTATATAGAAATCATAATTCTGATTCAAGTGCTGCATTCCACAGCAAACAATAACAGAGCCTGTGATCTTTAGGTAAGCAAAAAAATAACAGAATTGCACAAATTGTAAAGTCAGAATAACAGCCTATATAGTTTACACCAGCAACTGTCTTCAGTTGTTTCACTTACCATTGGTGGAGAATTTTTATGGAGAGAAAGTAAAATATTAATGCACTTTCTGTAACAAATTTACAATCTCCCTAGCACTATTTGGCAGAAGGAACTTGCCACTCTGCCAGAAAGCTGAGGAGGAAGGGACTCTGCTCATTTCTACTTTTCACATAAGAAGGCACAGGCTCAAAAATTCACCTTCAAAGGCACCAACATACAGCAAAAGGCTACCAACAATGCTTTGGGGTGAGGTATTTGCAGAAAATCTGCCTCAGTACCACCAAAAATTATATTACTATGAAAGATTTTGGTTCCTTTGTTTCAGTGAATTTTTTCAAAGAGCCAGCATTGAAAGAGCTTCGCGTCTGCCAAACAAAGTTTTCTGGTTTTGATTCCTCAAGCCCCCAGACACTAAAGGTGATTTGCTGGCACTTCCAATATGCAAGTCTTACATCACTCTCAAGACCATGTCAAAACTGGCTGAGACTGAAGCCAATGATGGCAATGCTGAAAGAAAGATCCAGATAGAATTTTCTGGGATAGAGGGAGTGTTATTGGAGCCTGCAAAACATGACCTTTGAGTCATCCCACTGAAGGGAAGGGAGTGTAGAGAGACCTGAGAGAAGCTCTGGCAGTGTGGGGACTGCACAGAACACAGCAGGCTTGACAAGCTCCTGGAAACCCTGACCACCTCTCCACTGCTGCATTCCCTACCTGCAGCTATTCTTCCACACATGCCTTGTGAGCAAGTGAGCGATGGTAAAAACAGAAATTCAACCAAAAATCCTGCAAGCCTTACTCACACAGAAGTACAAAACTATGGTTTTTAATCTAGAGTAGGGTTCTTTGACTCTTGGAGTTAATACTACTATTCTTTGAAAGTTCCTTGAAAGTCAGAGGGAAAAGGAGTGAATACAAGCACATGGGAGGACTCAAGGCTTTAGACAAACCAGTTCAATTTGCATGCAGTTATGATACATTTTACAGAAACACATTTGATATTTTACCTCCCCTTGGTATGAAACTCTGTTCTCATTTCCAAGAGCCAAAACACACACTTCTTCTGGTAGAAGCTAAGACTATAATTCTTTCTGAGTCTGCAATATGTCGTTTCCTTTCTTACTCCCTGTCACAGTGGAAAGTCAAATAATATATGTGGAAGAAGAGGAAGAAAGTTCAAGTAGAGGTCAATAATAATAACACAGTATGAATAAAAGACTCCTTCATGAGATAACAAAGCACAAAAGGCAAGAAGCTTGATGACAGCAGTGAGTGAAAAATACCTTGTGAATAAAGCATGAATGACAGAGAACAGCCAGTCCTCCACAGTGACTGACAGCACCACACTGAGCAGAAGCACCACTGAGGACAAGGGCAATGTAAATCTACATCAGCAAAATGTCACAACTTTTTTTTAAAAGGGTTAAAAAAATTAAGGAACGTGAGGCAGTGTCTAGCTCCAAAATTCAGCAACTCACTAGTCCACACTTCTGACATTGATATTACTGTTCTGTGCTGGTGATATCATCCTTGCACTTGGACCTCACTTTAACACATCCCATATGTCAGGCCTATGGACTAGACAAATGCATATAACATAACTGCTGTTCTTTAAACTAGATCCAACCACAGCTTGAATTTGAAGGACTCAAATGTTGGAACATTAGGTTTAAAGAGCTGCCCAGCAAGGCTAGAAGTTTGTCCCTGGTCCCTAGGAAAAAAGAAAAATCAGCCAGCCCTTTTCCATGTGCCTTATTCCTCTCCAGGAAACTAATATAGCCCAACTGGCAAGGCTACAAATTTGTTATTTGGTGGAGTTGGAATATTAAGATTTACTGAATGTGTTTTGTCTAATCACATCATATTTGATAGTGAATACTGTAGTTCAAAAATTTTCTGCTTCCAAAAAGTACACAGCAGTTACTAAATATAATTTATAGCATACCTTCTGAATTTGAGGTCACAAAATGAATCAAAGCACTAGTTGATAACACATTAATTGCCTATATATACTGGTGATAATTCTCAAGTGTGAGAGAATGAAGCATAGAGCCATTTTCTATGCACTTTTCCATACACACTCAATGACAATTGTACTTCTGCAGCAAGTAGTCACTAGCCAAGAAAAACTTCTAGAACTTTCTTTCTGAATCTGAACTTTTTAATTTGAGAGGCAAAAAAGTAACTGAAAGAAAGTGCTGATATCTTCTTACAGACCATTGTTAATTGACAGCACTGAAGAACACAATACCTGCAGCAGCTTACCAAACAGCAACACTGAACACTCCTGGTCTGAGTACCTACATAGAAAAATGTGTTTTTTAATTCCCCTGAATTTGAGAGTTTAAAACATTTGTTATAATTTCTCTTCCAACAGGAAACATGTCAACACAGAACAAAACGTGCAAGTTTTTCCTAACCTGAAGCCCAGCCTGACAATATATTGCATCCAATTAGCCACAATTTGCACTGAAGATGATCTGCAATCCTCCTGTAAAGTACACAAAACCTAAGAAATTCTTCTACAGATTTTAGTGATAGCTCTCTACTTCTCTTTTCTCTCAGTTCTGCCTTGGAGTGCATGAGTTTTTCAAATGAAACAGCTGTCTCAAGATCTAAATTACTTTCCAAGACAGAAAACTCTATTTTTTATTAATATGTCATATTTATCCACCATTCCTATGTAACAAATATACCAGAATTTAAAAGGCTTATTTCTCCTTTTTCTTTAATAAGGTATGAAATGCTTGACAGTTTTCTTTGGCTGTCTAGAAGACAATTATTCAGAGCACTTCAGACAAAAGTGGTACTCAGGAATCCTCAACATTAATTAAGGTGTACATCTATATCCCTCTAAACCATGAAACTGGACTGTGCCTGAGCTTGTAACACAACAGGTAAAGTAACAGAAAACAGCCTTCTGAAAGAACAGTCCGTGTACTTATGAAAGTAGTTAACACAGAAATAATTAAAAACCAGTTGAAACAAACTGCTACAGCACAGTTAAGTTATAGCTCAGCATTATGGATCTAAGTACACATGACATTATGGACAGTGTTTCTAGAAACAAAAAAGGTTGGTGCAATACAATTACAGTGCAAAAAGCTCCCAGATTTGAGGCTCTATATTAAATTAATGCAGTTCTTGAAATAATATTTTCATAATACAACCAGTGTACATGTTTGCATAAATACAAATATGCAGTGATCTTTAGAAGCATTGCTAATTTAGGATGTCATGTGTCGATCTACAAAACTCAGGATGAAATTTGTGTCCTCTTGAATGTAGCAACTCTTTCATTCTCTAACTACTAGAGGTGTCTGAGTGAATATCTAACTGAGAAATCTCAACTCCCAGAATCGCAGGGTAGGAGAGGCAACAGCTGCAGATTGCTCTGGGTCATGTCCAGTCAGGCTGAAGAGTCTCCAAGAGAAAGAAAGACTCCACAGTCTGAGTAACTTGCTCCAGTGCTTTACCATCCTCACTGCAAAATAAGTGTTTTCTTTGATTAAATACAATTTGCAGTTACTTTAGTTTGTGTCCACTGCCTCTTGTCCTTTGAGTGGACACCACTGAGAAGAATCTCTGTCTTCTTTACTCATTCCAGAGTGTATTTTTACACAGTGGAAAGATCTCTCAAACTTGCTGTCCTCCAAGCTGAACGTTCCAACCACCTCAGCCTCTCCACTTATGAAAGATGCTCCAAACCTTCATTCATGTCCATGGCCTTTCAATGGATGCTTTTCAATAAGTCCATGTCTTTCTTCTACTGGGGAGCGAGCCCAGCACTGGACACATGTGACTTTTCACATGTGGCTTCACCAGGGCTGGGCTGAGGGGAAAAATCACCTCCATCAATCTACTAACAGCTTCCTTCACAGTGTAGCCCAGGAGGCTGTTTGCCTCCCTTGTGACACCCCTGTCACCTGCCTCCCAGGGCTTTTTCTGCCAAGCTCCACACCAGCATGTGCTGCTGCCTGGGGTCATCCCTCCTGGGGCAGCACTCTGTGCTTCCCCTGCTGATCTGGCACGTTTAACACCACCGCCCTGCCTATGCACTGAGCTAAATTTGGATGTTGAGTTTGAAAGGTCTTGAGGGTATGGAGAACAGAGATAAGAGTGGTATTTCACAGGCCACAGGAGCCACCATCTCTGTGCTCACAATTTACAGTTTTCCCTTCCTTTATCATACTTTATCATTACCTACCTTTATCACCAATGCAAAAAACCAGAAATTTTAGCCCACACATTTTTAACCACATAAACAAATCAAACCCGAGCAAAGACCCTGCTGACACAAGTTTTCACTCTTAAATAGCTGTCTGCACCACTATGCAGCTCTAATTCTGCTAACTTTACTGCATAAATGGAAACTAAATATACTCAGGCACCAAGCTGGTATTGGTGTTCCAGAGAAGCTCCTTTGGGTATTCCAGAAGGACAGAATACAAGAATGCCACAGCTCTGGAGAATAATGAGCCAAAGACACACACACACACCAAACTCAGCAGTCAGATAAGGAAACGGGACTCCCTCCTTACACACAGAGTAGTATGATCAGTACAGCCAACCAGAACAGGTGAGAACACCTCTGAGGTGGAAAATGTGGTCCCCACAGCCAGGTAAATTCCACTTTAGCTACCACCTGGCACCTTTTAACCAAGAGACATATCTCAGCTGTAATACCAAGGCTTACTCAGCACACAGGATACCAGGAAAAGGG
Organism: Oenanthe melanoleuca; assembly: GCF_029582105.1. Lineage (NCBI taxonomy): Eukaryota > Metazoa > Chordata > Aves > Passeriformes > Muscicapidae > Oenanthe > Oenanthe melanoleuca. The sequence continues at coordinate 13,178,637 of NC_079335.1, forward strand.
TCTGACAGCCCAGGAACAGAGTCCTGTATCAACAGACCCAGAATGGACATGAAGACCTCAGATCATGCAGTAAGGGTGGAAATTACCCTGAAATCATCTCTCCTCATTACAAGTTCAGGCTTGCTATTCAACAAATGAATGAGACTGATTATGAAATAAGACTCTCCTCCTCTCAAAGGGGGAACTGTAAAGACCAGCCTTGAAAGGGAACTTGTACAGCAGGCAACTAAAACCCAAAAATTGGGTATGTTATAGTTGTATTCAACACAAGGCCATCTCACAGTCCCTGAAAACAGATACCAAAACTTTAACCTTTCTCTCCCATTTTGCTGATCGTAGTATAGAGCAAAGAAGATTCTTCATCAGGATACGCAAATCCACGAGTTTGCTGATGAATGCATCAATCCTTTACGATAACACATTCCTACAAGAGGTTCTTGGTCTTGCACTTCAGCCTTTTAGACTATATCTGTCTGCTACCACCTCTCCAAAGCTCTTTTTGGTTGTTCTTCAAAGTTTAAAAAAGTTTCAACTTGTTGCCATGTAGCTTCCATGTTATATCAAAGACAAGCACCACTCATGACATACCAAGATGTTTGCCTAGCATATACATAGTCCTGAGCAAGCCTACAGACTTCAGACTGTGAATTCATGCTGCCAGATGATGAAGAACTGTTAAGGAATGTCTCAGCAGGGTAGTAATGAAAGTGTTTCAATAATGAAGCATGTCAACACAGACCCTGAATCTGACTTTTGGGAACATGCCTCGCTGCCAGCAGAATTCAGCCATGCCAGTGCACTGTTGATTGGATGGATACTCAAGAGCTAATGACCTGAAGAGATGAAAATCAGTCTGAAGATAATGAAAGACCATTCATTCAGCTGAGCTTCTATTAATCCATCATTCAAGAATGTGAATAGCAGCCTCCCACTTCAACTAAGAATAAATTGCACAAAAGAAGGTCAATGCCTTAGGGAAAGCTACCAAAGGAAAAAAAGAGGCCAGACAAGTTTTCAGTTGGTAATAGTTCAGATTTATGAAGCATTATACATATTTACTGTGCAGATATGAGGAGAAACATAATACAAGGGTTATAAATATGAGGATAAGCATCTTTTAAATCAGGTTATCAATCTGATATCAGAAGCTGGATCACTTTATCAAAAAAAATGAAACTTCCATTTAGGTCCAAGATAGGGTAAGTCTCTCTTTCTACTCAGAGAGTTGTTCTTTTTCCAAACTGCAGATTCTCCAGATATCAATGTCAACACTGTGTCTACACTTCAGTGAAGGAGATGCATTCAAGGAGAGTTCCTAGGGAGGGACATTTTGGATCACAGAAAGGCAATCTCCAGCTTCTACCTGGCCAGGAGCACTTATGAGAAGTAATACACACAACCTTAACCAGATCCTAATATACTGTCAGGAAGAAATGCATTCCTTCCCACAGAAAAGCAGAGCCAGGAGATAAAGTCACTGGAATCCCTTGGCAAGAATGGAGATTGGTCATCATTTCTAATGTCAAGCTTTCTATTTTCAGAATAAAGCAAGGGTTTGTCATCTGGAACATACAAGTTGAAGAAGACATCCAGTAACCTCCAAATTAATACTCATTCTCAACCTAGACTAATGCAAATAAATAAAATTTTACACCTATTCAGAACAGACAAGTTTGTCTCTTACAAACACATAAGAGAGACTTCTTTATGTTAAAATCAACCTCTTGCTCCCAATCTCTCTCTGTCTCTCTCCTCCCTGGAATTTCTTCTGTCAGGATCAAAGTGTACAACTCAACACAAACCATTTCCCAGTTCCAGGCTTCACAGTAATTTCCAGGACTTTGGTTTCAAGCTTGCTGTCTCTCAAAAGTATATTTTTCTCTTATTCTGATTATATGAACACACTTGTGTGCTACTTAATTTGCAGCATTTACATCTGCCATCTGGCCAATCTCTAAATGTAGCTTGCTTAGTTTTCTCCAAAACAGTTACCAAATGATAGCAAAAGTAAAGCACTTAAGAATTCTGTCCATGTCAGTGCTGATATTTCCCATCACGTTTTTCAGTCATGAGAGACCAGAAGGAATCTTCCAAATTACGCTGGCCAGGTCCATAGAAACACTGCCATTGCAGAATGAAATCCAAGTTTCAAGTAATACTCAAAGGACCCAAAAGCTATTTCCTCCAGAGAAATCCTCACAATGAATTCCGGGAATAAGCATTGCTCATCCACAGCAAAATGAGCTAAACTTTCTGGACAGTAAAGAGGCATTTATCCAAGAGTTTCCTTGTGTCAAAGTTCTCCTGTAAGTCCTCCAGTATTAAACAAGGAATTTCTAATATACAAAGCTCTGCATGGCAGCTCACAGGTTTACAATCTAGCTTGGAAACCCAAAAGATGCCACTCATCAAATTCTATCTTCTGAAAAGTGCAGAAGCCAACATGGCCTGGGTACAGCATCCAAAGTTCACGTATCAAAGAGAGCAATGGCATATTCTGACAAGTCTACTTCATCTCCTTAATATAACAGATATTTTCATCACCTAAAGCTGAGAGAGAAAATGAGGAGTCCCAGGGAAGAATGGAAAGCCATGACATTTGGCACAAATTAAAAAACAATCACTGTTAAAAACCCCATGTTCTGATGACCTAACATGGATGGGGACAGGACTGCTGGGCAGTCCAGTGCAGATATCTTTTAGCACACATCAGGATGGTGATCTAGCCACACTGAAACCACTGAGACCACTGTCTGTAGGTATTTAAATGAGAACCCTATTGGCAAAGTTCAGAGGGTCAGGTGCTGCTTTCACTAGAGAAAGCTGAGATAGCAGATATCATGGATTCTCTGTTTGGGCTAAGGTTGGACAGAGCAAAGCCAACTGAGTCCAAAGCCAAAGAGACAGAGTCTGAAACCAAAATCAGGTCTACAAAATAATGCCTGAGCTAAGTAACATCAGAGTGATCAGAAGAACATGGTGAGGGGAACATAATAATAAATAATGCTTGCCAAAGCTTTCTGGTGGTCCAAAATTTCTAATAAAGCTGGAGCATGGTCCAAGCATTACCCACTCTTCTCAAGGGAGGCATAGGGATCTGGGGCCACTCCCCTTGAAGAAGCATAGAAAATAGATCCATTTCTGTGTTCATAGAACTGTTAGTTGATTAGTAAATGCTAGAAAAAGCAAGTATACACCACACACACAAGAGCTATTGACAATCAGGTCAAAGGACTGCATGTCACTGCATGCCACTCAGTGCTGAAGGGCAGCTTTTGCTAAAGACTACAAACATTTGTCAAGATGGTAAGCACAGAACTGAAAAGTAAACAGAAAAATCCTGAAGTAACAGCCTACACAGAGCACACAGCCTCAGGTGTGAGGCAGCTAATGACAGGAGATGTGCATCCATGACAAGGTAATGCATCCCCATACACCCTACAGGCACAGCAAAGGTGAAATATTAGCCTCAGTATTATGCAGAGACATCTTTTAGGGAAATGTAACCTAGAATTTAGAGAAATGCAATCAATAGTTCTAAACTTCAATATATTTTCTGATGCAGACTTTCATTTACAAATATCCAAAAATGAAACCTATCACATAGGTTATTTAAATATTGCAGAGCACTTCTGTCTCTGAAGTAGGTAATGTTTCCATTTTGCAGCACCAAGAAACTGATGCTAAAGACTAATGGCCAGGGTTATCTCTATGCTTCAGAATGGAGAATAAGGTAGAAGATGTTGAGCGAGCTTGTTCTGAGCGGGGAATTCCATTCACCAGGGAGAGTGCTGTACTGAACAGGATCACTGCACTGCTATTAGTTTTGGAGTAAACTTAGTTGCAACTGGTTCAAGCAACCCTTCAATGTTATACTGAACTGCACTGGAACAAAAGAAAACAAAACGGGAGCAGAAAACTTTGTGTGTTTTCCTCCTGTGTAATTCCAGCATAGACCCAGAAACTAAACAATTAGTACACAGGTTTCATCCTGCTTGCATCTTCTGAAATCAGAAACACATTTGGATGACTTGTTCTTACTTCATAACATGGTCTGTGTGGTTCAGACTAGTGGGTCACAGCCGAGGGGGGAACGAGACAGGGGACACAGGAATGAGTACCTGGGGATTGTGCAGGATGTAACAAGATGTATTTAGGAGAGGAACCAAAAGCATTGAAAGGTAGTTTGGGGAAGAACACACATGGGAAAGTAGAACAATAAAGACATCAAGGGGAACAGTTCCATCTGCACAAATGGCTAGTTAGTACTTGCTTGGCCAAGTCCTGTGCTTGATCACCCCAGACCTATTGGGACTACATGCTCAGTCTTGCTACTGGCTGGTGCTGGGGCACTGGGATAAAGGGTTCAATGGTCCCCAAAGCAAGACAAAAAAATAGCATTTAAAGTGGAAGACGTAAGTACTTTCCAACAAACTTTGCTTTTACCCTCAGATTGCTGAAGCAGAAAAATGTGCAAGAGCTAAGAAAAGACAAAGACTGCTTAGGAAGAACATAATGGTAATGGGGGAAAATGCCCACACAGCATAGTTACCATTTCTTTCTTCTGCTGCTCATAATCAAGACTTAAAGTGTCCTCCAGAAAGCTCAAGGAAACCCTGCTAGTAAATCAAATTATGGTTCGTGTAAAGTCAAAGTTAATGAGTTCCATAGCCCAGGAGTTCAGCGAGTAATAAAAAAAATCATGACTAAAACCAACATTTGCAGTTACATTAGCCAGGATGAAGTGAGTAAAACTATGAAACACTGCCAATGAAGCAGAAGTTCAGAGGGTATTCATTCCTGTGGCTTAGTCAAATACCTCACAGCACTCATTTCACACTGTCTAGTAATACTTACTGAAGCATCTGACATTAACTAAACAGACAAGTTAATGAATTAGATAATTAGTCTCTTCAACTGAATAGTACCTTAATATACCTCTCTGTGGATTTTTCCTACTCTGCTTAAATAGTGCCATTCAGCAGCTATAAAATTATGAATGTCAAAGCTCATTTGCATCAAATATAGTAGGAATGTTGAAAGAAGAATGGAAAGCAGTATATTTTTTAAGCTTACCACACCTCTCATTTCTATCACTATCAGAAGACTGATTCCACCTCACTCCAAGAGCTAATAGAAATCTCAGACAAGTATACTATAGCATTTTGAGGAAAGATATGCCTTTTGCATTGTGTGATAGATGCATAGCACTGAATCAAAACACATTATATTAAAAAAAAATTCAGAAACATTTTCATTGAAAGATTGCAGAAGTTAAGTAAATAATAACATCACTAATAATGTACTAACATTAAGTTAGTTTTTTATAATTTTTTCAAAAACTATCCTACCACAAAACACAATAATTCTGGATATGTCTACACAGTTTATAGAGGCAACTGAGCACTGGCAGATCACACTCACCTGAAAGAAACTGCAGGCACACTTATTATTACTAGGCAGGTAGGTATCACATGAGAGATGGCTTCAGGCCTCTTTTCAGAAGAACACTTTATGATACTAAACCCTGAAAGCACTAAAACCTCAAAATTTAGTACAATATAATCAAAATCTCTTCTCTGCATATCACTGAGTATTGAAGAAAAGGAGAGTAGGAACAGCATGTGTTAGAGGTAGCTGGGACCAAATGAGCAGCTATTCTCCATTGTATTTATAACTTGTATATGTATATATCTGTGTGCATAACCACAATCACAATAATAATATCAGTAACAAATGTTAAATTCATTAAAGGTCACTAATATTTATTTCTTTCAAAGGAAATCGTACAGGTAATTTTTACCTCTTCCTCAAAAACTTTTTTATTTTAATTAATATACAGTGCAAGACTATTGATCAAGGCATATGAAGTCACTATTTGCTGTTTTTAACATTATTTCAGGTTATATTACTTACATACAGATAATGCAACCTGACATTTATACCTAATGCCAAGGTATGGCATTACACAGCTCATTATACAGAGCTTCTGCTTTTTCTAACTCTACAGCCCACACGATTTCTATGCTGTTTTTCACTCACCCACTACCTAATTTTTCCATTCCCAAGTTGTCCATTCTATACTCATGGACAATAGATTAGTTATAAATTCTCTGTCCTAAATTTCTACCTGCTTGTCCCACTCTTCCATTCTGTGGAACTCAGATCTAGCTTTTATTGTCAATCAATTTCTCCTAGAGTTTCCTCTGTATTCCATTTGGGCAGGGAACAATGGGTGTGACAACACTGATTGTCTCAGAGCTTCTAGCTGGATTTCCTCCAGCCCAGAGAGCTCAGCTAATGTTCTACCAGTTTGGCTCCAAGCATATGGTAAAGGTGACTCCCATCAGAGAGAGGCACTCAAGGGATTGAAAAGCTGCAGTTCCCCCAGGTGTTTTAACTCTGCACCACATCACTGTATTTTCATAGAAAACAGTAAAAAAACCACACCTGCCCCTAATGGACTTGCTCTGGGGTGAAACACAATTTTGATTTGGGAAGGTTGAACAAACCACCATGTTCTGGGCTGCGCAGTGAAGATTCCTGACCTCCCTAACCAGTCATACTTACTGTATGACTCTATTACAAGTATGCTACAATGAGAAAGCAACATTGTGATACATAAATCAGTCTTTTATGGGAGCTTATTTCTCATTGTTTGTATGTCTACAGACTATGTAAGGCTTAACCTGTGACACTTGATTCAGAAGAGAAATCTGACCCATACATGGCCTATGCTGTCCCAAATCATCTTGATTTGAGATTTGCATAAGGGAATTTCTAAACAGGACAGGTTAAAGACTGTGCAAATTCTTTACTCTGGTAAAGAACTACTGGAGCATCTTTGGTATTGGGTGTTTGTGGCCAGGTTTGACAGGATGGAGGCAGCAGGGGTGGCCTTTTTGAAAAGGGGTCAAGTGTCCATGGACAGGGGGTTTCACTTCTGGGAAAAAATATTTAAGAAAGGAAAAAGAAATGCCCAGCAAAGATTGAAGGAGAGTTAGAGTGAGAAATAGTAGAGAGAACCCCAAGGTCAGAGGAGAGTTTGCTCCATGGCAGAGCAGATATTCTCTGCAGCCTGTGGATGATGTACATGGAGAAGAAAGGAATGGAATACAGAGACCACTATGCCCTGATCACAACCTCTCAACACCCCTTTTGCACCACTTGCTTCCTCTCTGAAGGGACTTGGACTGAGTGTAACTTGCAGTGATAACAAGGGAGGAGGAGAGGGGTCTGGGACAAGGTCAAGCTGAGCCTGGGAAAATGGAAAGGAAAGCTGTGGTTTTAATGTTTGTCTTTTGTTTCTCACTACCCACACTAGCAAATTTTTTAAGTGGCAATAAATTAAGTAGATCTTCCCCCACTTGACTCTGTTTGCCTACCATGGTAACTGGTAAGCAGTCTCCTTGTCTTTATCTCAACCTATGAACTCTTTCATTCCTGTTCTTCCTCTTTTCACTCCCATCCTGCAGGGGAGAGGAATGAGCAAGCAGCTAGGTGGGAGTTTGGCTGCTAGCCTACACTAAGCCACCACACCTCTCAACTAAACTCTCCCCCCAATCAAGTCAACAGGCATACAGATAAAACTGGCCTCAGTGTTCCGTTGTTTGTATTGAAAAAGGTAACTAAACCCAGTTCAGATACATGGAGAAATACTCTGCAGAGAAAGATATAGTCATATATTTGCCAGAGGATATAATCAAAGCACTGATTCTCCCCTCCCCAAAGGGATTTGATTAGAGAATCAGTCATAAAAGCTCTCTGAGAAACTGTAAAACATCTGAGAAGGCACAGAATGTATTAACCCCTGTCATTGTACAGAAAAGAGCTTTGTACATGAGGGAGTTGGATAGAAGCCAGGGTACAAGCACTCAAATATCAGTGCACGCTGAAAGAAGCTGCATCTGTGAGCTTTTTCTCAACAGACAGAAAGAGAAAAGGCTTCTGACATTGTTATGAGTGTGTGCAGCAGTGGTAAATCACTAAGTTGAAAAATGACAGGTTCTCAAAAATATAGAAAGGAGATTCAAGACTTGAAAATGGTCATGCAGAAGAATTACAGAAAGTTTCTGGAAATCAAATATAAAGTGAATATTTGATGGATGAGTGCTAGACATTAAGCCTGAATTAATCTGGTACCATGACATTACTGGATATACACTGGAGGGTGGCTTGCAATAAGAGCACAGTACTTACAGCAGAAAAGGAGTAAATCTTTTTCAACTACTTGAATGAGTAGGACAGAATAGATGTCAAATTTTAATCTTCTTTGCTGAACCTGCAAGCCATGCAAGCTGTTGACAGAGTTCCATAAAGACAGAGGAAAAGCCTCATAACAATTTAATTTAAGGACAGAAGAAGAAAGTAGATTTGGGAGTTCAAGAGAAGGCATTTACATCTCCCAGCACTGCTCAGAGCCTTAGCTGGTAATTAGCAGACACTACTACATCAACAATCCTCCAAACCACAGATGAAAATAAGAGTGAAATGCTCTGGAACTACCTAGAATCATGAGTACAGGTATTTACATGTTGCATTTCTTTGCAAAGAGCTGGTTTCTAGGAGCAGAAGGGTTATGGTAAAATCTTTGTCCCATTGAAATTGAAAGAGAAATTTCTGGGGCCTATTGTATGACTCTGATGAAGATATATTAACTAAGTATTTGCAAGCAAGTTTATACAATTATGTGCCTGTACTGACCTTCAGGACAATCAGCAGGATACATGGCTTACCATAATGCACAAACTGGAGCTTGTAATACTTAGAGCTCATATTCTTTTTTCATACTCCCTGACAAGTACATTGATGTGCTTTATTAGTCCCAAAAAAGTGATTTTAGGATTTTCTGGTTTACAGAAGCATCAGTGAGCATCATTACAGTAAGCATTCTGTAACAAGTTGTGCACATGCTCATAGAAGGCACCTGTTTACAACAAAGCTTGACATTAGTAACTGGGGAATTATGCTCCTTTACTCAAGACAAGAGCAGGAGCCATAACTACTAACAGTAGTTGTCTGGACAATGGTTGTTTTCAACTTATCTTATGGGTAAAGATGTCACCATCCATGGAAGCATTCAATAACTGAATGGATGTGGCACTTCATGAGATGTTTTTGTGGACATGGTGGTATTAGGTCAAAGATTGGACTTGAGGATCTTGCAGGTTTTTTTCCAACCTTATTGATTTTATGATTGTAATAATTTCTTCTGTAGTGTAAACTCCCAAGGTCTAACCAACTTGACCAAAAATAAACAGACACAGAATATATCAGGGTTGCTTTTAAATTCATCCAATTTAGCCATACACTAAATGATTATGAAACCAATTAAATGCTGGCCTGAATTCATTTGGTCGTATTCAAATCATTTCCTATCAAACATCTGCAGAGGATCAAGTTATTATTCATGGTTTTGCTGTAAAATATTGCACTTATTTCTTTAATCCATTTCTTTCAGACTTTTATTTCTTTGATCCAATTTCAATTTGAGCTGGAACAGTATTTATATATTAAATTAAGAAAGTTTTGATACCATTACTGTCTGTGTAGCAGTTCTGAATTCACTTCTACCCCAGCTACACATTTTTTGCTGATGCTGTTTTTGCCCAACATTTTCACTTGGAATCTAACCCTACTCCCACTGTAGAAATTCAGTTGGAATCGCCATCACTTTGAATAATCATCATACTTCACAAAGCAGAGAAAATTGCAATAGTTAGACTAGAGGAAAAAAGTCTGTTACTTTATAGTAATACATAGCTGAGTTTGAAATAGGGATAAACAAATTCAAGAATTCATAAAAATTAGCATAATGTTTTTTCTTTTAATGATCAGGTTTGCTGATCGAGAACTGTGTAAGTTTTCCCTTAGTTTTAAATGCATACTGCAGCTTTCTACTAAAATCATCTACAGTAACTATAAGGAAATAACTTTTCACAAGTGCTGGATGAAGATGTATTTTGTTCTGTTATAAATTGCCCTGGAACAAATGAAGAAGTTCAGATGACTAAAAAGTGGTGCAGGGATGAGAAAAGTGCCTAAACTAAGGACTTCAAAAGTACACATGAATCCTAAAAAGGGAGAGACTGCAGATCCAAGCTCCTCTCGCCAATTGTATTTTTGCCCTTACACCATGAAAAAAGGATAAATTCTCTCCTGCAGTCTGGCAGACACTTTCCTCTGTCTGTATTTAATCAACATTTTCCAAGTACAGACCCAGTTTTCCCTCCTTCAACTTTTATCACTTGTCCTTCATTAAGAAAGCAAATCACATTTTCCTTCTCAGTTCTGTCATTTCTTCCAATTCAGCCCTCCTCTAGACATGATGTAGGAAGGATCACCTATCCACTACCCTGTCTGCACTAGCAGGTACAACTTGTCTCTTTAGTGTTGCAAACACCAGCTAACATTCTTCCAATGCACCCAATGGAATTCAAGGGTGCCTTGGTTTGAGAAATGGTGTATGGAAACAAACTTGCATAGTGTTAACAAATCCAACATGACACAAAAATCTGTGGTAAGAATAAAAACCCACCAAAGAAAAATTTGCATGGGCTTCAAGGAGTTTTGGGTGAGGTCTTTGACATTTGCATTGCTGGAGACAGATTTATATAGAAGGGGAAAATAGGATCCTTGAAACTGTCCAGTTCATTCACAGAGAGACTATTTAAGGTCATACCAAGCTCTTCTTGTTCTGTAAACCATAAATAACCACTGAGTGGAATAATTACTGCTGGGGTTACTTCTTAAGAAGATGCTATTTGAATTTAAAAAAAACAGGAAATAGAGCTGTATATTAAACTTGAAATAGATTTTCATCCATACTAGACAAACTTCTCATGGCAAGCAGTATCACATTTCACCAGAAGATTGGCTCCTTGCAACAGGACAAAATTAACTCCTTTTTTCCCCCTCCCTCAAAATGTTTCAAATACTTTCATATATACAACCTACACTAGAACAGACTTACCAAGTTATTATGTGGCTAATTATACACTAGTATTAATTTGACTTTAGGTGGGAATTAATACTGCCAGTCTGTCATACAGCCAAGATAAGAAGTTATTGCATACACACACCTGTAAAGTACACCCAGTCAGGAAGTACAAGCAGCTTTTAATAATTTTAATATTATCTTAAATTATTTTTAATTATTTTCATCTATTCATAATGGCATTTAGGACTTAATAAAAAAGTAAAGCAAAACACAGAACTAAAACCAACACCTCTGCAGCAACCCTCCAATATTTCTGAAAATACTGGCTTTTCCCTTCTATTTAATTTAACCCTGGGAACCAGATGTAAAGTACTGACTTACAGAAAATCTCTATAATGGCCAAGGTAAATAAAGAAGTTGATTATTTTCAGAATATCACATAAGTCGTTATGATCTGACCTTCTGGAGCTGGTTTACTCGCATTTGTTTTTTCTGGATCCTTCACCTTGGATTTACTTGTATCTTTTCTTCTCTCTATGTCTTTAACTGTAAAATAAGGGGGGGGAAATCAATTAATCTAATAACAATGCAGTTAGAAGCATTTCATATTCTTCTTCCTGATAAAGTAGTTGCACAGAGCATCTGAAGATATGCTTAGGTGATGAGTTACTGGTTCTGTGTTTTCCCTCCCTCCCTTTGCTTTTATTATTTTTGTGGATCTTTCCCCATTCTATCATCATTAAAGCTCTCAAAACTGACTCTTTTCACACAGGAGAGTCCAAATAGTGACATCAGCACCTAAGCCCATGCAGACAAGATCCCACTGGAAATATAGTCCAGAAAATTGGCCAAGCCAGCTGGGGGGAGTCCAGCATTGCAAAGTTCCACTCCAAGTCAGTCAACACAAAAGCACATAAGCCAGCTGTTGCACTGTCCTCTTTACAGAATCAGCTTAGATCCCATGCCCAAATCTGTATTCAGGGCACCAAATACTCCCAGGAGTGCAAGGCTGCTCCAGAGCTGACACTTTGACAGTTTCCTGTTCCACAAGTGGGTAGGATATCTCCCTTACTATGTCCCAAATCTCTCACAGCAGCCAAGCAGAACCCAATTTGGTTATCAATTCCTAATACTACATTAGTAGCCAGTATTGCTTTACTAATAGTCTGAAAGGATCTGACAAAGTCATTACTAAAGTCATGTATTGAGAAGAAAAGGCCCTTCCAGAATTTTCTTGGAATGCTAATTGGTATCCACACTCCAGCTGTCTGCAACAGCCAGGAAAAGCTTAAAACAATGAAGCTGAGAATATCTTCCACAGAAAATAAAATTCTACTCCAATTACATTTCTTAGTTTATGTAAAATTGGATCATCTCTGTGGGTGATTCAAAAAACCACTGTGAGGGCATGAAGGGAGGTTATCTGTCTCCTGACTATGTAAGACAGTGCAAATATGCTGTTGTACATTAGTGGAAACAAAGTCAAATGCATTTTACTAATTTACCCAATAGTATGTGGAATATCTGAATCAACCAGGAGCATTCCAAGTTCCAATCCAAAATATAATCACAACACTAAGTTCTAAGGAAGACAATGAGCCACTGTCAAATATCTTAATGTGATTTTCTCAGTATGACAACCTTTCACAGAACCCACAGTGCTCACACTCCAGGAACAGAGGTAAGAACAAAAAGTCTGAAATTCTGACACCTTACTAGGACAGCATATGTGACTGTGTATCACCTCTGCATTTAGCAAACAATCGTGAAACTGATTAGGGAGACAATTCAAGTCCACAAGCTTGCTGAGGAGCCAGCTTTTACCAAGGCAGATCTTGGTTATTAGATGAGTTACAGATAATGCCACAACAACATCAGGTCTTAGAAGTCTGGGTTTAATCCTTGACTGAACAAGACCTTGACTAAAATGAGAGGTGAAATATCAGAATAATATCAGCCAAAAAGAATGCTGCTGCTTATCCTTCTAGGAGCACTCCTTTGAGAAAAGGCCAAGAGCAAGGCCAATTAGCTGGCCTCCTCTAATACTAGTGCTATTGAGGGGCAAGTCTCCAGAGAAAATAGTACAAAAGTCTGAAAATGTTCAAAGGAGACAAGTTGGTCACATCCTGACAGAGACTTCTGGGTTTGGGAACTGTCAAAATTCTAACCACATAGGAAGAACCAAGGCAGCAATTTTACTCAAGTATTTACATAGACAGATTTTATCTAGCATGTGTTTTTACATCTGCATTTTCAAAGGAAAGAAAAATCCCCATTGATCTTAGTTCATTAAACACTATGTATTAGAATAAGAATGTACATCTCACTATATAAAGAGAAATACTCTTTTGACAATAAAATTTTATTGTAAGCTTGAGAATTCTTAGTACATCAGTTACAGCTCCACAGCATTAAAACCATATTTCCAATGCACTAAAGCAGATGATGTTCTCAAAGCTCTTTATATATTTGACCTTTTCTCATCTCAAGAATTAGTGGCCACATGTCAGAGAACAGGAGAAAAAAACCTATAACACAGGAGAGTAAAAAAAATATTTGTATATATGCTGTATCTGGTTTTACTCATGAAAGGCATCGTGTTTATAAATATAACTCCAGCCTTAAGTGCACCAAAGAGAGTATACTAAATAGAACATATTCTTAAATCAAGTTGCCAGCTCTATTTCTCCTAAATGCCATTTCATAAACAGCTACACCTAATATTATAGAATTTGCTGTAGCCTTCTGTGGCCTTTTCTTTATTGCTAAAGTGATCTGTGGTTTTGTGGGTTTCCTAACCAGGACAGAACTTAAGGTAGTAAATACACAGTTGTAGTGATGAAAAGCTAAAAAACTTGGATACACACCACATCAAGTACTCAGCATATTTTATCTCATGCTGGTTTTAAGAGAAAGGCAGTTTAGCAAAGGCAGCGAGAAAAATTTAGTGTCAGAGAATTCATTAGGCTTTCAACTGTACTACCTCTACTGCCACATTATCAACCAAATCTCCACCAATCATATTTAACATGTTTAACATGAATATCAAGATAAATCAGATAAGACGTGTATATATCACTATGATCTAGACTTTAAGAGCATGTCTTGATCATATACAAATTTAATTTTTAAAACATATTTGACCACTGAAGACCATTAAGAAATCAGCCTGTCATACTACTGAGCTAGCATCTAGTTGCCAGTTGTCACAGCTATAACATTTTTTTAATAAAAACGAGATTTTTAAATTATCAGAATACAACAATTTCTTTCTACTCACTGAAGATTCTGCCATGAAATACCAGATAATTTCCTAATGAAATGAGGAACAAAGGGATGCCAATCCAATAGAAACAAAGATAGCCCAATAGACTATGAAATCAATTCAGCCCTCCACCTGTACTTACACCAGTTAAAATACACAGCTTTGATTTTCCTTCCACTAAAAAAATGTTTTTCTATCATTCCCCTTTGTGTAAGTCTTGTTACAGTTCCAGAAGTTACATTAAATATCTGACACATTCTGTATGTCAGCCATAAAGAGACACATACTTCTGAACTGGCCTTGTGCTGGCTTGCTCTCCTTGTCTTCACTGAATGCAATGATCTGAAGGGCATAAGTTTGATCTGGAATGAGACCTTGGATAATTGCTTTGGTTGCAGTATTTTGAAGAATTAATTGATTTGTTTTTCCACCTATAAGAGAAAAGAAAAAAAAAAAAAAAACCAACAAATGCATGACTTTGTTTGCTTTTCTTATAGCACAGTAAACATAATGACTCAAAAATACCTCAAGCTCTACTATGACCTAAGCATTCCCACTTTTTCCACTTTTGGGACTACCCATACAGCCAGGCAAGAGAACACCCCAGAAAAGCAACAAGATAGGCAGTCCAACAGTTTTATTAAACAGAAACATTCTTAAGATCAGCATTTGCATCTGGGCCTCATGAAACAGCCATGGTGTTCAGCAAAACCACTTTTTTTACAAAAATCTGTCAAGTGGTAATATCATACCTACAGGTTTTCACTCTGTGATTGGCTGCCAGTTCTGACCCCACTGTACCCACATCACCTCTGAATTATTGCTTTGCCAACTTTCCTCAGGCAAAGAAAATTTCGTGTATAAATACAAATATTAAACATTTCTATGTCCATTTACATATAAAGATTGCATGCCAATATATAGAAAGATGTATTTTAGCTGTATGTTAAAACTGTTTCTGTATCTAAATTTAATTTTAAAAGTACAGAAGCAGGACCTTTATAGCTATATACAGCCACTTTGTTGTCTATCTTTTCAAGTTTTCATACAAAACTTTTAGATTGATTGTTTTTTTATTTCTTTCTGATCTTTTCAGGAGTGCTCACTAAGACATAAGGGACAAGGAGATCCACCTTAAAGGTTGACTAAATTAGGATTCCAGTGTTTTCCTTTGAACACTTACTAGATTTCTTACACCCCACTGGAAGAAAGGCAAAGACAGATGGTCAATGACAATTCCAAATGACTATACACAAAGCATAACTAGCATTGACCCACTGCTGCTGCCTTAAGCATTTTCTGTGCCTGACCACCCTCTAGTGAAATCAGTCTCTCTTCTGTTGACCAGCCACTACTTCATTATCCAAAGCTTGATCACAATTTCTTTGTGGAGGATGATACTAAACTCTGAAAAGCTTTTATGCCTTAGGAAGACCGTTCTTTCACCTTAAAAGAGAGCATACAGACTTTTACCTGAGCTTGGAGTGACAAGAAGTTTATATCCAGTGAATTGCCCTTTAGGGGCTTTCCAAGAGATCTGTACACTGTCAGGACTCACTACATTATATCTTAGTCTTGTTGGTGGGGACACTGCAAGTTTGGAAAGAAAACAACATTTTAAATTCAAATAAAGACTAATCAATTTTAAACAAACAAAAATAAACATATAGGAAGACAACACAAAATTTTATTGGTAAAGGATGCAAGTTATTTATAATGTCACATAAATCAGTTTATTAGTTTGTAAAATGACATCCCCAAGTGCACTACTTCCCTCAGACAGACCTTTTATTTATCTCTTTACAAAACAAACTAAACAATCTAACAGCAGAGGACAGAAAGACAAACAATGTTAGATGTTAAGACACTAGTTTAGCAGGCAAAGCTGGTAATAAAAATGCTCTTTGTTAATATATGAGAATTAAAATTGCTCTCTTGCTTACACTGAAAATATGTATGACCTACACTCCTTGACCTCTCATAACTGTGGGCATTTCCCCACAATTAATGTCATCCAGGGCCAAATTTTCAAATCCTTGTGAGGAGAGAATAACCAAGAGAAAAGACAGGCATGCACAAGGCAAAGGGAACAGCAGCTGCCCAATTTGCAAACCTGGCTTAAGCAGCACAAAGCTTAGCAGCTGCAAACACTGCTTCAGTCTCATCAAGACTAGCAGGCGTGCATAGGCAGGTCAAGACTTAGACAGGAGCAATGTGGATAGTAAGTAAAATTTGGCTTCTGTTTATATTGTGCCATCACCTAGGTTTCAAATTGAAGCAGCAGGTGAAAAGAATAAAAGCATGAAATGATTGAACAAGAGGCCATATATCAGTGAAGCAACCCACACAAGAACAAATGGAAAAACTGCCCCATGTTGTTGCCATAATATCAGTAACTTTGTGTCTCTGCACATAAACTAGTTTTTCACAGGTTTGCATCCCACTGCTCAGTGAAACTTCACTGACACAGGACCATACTCTACAAAACCTTTCCACTTTGCTTTGGGGGGCACATCCCTTCTTCACTGCAGAACTGCAGCAGAGCAGCTGGCAGTGCAGCCTGGGGTATCCAAGTCTGTCAACAAGGGGAAATATTTATGTATTTGATTAGAATTTGACTCATAGAGAGCAAATTGATCTACATGGAAAGGCAGCCAGGGAAGATACCCAGAGGCTGAACGACAGAAAAGCTAGAGGCTTTAACACCTCCAACCTTACTCCTCCTCATCCCATTGTCTCCACAGTCCCCTGAACAGTCTCCATTTTCCAAATCCTTGGTGCCTTTGCCACTGCATCCTTAAGGCTCCTGTCAGTAAATCTAAGAAATAAGGAAAATGAATCTGAAGAAGGCAAGTGTCAATTTCTTTTCCCTAAGGCTAAGATTGCTCTTACTTGACTAGGCTCATGCACACAGTCTGTTGGTCCTTCAGATATAATAAACCAACAGTCTCATGATATTTCTGAGATTTAAGGATTACAGCACATGGAGCATCTGAGCCAACAGGCAGAATGTGCTGGCCAACAATCTCTGACCTCTCCATTTGACCTGCTACACAGCAGCCAAAGACCTGTCCTGAACCAATAACTTTTTCCTATGTGCTACTTTTTCCAGCAGCCCGGGGGAAGAAAGAAGGAAAAAGGTAGGCTGTAGTTTTTTGAGATTTAGAGATGCATGTTTTTTCATGTTATCTACTCTGAAACACGTTTTGGGTCTTAGAAGTAAGAATCTGAATGTTTAATACAAGAGATACATTGCCTTGCAACCAGCCTCATTCCCCAAGTGGCAGTTTTGTCCGACCAAGAGCAGGTTCTGCAGTTCTCTCCCTTGAAGGACTTAACATCAGAACACAGAAAAAAGAGTACATAAGTACCAGAACAGCTTCACAACACCTGTGCATTCTCAAAGACCTCACAGAACAAGCTCAAGAGGAGAGGCAATGGGACAGAAACAGCAAGCAGCACATGAACTCCACACACTCAAGGCTGTTCTGATTCACAGCACTGGGCTCACACCCAACCCATGCATTTCCTTAGTTGCTGGGCACAATCTTGTCAGACTTCATCTTCAGTCTGCCTGCCACTTCCCTGAAGTTTAGTAAGAAAGAGGCTGCGAGCAAGGTCGTGTGCAGGAACCGATGCAAATACATCAGTTCTTTGAAAATTTGGCCCTGGTACTGCAAAATGTTTTGCTAGGCAGGTTTCTGCAAGAACATTCAGCATGCTATAATTGTAAAAACATGACAGACTATGGCAAAAAGTTTTTAAAGCCAAGCAGACTGTAATTATGGATTATAGCTTTTAATTCATTCTCAAGATTCATTGTGTCTTTTAATTCATTCTCAAGATTCATTGTGTCTTTGAGCTATACATAAATCACAATAAATTGGGGCTGAATGAACAAGAGTAACAAATCATACCAGACGTTCACAAAAATACAATTCCTTTTGTTATTTTGCCTTAGGAATAGAAAAAAAAATTAAAAATGGCTGTCTGCAAGTGTGAAAAAGTGGCAGATTTTACTGGGATTAAGCAGTAAATTTGTATGAGGATTAAGAAGCAGAGCAGAGAGCAACAAAGTAACATCAAGGACTGACCAAAAAAAATAAAAAAATAAAAAAAACCCAAACAGGTCTTAGAATTTCAGAGTTCACTTTCTCTGCCATCATCTTCCTTTCTTGTCATTTCTTTCCATCCTACTTTCAACTTGACAGTTTATGAAATCACCTTCTAACAAAGAAGCATAGTTCTGGCCTAACCACTATTAGCCATCACCAAAACAGGTAAATTATGAGCCCCTAAAAACAATCAGACCTTACAAGCAAAGAAGGACACAATCACCAGAAGGTTTTTTGTATACTACAGAGTTACAATGTGAAAGACTAGAAAAGTTGTGCCAGATTAGTCTTTACATAACTGGTGAATTTTCACTGGGTACTTTTTGTATCAAAGGCAGCAGTACAGTGGAAGGGACATTCCCACACAGCAATAAACTGTAAGAAAGAAAATAATTATTCCCTAGGCAGATAATCAACTGTGTTTTAGTTGTGCAAAGACTAATGTTCTGGCATAGAAAAGTACATATAGCTAAGGAAGTTAAAAATCTAGCACTCGAACAGACAACAAAATATTGATGGGAATTACTACGCATTCACCAACCTGAAGAGGATATCTTTATTTCTTTGGACCTTTATTGTCTGTGGAACAAAATCTCACTTCTTGCAGAAAGGGAAAAAAATTAATCCAAGCTGAGTCAGTTAACTGATAAAAACCAGTAGCTAGATCTCTTTAAGTGGTTTTACAGGAATGCAAAAGAGAATGGCTGTCAGCAACATTAGAGCAGTCACCCAAAAGAAAACTGACAAGTTCAAGGCTTTGGTTTATGCCACCAGGTAAATTAGCACTACAAACACATAACTCTTACTCTCAACTCTTACTGGAAAGGAAAAATACAACAAATTGCTTATGGACAATTCTTCAAGACATTTAATAGTCTAAGTTTGGATAGTAACTAAATGTTGTGGCTTTCAATTTAGTGTTGTCATAAGAATTGAACAAGTTAACATGCACTGCAATTACTTAGCAATTACAGTAGTAACACATGGAAATTCTTGCTACACAAAGAAAAGTTTCCATCTTTAAATACAGAAAAACTCCCAAAGAAAGTTACTTTATGAATACATGAAAAATTCTCAAGGGTTTTTCTTGCCCAGCACTATTTTCATGTACTACATAAGAACATAAGTAGACAAAAGCTGTTATTTATACATTATATTGAATGGGGAAGAAACAGCAGTGCTGAAAAAATAATTGTTGTTGAGTAAAAGTGAACAGCATTATGTGGTTTATAAGGCAATAGGGCAAAAAATGAGATAGAACTACATAGCTCCTCAGAAGGGATAATTTGTAGCTTCAGGCATGTTGGCTTCAGTCTCACAAACATATTATCCTTTCCAAGAAGTCCCATTACACACCTTTACCTGAGCATCTTTGCCAAAGGAAGGAAACACAAGTTGGAACTAATGCCAGCTCTTCCTACACCTTGGCAGTGCGTACAGTTGATTAAAACAGACAAACAAATGGTATTAAATTGTAAATATTTAGCCAACTGCATGAAGAGTTTAATTCAAGAGGTGGCAACCTTGAGAAAAGAAAAAATTTGAGAAACAACTTATTACTTTTAGTGTACCAAGAGATATTTTTTTCTGTGAGCATGGAGCAGAGATTTCATATCACCTAATTCAATTGAATAACAGTCATGTTGGGCTAAGGCAATGATCCACTAGCTTAATATCACACTGCTGACAGCATTCCATAGCTGATGCTTGCTGAAAGAGTCTAAGAACAAGGGAAGCATTGTTCTTTATTCATCAAGTACACCAACTCTAGCTTCTGCTAGTGTGGTTGCTGTGGAAAAAAAACCCTCTCTGACCTTCATTTCATTGTATTGGTATTAAAGGGAGAAAACTTTCCAACTGTAACTGATTGATTCAAAGTTTAAAAAAGGCAGAGAAGAATATAGTTTTCCAAGACCAAGGAATTTCACAAAACTTTCTGGAGATAGATCTCAATCCCCAGTCCTGTTTTGCAAATCTTAACCATATGTATTAGGACTGAAATAGAGAGAAAAGACTAACCATATGCTTTGCTTTATTGGTTCATTAAGTCACAAACATTCTGGACCCAATTTCTGACCAGAATGATGCACTGAACATTGGGAACATACATTTCTTGATTCACCTCACATCGCCGATGTTGAACATGACCACTCACACGTGTGTCCCTAAATTCTGGGTGAAGCTTGTAAATTGTTCACAGGTTTCCAGACATCCAAGATGGTATGCTGCCCCAGCACTCGAGTGCCACGCAGGCTGGACAACGCTGCTACTTGCATTATCAAGATTTTGAAAGCCTCACATTGCCAATAGTCTCCAAATGTGCTCATGAATAACACATTATACAAAATGCTTTAAAAGACCCCAGGATCCAATTCTACTCCCATTTATGCCCATGCAATCTCATATCAAAGGGATTACATAAGTTTAAAGTTGAGAGAAATGCCTTTCTTTAGAAATCATAAAAACTCATTGGTATTCTTCCTCCCTCTTCCCCAAGCAATAGGATAATGTTTCTCTAGCAGTCAAGCTACTGTCAATGCAATCCAACAAGTATGTAAGCCTAACAACCAACCCCAGGAGTATCCTTTAATAGTCACAAAGGAGATTTTAATTTTAAAAGCTGCAGAAGTAGTCTGTGATATTTAACAGATCTTTGCAATATGGAATGATACAAGCACTACAACAGTTAGTGTTCCAAAAGAGAAAAAATACATATTCCATAAAAGTTTCACATCACAGCTGATCCTTCAAACTTATTTGGTTATCTAGAGGACAATAAGAGAAATTTCTGATAAATACTTCCATGTAAATAGGAGTAAAAAACATGTTGTTTATAACTCATTTTGAGAATAAAGATTTGTGCAAATTCATGTATTTGAGATACCAGCTTCAAAGAGCACACATGAAGATGTAATTCTACTCCCACCTGCTCCCCAAGCTCAGCAGCAAAATTCCTGCTTCTTTTCAGTATTATTTGATTCACATTCTACTAAGGAGGAAGTAACACTGGCATTTGGAATAAAAGGTCTATTTCTGCACATCAGAGTGAAAAGCTCCATCTTTTTATTTATGCCTTACCTTGGCCCTGGACATCACTGATGAAAAAAGTTGTGACAGATAGAAATGCCAAGAGAAAACAGCTTTGTATCTTGTGTCGACCAACCATCTTCTTCCCCTCAATACACACAGTATCAGCAGGTCTGAAAACACATGGAACAAAAGGACTTACTAAACAGGCAAAAAGAAGGCATCCACTTTAATGAAAATAGTGAGGGAAATATGGATTTGATTAAAACAAACAAACAAAAAAAACAAGAAAAAAAACCCAAACAAACAACAAGGAATTTACCACAGACATCAGTGGAGACAAACTTTCCTGGCAGCAGTTTTATGACCAAAGAACATTTTACCTGAAATGGACAAAGAACCCCACTTGGGCTATTCAACAGTTTTGAAAACTTGGCCCACATAAAAATAAACTGTATATTCTTTGCCAAACATACACAAGCATTGGAAATAGAGTATGCTATAAATAACAAAGTTCAACATATATTCCTATACAATTCAGTTTTGTAAGAACCTTACTAAGATATCTGTGGCAAAGAACTCTGAAGCTTTTTAAAAAGGCAGAACTTTATTCTGAAGGAACTCGCATCCTCTTCTCATTGTCCAGTTTCCTTTTCCTACTTTATTTAGCTTATTCTGTGCTCTCTATCATACTATCTGCACCTACAGTAGGTAATATCATGGCCAAAACCATTTACACTTACTTAATCAGGTAGGAGAAATCAACACTTCAGAATGCTGCAGTATATGAACACTAAAGGTTGTCCTAGGTGAACTAGCTGTGTTACAGGAAACAATTCTGGTGCCAAAGAGGAAGTTTCAGAGTGGTTAATTTACCTGACCACTGAAGCTAGCTTAAAAACAATACCAATCTCAAGATATATCAACAGATGCCTAGCACCATACTCAGAAAGATTTCTGTTTCACTCAACTTTACTGCACTAGTTTTAGCCAATTTTCTGGGCCAAGATGATATTTTTCTGTCCTCTCCTGGTAAAATTCTACAGGAGTAACAAATCAAGATAGTTCATAGTAGATTTCTTGCTGTCAGCAAAGAGCATTTGAAGGCTTACTTGGGTAAATTTTGGTTTATGTATTTCTGTTTAGCACGTTTCTCCCATTTACCTCCTCTGCCATTTCTCTAATATTCCTGACATACCATCACTGTATTTGTCTTCCATGTTTCTCTTCTCTTGAAGGCACACAGCAAGTGCTTCATTCACTATCTAATATAAAAAGCAGACTGAAGTATCTCAATCATTATTAAAGAGAAGAGGATAAGACCTACATCCCCTTCTGAGTATTTGCAACCTGCTATAGTTGCAGCCAGGACTTGGCATGCCTACTGGCACAAAGTCATGAATCCTTGACACAACTCCTAGGGGATTATACATTGCAAATTCCATTTCCAAAGGAGGTTATCAAAGTTTTAACCAAATTATCAACAAATTTTACATCACTTAAACACATATTTTGAATCCATCCCTCATAGTATAAATCTTACAAGACAGAGGAAAATATCTAGATCCCAAATCAAAGATGTGCACCAGGAACTAATATATTGCTATGTAGAATTCTTAGACCCATCCTCCATACAGAATTCAGAAACCTGAGCAGAGTTCCTAGGTTTCCTACTACATGAACAAAAGTGTCAAACACCCAAGGACCACAGCCAGCAGATAGCTGCCAGTGACAGGCAATAGGAAAAACTGAAAGTATCTCAAAATAGGCTGAAATCCACCTCTTGTCTACATCATGTTGGATACTGATGATTCTCTCCTCACTCAGGAGTACAACTGGGATCAAGTAAAAACAGACTCTTCACACAACAGCAAACAACTAATTCTTACAGGCAGTTACCACAGATGATGTGTGGATTGCCTCCCATAATAACCCAGACATTAAAATATTCACTCAGTGGTGGCTGAATTCCCACTCTGCTACATTTGATATAAACCCTCATTCAAAGCAAGACTTATAAACACTAACTGATCAGTAATTTGAGTTAGAAACATTCTCTACTTCTGCTTTTAGAGAAAAGCCAGAGAAATGAGATTTTTTGGAATGGATACAACTGGTGGTGGATCAGCTACACACAAGTTCACCTCTACAATGATCCGCATGCCAGGGTTCACTTAATCAGGAAAGGAAACCCTGTCTGCAGCCTCCTTGTGGCTGACATCGTCTGGAACTAAAAAAAAAAAAAAAAAAAAAAAAAAAAAAAATCCTATTCCTGCTGCTTTTT
This sequence comes from Oenanthe melanoleuca, assembly GCF_029582105.1. Lineage (NCBI taxonomy): Eukaryota > Metazoa > Chordata > Aves > Passeriformes > Muscicapidae > Oenanthe > Oenanthe melanoleuca. The sequence goes on from NC_079335.1 coordinate 13,202,267, forward strand.
ATATATTTCACCTTTTCGTAAGTATGTGGTAGATGAGTTATCTGCCAGACTAGCGCTACGAGCAGACACCAAGCAAGCCATGAGGTGAGCCCCGCTCCGCGCAGCATCTCTCGCAGCCGGACTCCAGGACTCCTGGCACGGGCCTGGCGACAGGGCACCTGCTCCTGAGGGAAGGCTGCGCCCTCGAAAGCTCGGAGCGGGACAAATGGGGCTCCGCAGCGCCCCGGCTCCGCGCACCCAGGGCAGGGCAGGCGGCTGAGCCGCCTCCGCGCAGCCCCGGCGCGGTCCCCGGGACGGGCAGGTCCGTCGGGGCTGTTCCCTATCTCGGTGTCTCTCTGCGGAGCGGCCGCGCTGCCCGGGAACGCGCTCACGTTCCTCCTGGGCAAAGCCGGAGCTGCCGTGCCCCGGCCCCGCAGAGGGAGGCGGCGGAAGGGACAGGGACAGGACTACGCTCTCCCCCTCGCCTCTCCAGAGCTCGGCTCCTGACCTCCGACTCTCCCTGGGGAACCCCCCGCCACCAGCACCCACCCGTGTGGAAGCGAGTGCCCCCCACCCCGGGTTGAGGCACGAACAGCGCGGAGCTCTCCGACTCCGAGCTGAGCCGGGGAATGGCCCCGTGAGAGCCATGGAATGCCGGCCCGGAGCGGAGACGCGCCCGCCAGCCCGGGCAGCCCCGCGAAGAAAGCGCCGCGCGGGGCCGGGGCGGAGCGACTGCCCCGACAGAGCGCGGCACGGAGCGAGCGAGGGAGGAGGCACCGCGGGCAGCAGCCAGCGCCTCCGCCGCACCGACAGCGGCACTGATCGGGGTTGATCACTATCAGCTATAAGCCCCCCTTGCAGGGGGCTTCCTAAAGGGGTTTCCCAGTCCTAGCCTGAGCTTGCCGCCTTCCACTCCTCCATCTCCTCCTCCCTCGCCCCATTCTCTCCGGGGCTCCGGTCCTGCCGCCGCAGAGGTGGCCGGGCAGGTGGATGGGAAGCGCTCCGGTCACGCCTCGACCCCGCCCTGGATGGGGACGAAGGGCAGCGCACACCGACCTGTGCGGGCATCAGCCGGGAGCGGCCGGCGGGCAGCGGCCGCTCCTTTTCACGGGGAGCTGCTGCTGCTGAGCCGGCTGCAGGAGAGCCGCTTCCCTCCCCGCTGGCCGCTCCGCATCTGATAAGGCGAACGGGAAGAGAAAGGAGGCGGGCAATTATAGAGCAGAAGGTGGAAAGAAGGGGAGGGGGGGAGGGAAGAGGCATAAACGATGCCTGAGATCCCACCCTCCGCCCCCGAGCCCGAGCCCGACCCCCCGGCGGGGGCGCGCCCAGGTGCGCGGGAGGCAGGGCCGGGGGCGCGGGCAGCGTTCCATGGGCAGGTGCTGCGCTTGCCAGCGTCTTCGGTCCTCTGGGTTTGCTATCTGTTAACTCATTTTCCTCTCTCCAAAGTTCCTTATTCACTTCGTTTATAAATAATTTAGAAGCTGCCTACTCCACAGTACGGCTTGGAATGCAAGTATTCCCCACGCCAGCTATTGAGATGTGTGGATTAGTGACTCATTGGGGAAATATTTATATAAAAGTGTTCCAACACTTTTCAGGCTTAGTATAAACCTTGATTAAATGTGTTGTAGTACACAACTGCATTTTTTGCCATATGGATAGACACAGCAATGGTACATGGAACTGCAGAATCTATATTCTATATTTTCATGGAAATATGAGTTGCCCTGTGGTATATCCTACTGAATTTACAGTTAAGGCTACTATTCACAAAGTCTGTAAGTCCTGAGAATTTAAGAGGTGAATGAAAATATTCATTACAACATGCCTGTATAAAATTACAAATGAAATCACTGAAGTATTGAAGTTAAGAATCAGTCATAGGTGATACAGATATGTGCATACTTTCTTAATGTAAGTAGAAGCCCCTTCTAGAGAAGGAGAAGGCAGTGAGTCACAGGGAGATGACTGTGACTAAGTGTAAACCAAGACTTTCTGTTGCTGAGTAGGATTCCTGCAGGATTGCTGCAGGTTCCTGTCCAAATTCATAGTGCATGGATGTCTTTCCAGTTAAACTGCATAAGTGTTTGAGCTTTAAAGGAATTCTTTAAGTCCAGTTGTTTTCTATAGCAAAGGTTCAAAAGCATTCCTAGATCTAAAAAGCATCTACCAGATACCTAGATCTTGTCACCTGCAGTTATTCTATGCAACAGCCAATACACATACCAGGCAAGAAAAGTAGCTTGCAAGATAAAAATTCCTCTGAAGCAAAAAGATGTTCAGCTCATTGATGTTAAATACGATAGAGTTTGTACCTCTTTTAGTCCCTAATTTATGTATTTAGCTAAACAGTAATATCCAGAAGAACAAGAAACAGCACATAGAATCATAGAATTATAGAATATGCTGAGTTGGAAGGGGCCCATTAGGATCATCAAGTCCATGTCCTGGCCCTATGCAATGCTCCTCAAGTCTCACACCATGTGCCCAAGAGCATTGTCCAAATGCTTCTTCAACTTTGTCGGACTTGGTGCTGTGATGACTTCCTTGGGCAGCCTGTTCCAGTGCCCTCCAGGTAAAAAACCTTTTCCTGACATCCAACTTAAACCTCTCCTGACTCAACTCCAGGCCATTCCTTTGGGTCCTGTTACAAGAGTGAAAACATCATTCCTTCCACTTATCCTCACAGGGAAGTTCTAACTGCAATGAGGTTTTCCCTCAGTCTCCTTTTCTACAGACGGAACAAACCAAGTGACCTCAGCTGCTCCTCATATGGCTTCTCCTCCAGACCCCTCACCATTCTCATGGCCCTCCTTTATTACACTCTCTAATAGCTTAATATATTTTTATATTGTGGTGACCAAAACTGCACCCAGGACAAGGTGAGGTTGCCCTAGAGCAGAGCAGGACAAACCCCTGCCCTGCCTGGCTGGCAACGCTGTGCCTGATGCCCCCCAGGACAGGGTTGGCTCTCCTGGCTGCCAGGGCACTGCTGGCTCGTGGTCAACCTGCCATTGACCAGGACCCCCAGGTCCCTTTCCATGGCACAGCTCTCCAGCCTCTCCTCCCCAGTCTATGCAAACAGCCAGCACTGCCCCATCCCAGGTGCAGAATCCAGCACCTGCCCTTGTTAAACTTCACAGCTGTTGACTTTCCAGTCCTTTAATTTGTTGAGGTCTCTCTGCAGGGCTTCTCTGCCCTCGAGGGAGTTGATAGCTCCTCCCACTTAAGTGTCTTCAGCAAACTTATGTAGCATTCCCTGTCCTGCATCCAGGTCATTAATTTGACCATTTATGAAGATCTTGAAGAGCACAGGGCCAAGGATGGAGCTCCGTGGAGCCCCACTAGTGACAGGTCACCAGTCTGATGTGACCCCATTCACTATAACTCTTTTTGCCTGACCTGTGAGCCAGTTGCTTACCTATCACATAACTGAGTTATTCAGCTGTGTGCTGGACAATACAGAAGGATTCTGTGAGATACAGTATCAAAGCTTAGATGATGTCCAAAAAGGTTGCATTTAGTGACTTCCCTTGATGGATCAGTCTATTTGCAGTGGCCCTGAAGACTTGGTAAATGTAGAGAGGTAAACCAACACAATCCATGATTGCTTGCTGGTTCATGTATTTCGGGGTAGAACATGGAACAGCCTACCAAGTGCAGAGTCTGCCTCCCTCTCTCACTTTTTTCCCCTGCTCCCAGATTTGTAATGTAGTATACAAAGCCCATGAGCACCATCCTGTGGCTGCAGCTAGTTGGAATATTGTGATTCAAACAAAAAAGGTCTTGAGGATCCCACTGATGTATAAATAGATTCTATAACTCTTTGTACCCTTCAAATGTCTTTATACTTGAGTTTTTGTCTGTTTGCATTAGAATTGAAATTAATATTTTAAGATTATGCAAAGTGTGTGCTTTCAAGTGTAACTTGGTTGATTTTATTATTATCATATTCTTTTCCTCATTTATAATTCTATTTTAACATAATTTGACCACTTTTAGAGCTGATGCTTATTACCATTGAGTTTACTCAGCTTTCTCTGGAAGGTACAATAGATCTCTTTGTATTATTCCAAGGAAGAACTATTGTTCACAAGTTCAAAATACAAATTAAAAGATAAGGTTCCTTGAAAGAGTTTGTATAATGTGCACATCTGGAAATAGAGTAAGAGCACAAATAATGTTCAAATGATTTATCAATGTTTCCTTCTTGTCTTCCATTAGAAGCAAGCAAGCAAACAAAAAAATCTTTGAATTTTAAGAATGAATTTACTGATTGTGAACGTGCCCCATAAATTTACTTTTCATTTTGAATTTACCAAGCCTCAGTGATCTCAAAAGAACAAGTATTTACAGCCACCACATTTTAAAAGTATTTGCATCAGCAAGATATGGACCATCTTTTGCTTGGCTAGTGTAGATTCCACAACATTTCTATAAATAGGATTATATGGCAATGATGTTGGAAATGCAGCTGGAAACAATTCTATTAATCCTTCACAAGAACAGAATTAGTGTAGGCTCACGACCTCAGAGTGAGCTGGCTGAATATCTAACGGTGTGATTAAACCAAGCAATGGAGCACCAGCACCAGTACTTGTGCAAACTGAACAGAAACCAAAAAATTGATGGTTTTGGTCATTGTGGGGCAGAATTGCACTGTAATTATCAATCCTTATCTTTTTTTTTTTTTCCAAATTCCTGTTTTTCAGGATATACTTAGAATATTTCTCTGTCTTTTTTTTTCATATTCTAATGAATGCAGTGTATACCATTTTTCACAAGATTTTAGAAACAAGAATATCAATTTTGGGGATTTTTTCAAATGGAAAATGATCAAAACTAATCATGTCTTGTATTTTTTATTACAATTAATATTTTATTAAAATGACGTTTTTAAAGCTAACTAGCATTTTAACTCCTAAACTAAAATTTGGTTTCCTTTCATTACAAAGAGATATATAATTTTAAATGCCCTTTCACCTCCAGCACCCAGAAGTTCCAGTCACACTCAAAGATCTTGACTATGGTGCATCTATTTGAATGACTCAAACTAAGCCTAACAACAATTTGTAGATTTTTCTTTTTTTGCTATTCAAGGAACTTCATAACACAGAGACAGAAATAATACTTGAAGTGAAGTATAACTGACTTTTGCTTTAGATTTTGTTAAATATAATGGAACATACAACACTCTGAAAAGTGGTTTGCCAAGATCAGTCTGTCAACACTTGCAGTAATTAGGTGATGTATGAAGTAAGTCATGCATTGAGAGAGCAGAGAAGGACTTAAGACTGTATTCTGCCCAAATTAAAAGAGAAAAAATTGTGATGCACCTTCTCTAACATATTAGCCATGCATGCTTACTTTTTAATTTTTCTCTTCATTCGTCAAGACAAATATTTTGTGATATGAATATACAGTGGAATAACTTTTGAAAAGGGTAGTTATCTTTTGTGAAGTATTTTTTTCTAGTGGCTTTCTTTGTGCTATAACTATTTCTCTGATATCAAACCCACAAATGTGGCTTTTTACATCTCTGTTTTTAGGCAGGAGCTGTTAAAGTTGTCCAGTTTTGCTTCATTATTTGTTGACATGTCTGATGAGTCATTTTCATTTCCTTGATAATTTTTTTCCTTGATAGTTTCAGTGCTGTCAGCACTTTAGTGAACTGCTAGGTCTATTAATCTGAAGTTTATTACACATAATGAGGTAAGTGAAAGGGATGCAGAAGAAATCAGATTGATGCCATGGCCATCAAAGAGTAAAAGTTCATGTTTAGAGTTGGTCCCGCTCCTCCAAACATGCAGGAAAGAGAGCAAAACTGGGCAAAAGGACCATAGGGAAATGGAAAAAAAACCCAAATATTATTCAATCATGAATTTTTCTGTTCTCAGTATGAAGAAGGTTATGGCAAGAATGACAAGATTAGTGTTTTGTAAAGTTGGCTTTTCATTCTACAGTCAAATTAGAAGTCTTTAGATTTTGGAGGTGAGGTTATCTACCATGTGTTTACACTTCCAATCTCAGCTAGTTTCTGAGACTTTCTCTGGCCAGGTTTGAGGAATAAATATAGCAGTATGAGCCTGGAAAGATTGTCAGGAGCTACTTTCATCCTTCTGAGCCTTTGACAAGTGCAGCTTGTCCAGATCCATTTGGAGAGTGAGCTCAGCCACTTATTAAAGTCCATGGGCAGCAGGCAGATTGAGTTCAGCTTGTTGAGATACTGAAGAGACAAATTCCTGCACCCACAGCTTCCTCATAGCTGCAGTGAAAGGGCAGAGCACCAGAGAAGTGATGTTATCCTCTCTGACATGCTCACAGGGCAGGAGCCCATCTTACCTCACTGGACAGGGAGGGCTCATGTGTGCTTTTTCTCCCTCAGACTGAGACAAGAAGGAGGGGTTTCCTCATCTGCTGCAATGTTCTGGACTCAGCAGCACTACACAGTACCACAGAGTATTTGGAAGGCATCTCTGGAGAACACCAAGTCCAACTCCATCCTGTTAAAGGAGGGTCACCCAGAGTGGATTCCCAGGGCCATGTAGAGTTATGAGTATCTCCAAAAATGGAGACTCCACATCCTTCCTGGGTGACCTACTCCAGTGTTTGACCACCTTCACAATGAAGGGAAGAAACTGACCACAACACAAATGTTTTCTTGTGTTCAGATGGAATCAGCTTAGTGCCTGCCACTCTAGGGCCTGTTCTGAAAAGTCAGCCACCAGTGTGTACTGGTTATTCCTTCTGAAGGGCAGGGGCTTGCACATCCTTTTGCTGAACTTCAAAATGTTCCTATTTTGCATTTCTCCAGCCTGGTGAGGGTGCTATAAATGGTAGCAGAACCATCTTATGGTTCAGTCACTCGTCCCAGCTTTTTTGCTATCTGCAAACTTGTTCAAGGTACACTTGCCACCATTGACCAGTACAGTAATGAAGACTCAAAGCAGTTTTGGCTCTGGTATCAACCCCTGAGGTACATCTCTGGTGACTGAGCTCCAGATGGAGTTAATGCTCCTAATGAGAACCCCTTGAGCCCAGGAATCCAGCCAATTTTCAATTTATCTTGCTGTCCATTTATCTAGTCCATGCCTCAGCAATGTGTCTATGAGGAAGTCATGGAAGAAAGCATTACTAAAGTTAAGATAAATACATAGCAGTCCTAATGTGGGTGCTGGTGCCATTTGGTCCTAGGCTACATGCTGGGACTTCATCAACCCTCCTGAGAGAGCACTGCATCTGGTGGGTGGTCCTGGGGCACTGCCAGCATGGAGGAAGGTGCCCTGAGTAAAGAGGAGCAACCAGACTTTGTGAAGCAGCTGGAAATGAGTAGTTACAAATACATTAGCCTAGCAAAAGGTTTCACTGGATTAAGCTGCAATGTGGATAATTTGCAGCCCACGAATGATACAACTTAACACAGTGAGGGAAGGATTCCCCCATATTTTACTAAATAAGCATAAGAGTTACAGATTCTGGCTGTCTGTACATGAAATAATTTTCTTTGGGATGAAGTCCTGGCTGAAATGAATATTTAAACAGTAAAATCTGGAAGCAATACTGTGGTGGTCTCTGTAATAAATACCATAAGTAATGAATGCAAGGGATATATGGAACAAGAAAGAATTCCAAATAACACATATCTTAAGCTATTTCCTAAAAGAAGCAGAGCTTTTTGTCTTTCTCCTACTGAGCTTCTGCACTGAGTTCCTACACTGAACACCCTTGAACAGTGTAATTATGGACCTCTGGTCTGCCTCACTCTACTCAAGTACTTTCCTAGTACACATTTGAATGAGGAACAAAATTTATTAAATATTGTCTACATCATGATTTGGCTTTGCATCTTGTAGATTACTGAAAAACTGAATTTTCAATTTTTCTAATTTGTAATTTTAAGAAAAGCATCTGTTCAGTAGACTCGAAAAATAATTATAGTTGTCTCCCAGAATAATATGACATAGCATTTTTTATTGCCACCAAACTCGCCTTTAGGATAGTACTTAATATTTCTCAAAATTTTTATCCACTGAACTGCTTAATTTCTTCAGTTTTCAACAGCCTGATTCTCTTCTTTTGTTTTAAGAGGTTTGAAGTGGATGATGAGATTCAGATGTGGGTACTTTGTTCCCCTACTCATTTTTAAGCATTACAGTTGGAATTTTCAGGAATAGACTTAGTTTTCCAATATTTATTTAAGCATATGTTAAACATATAAAGTTATATTTCCATGAATAAAATACTGAATTGACCTTAGCAGAAACTTTATGAAACAGAAATAGTCCTGAGATTTGCCTGTGCTAAAGAAAAAGCAAAAAACAAAATTGTAATTGTTTTTGTAAAAAATTGTAGAGTTGTTTTATATGAGAAAAACCAAGAGAAATATTAATATTTTTATTTGCTGCAAACAGCTTGATAAAATCACCCCTACTCAAATACTCACTGAAGAAATTCAGTATGCTTTCCATATTTATATTTCAGGAGTACTTAACTTTATTTATGTTTTGTTTTCTTTGCATTTTATTTTTCCAATAAATACTGATATTAAAAATCACTATACTGGAAATTTCACTTTATGAGGTATGAGAAGAATTTACAGCAGTTTGAAATATTTTTCCTTTTTTAGCTGTGAAACAGTAACAGAGGGGGGCAGTCTTGGATAAACATCTCTATCTTTTGTGCTTCTGCAGATCCAAATTCAGGTACAGTGTTTGTTAAAACACAACTCTTTGATCTACATTATAAGAGTCAAGAAATTATCAGCTGTACAGACCTGGATTACTCCCTTTCTGTGCAGAAAGATCCCATTCAGCCAGCCAAAGCCAACCCATTGAAGCTCCTCCGTGGAGGAAAAGCTGCTGCCATGGGATGGACTGCAGTGCTAATCAGGGTGATGGCTGAGGTCAGACAGTGGCACCTGCACTTCAAGAGCTCCTGTGTCTGTGGTCTTTGAGCTCCCCCTGAGACTGAGATGGTCATTTGGTTTGCCAAGAATTGCTGTGATAAAGGAGAGGCTGCTTTGTTTCTTCTCTGCATCTGTTTCAGAATTAGCTCTGTGCTGTGTATGCACCCAGGAAGTGCATACACTTTCCACTGAATATGATTAAGTACCTAAAATATAAAGTAAAAAATAACAGGAAATTACACAGGAGGAAAGCAAGTGTGTACTCTAGCCTTAAACAAAGAGCCAGCAGAAATTGTGCTCCAAAGTGATCTGATGATTTAAAGAATTATAGAGTATTGTGACAAAAATGAGAAAGTGGAAAAAAGGAGAGGCAATAGTTTACAACCACAAAAACCAGATAACATCTCAAAAGCTTTTGGGTTAGCCTTTTTCTTTTTTTCCCTCCACTCACTCTCAACACTTAGAGACTGCTGTTGTAAAAACTTTTGCAGTATCTGCTTCTTGCTCTGAACATCACCTCAGTCCATGTTCTCCACAAAAATAGGTAAAAATATTTGACAACACTTCATCCATGACTCTACATAATTTTCTGGTATTTTTTTGTTAAACTGTAGTGACTGATTTGTCATCTCAGGCTTCTTGACCAAGTACCATAATCCCCATGTCATCACTTTTTTGCTGTTTCCTTTTCATTATCACTTTTTGGACTCTATTGTAATCTTTAATTTATTGGTGGCATCTTTCATAAATTATAGTTTAAATGTTTTTGTAATATTGGCACTAGTCAGTAACATTCTTTATTTTACAGTGCACAGAAAAAAGTTTGTGTCCTGTTTAACACAGTGTTTGAGGTCAGACAGGTTACATAAAAAAAAAATAATGTCTTGTTTCTTATACAGTGTTTTTTACAGCATAATCTTCAGAGATAATGCAGGGTTAGTAGATATTCTTCACTGTCTTACACAATCAAAATCTCTGTCCTGAGGTTTGCAGTCTTGGAAGAACAGTCAAAACACCTACTTTAGGCCACTGGGATTTCAAAATGTTGTGTTTAATAATAATAAAAATAGCAGTTAATCATAAATCTATTATTATTATTGTCCAGCACAGGAAAATGAGTTACTGCTGTTTGACCCATCAGCTAATTTGTCCCTTAAAATAGCAAGGTTTAACCTAACGAAATAGTCCTTAAAATCTGAAAACTCTGAATATTTTTGCACTGGGAAGCAAGTTTCTAATAACAGACTCTATGTTCACATTGCTTTTGCATATGCTGGCTTGCTGGAGCCAATATTAGCCTGTGTAAGAGACTAAGTACACAGACAATTAGACAGCAGTTCAACTACATCAAGATGAACCACAATCCTATTTCATACAAATCAGTTATTTTTTTCCTAAACCCAGCTGAAGGAATAACTTGCCTTCCTGTCTCCCATGTAGCAGAGGTTGCTCTTCAAGGGGGAATCAGACTGTTATTTGACTGATATTAAACTTTGGAGAACTCCCCCTCTTGTCTTCCCTGTGCTCTGTCATTGTTTAGGCTGCTAGCCTGGAAAGTCTGGGAAGCTAAACAGGAGAACGTGGGTTTGGACAATGAGGTTTCCTCAGTAAAATAATTCTGCACTGGACCTAAAATACGCAAATTGTAGGAGTCTACAATAGAGATTGGAATCTGTGAACTGATAAAAGCGGCTTGGTTGGGATTTGACTGTGTTCCATTACAATGAAGAGCAAAACTTACTGGAAAGCGGAGGATAGGAACAGCTTATTTCAAAGTGAGAAATAAGCACCTTTGAAATTCTGTAATCTTCAGGCTCAGCTCACACCCAGAAGCTCTCCTTGAGCACATCTCCACTGGGTGCTGCAGAACCATCCAGATATCTGTCCATTAGTTGCTTGTGTACTGTATCAAAGAAAATAATGGGCAGTAATTAGACATTTTTTTACTTACATCAACTGTGAGTGCATGAAGATTTTCTAAAATCATATTTCTGCCCTTCTCTATGGTGTGAACTTCATTTTCTTTGCATTATATCTGCTGTTCTTTGTCTAAAAACTTGGGTATTTATTGCCTGCACACTAATGAAAAAATAAATAACTGGAAAGAAGGGAAGAATGGCTTTGTTTCTCCAGTGTAGTACATTTTTACTACATTATCTTTTTGTTAAAAAATCCACCTATGGCCATTTGCCCAGTCCAAAAAGTCCAATCGTATGACAATTTCAGATTGCTATGTATATTCTGTCAATAATCAATACTTTTTGTCATAAAACTTACAGCATGTGAAGTTTCCTCAGCAGAGGAGCGCAGTAAGAATGCTGTGGCTTTTTTCTGGGTTCACAGGATTAGGTGAGAGTTTAGTATGCCACACTGAAATCATGGTGTCATTCAGGGCCTGTATGACACCTAGTGCTTTAGTGACACTGAATCACTACCCTGAATATCAGTGCAACAGGTTAATTCTTTACTGGCACAAGGAGCATCCACTCTCCTTTTTGATGGCCTTTTTTTTTTTCTTTTTTTTTTTTAGATGTTGGTTTAGAAAATCATCGTAGTCAAATCTGTGCTTCTCATGTTGAGTAGCATTTATTTTTAAACAATGGCTGCATTTGGTAGTCAAGTCCAGAGCAAATTTAAAAAATAACTTCCTAAATATGAGCTGTCTTATCTTTCTGCTGTCAAAATCAGCCTGCCAGTAAGGAGTCAGACCGTGATTTTTCTGCTAATCTTACAGTCAGGCAGCATTTTTGTACAATTAATGGAATTATTTCTGATTTTCCAGTAGGTAAATAAAACAGAAGGTCACCATAAATATTAATAATCACTATTGTCATTTGCCTAACTGCATTCTTAAAGAATTTTCAACACTATTTCTTAGACTAGCATAAATTTTCTTCCCTTGCTTAGTGAGTATGTAAGATTTATAGGGCTTTCAGTGTGTGATTAGTGTCAGTAACAAAATCAGAATTATTAATGGAGGTAAAATTAAACATCTGAACTCTTCATCATTCTCCCTCTTTTTGCAAGACTAAAACCTACATTTTACAGCTCTCATAGTTCAAAAGACATTAACTTGTCATATTTACTTACAAATTCCCACTTATGTTATTGTACTGAAAACACTATGCGAACCATAGCAATACTCATTATTTGGCTATGAAGTTATTTCTTTGAGAAGCCTGTGGGCTTCCCAAAGCTTGCTTTGAGTGACAGGCAGGAATGTGCCAGACAAATCCTGCACAGCACACGCTGCTGAGAGTGCTGGGTGCTCGGCCCAGCCTCTTGCAGACTGCAGATGTTTCTGTGGCTGTGAGATGTTACATAGTGATTCGTGTCATTATGAAAATACACCATGGAATCAATATAAACAAGAATACTGAATCTGAAGTAAAGCATGGACATGAAACACAAGAAAATCTAAAAAGGTCATTATATTTGTTGTAAATTGTTGATCTTTTAAATGTATTTTTTATTATTTTGTCACTACAACAATGAATTGTATCCACTTTTATGGGTAAGGAAAATGTGAGCTTGTTTGGACGTGAGCAGGCTTGTCCCTGCTGTTACCTGCTTGCTAGGAGTGTAACCTAACAACATGTTCAAGGCTTGTTCAGACCTGGTGGAGGCTTGTAGCCACTGCTGCTGGAGTGCTAGCCAACATGTTCGGGCTTGCTCAGACCTGTACTGTTAGAGTCAGTGAGTTAGGAGATTCTCTGAATCCTTCAGGGAGGAATCAAAGTGCAGGGATTGAATTAAAGCCTTTGGATGGATTGAAGTATATTAAGTCACTCACACATAAAGTAGACGTTTAAGTAGAAGTAAGTTAGTAAATTTTAGTAGGAGATCTAATGCTTGTAGTAAGTGAGACGGTTTAGATTCCACAGTAGAAGTACAAGTTCTAGTGAAGGTTGAAAACATACTGATATCTTCAGCAAGAGGCTCCAGGCCCACAGCTGTAGACAGGACATAGACATAATAGAGCTATAGTAAGAATATTGCTTACATTTTTCACATAGAACAAGATAGGTTGTATGTGTAGTTCTATATGTAACCTGGTGTGCTAAGAAACTAGAATTCTAATAGGTTAAGAAGTGGTGGTCCGAGTTTGTGTCTTAGCTTGTTGGAAAAATCCTATATAAGAGTTTGTATTGGAGAGAGTTGGTGCTTTTAGCCTTTGGCTTTTGCCAGGGCTTTTTGCCATTCGTTTATTGCCGCTGCATTTGCCATTGCTTTGCTACTGCTTTTCCATTGCTTGTCTGCATGCCTTTTGAGACTGATGTGCTTTGTAATAAGAGGTGTTTTGTAACAAATAAACTTTTTAACTATTAGCTGCTTTGCTTATTTAAGATAACCCGATGAAGTAGGAGCCTAAGAGCTCCAGAGCTGGTGCCTTAGAGACTGGAGGTCAAGAACCTCACACTGTACCCCAGCCCAAGGGCATGTCACAGCCCACCAAGAAACTGCCCATAAAAGGGGCAGTGACCAAAGGTGAGAGGGACGTGTTAGTGGAGCACAGACTCCCCATGTCCCCAGTGCTGCTTGCCTGTTACTTATCAATGAACTAATAAATTGCCTTATTGATGAACCTACCCGATTTTGGTGAGTAATTTATAACATGGCCTTGCCCGGGTGAACATGGGCAGCTCTGGGTGCGTGAGGGACGCTCAGCCGGCACAGCCTCCCTCATGCTGCACTGAGGCTGTGAGCGGGGCCTGGGCCGGGCCTGGGCTGGGCCTGGGCCTGGGCCAGCCCTCAGCCAGCCCAGCCAGCAGGGCCTGGCACCAGGGCTGGCTGCAGACACAGCCTCTCAGAGCCAGGACAGCCCGGCAGGAAGAGCTGGGAGAGGAGCTGGGAGACGACTGTGGGGCTGAGGAGGTCGTAAGTTGGCCACACATGACGGGTACCTGGCACACTGGTGACAAGAGTCTGCCAAAACTGAAATACCAAATTGCAAATAAGGCACTTATGGCTGCAGAAGATTCAAAATGCATAAAGGGAAATATTTTTCCACAGCCATGGAGCCTGTGGGGTGCAGCCAATGTGGGGCACTGCTGTTTTTGCATTGGGTGGTGTGGGCCTTGCTCGCTCAATGAACAGCTGTCCTGAAGGCTGCACACTGGGCAAGGGTTTAAGAGACTGAATTTCAACTCTGCTCCTCTGCAGGCTTCCTTGATGGGCTTAGATATCCAGGACATGGATTTTATATTGTGTACATTGGATCTAGGAGCTCGTGTGGTAATAACTGGAGAGTGGTGGATGTGGGAGTGGGGGATTCTGAGGACATCCTGTAAAACCATAAATAACATGAACATGATGAAGAGGTATAAGCCAGCTAGTAATACAACATGTTAGGTAACTAATGGTGAAATCTTCAGTCCCAATAGGCTCTAAACACGTGTGAGTTAACAGGGGTTTTTAATTGATTTTTTTTTTTTTAATATCAGCACCTAAGCCCTCTATAAATTTCACTTTAATTTCCTCACTTGTGTCTGGACACTGCCCCCTTCTGCTACAGGAGTGAGCAGAAACTCCCGCTGTAGCAAAGTCTGAGATGTGAAACACTGAGATGTGACTGACTGGCGTGCAAGGGACGTAGCAGAGACAGCCATCACTGATATAAATATCTCAAGGCTCCCAAGAGCTACAATACCTGTCATATTGTAAGCAGTGCAATAAAACCCGGATTTATGTGGAAACACTCAGCTGCTGCTGCATCTGTTCTCATCTGCTGGGTCTGCAGTAGCTGCCACTCCTTCTTATGATCCCATTTCTCTAACAGGAGCAGTTGCTGCCTTACTGTGACTCCTTGGATGGAATTAGTACTTTCCAGGACAACTTAAAAGCAGTAACACCCAAAAAGCAGGAGAATCTGTTCAAACACACAGGAAGTAATTATACATGATCATTTATATACACAGATTACATGTAGCTCAGCTGACAAATGGCTCTGGTCCCCTTAACTGACAACACACAATTCAGAAGCAAAGCGATCTTTGGGTGAGAGGCCACTTTGTATCTTAACTAAATTCACCAGGGAAAGAAAAGGAGACACATTTCTTGAGACATTTAATAACAGCACATCATCATAGTCAGTTCTGCATGATACAAGAGTGCAGCAGCTTCTCAGAATTGGCTGGATAGCCAGGATGTTCTTTTCCATCAACAGTGCTAATTGAATATACAGCTGGGTAACTCCAAAAAAATTACCAGCAGTGAGACAATTGAATTAGCAGATGTTAAGTGGTGATTATTAGGGATGTCATTCAGTTGTTCACACATAGGTGTCTAATGCATTTTGAAATATCCTACAATATTTAAAATGTCCTCTGGGACTTAATCTCTAGATGTGATTTTGAGGGTCACAAACTTCCCTGAAGCTGCTCTCTGCTACAGAAAAAATGTCTCTAATACCCTAAAAGCATCTTCGATGGCACTTGACATTTATGTGTATGCAATAGAGCCAAGCCCCTCATTTCTGAGCTCCAATTCCAATTAGGTAAGTAGAAGTAGATGCCATCACCCTGCTGTGATGTTTTGTCAGACTATCTGCAGTGCTGGGAAAAGAGCACTGCATTAACCTGTGTGCCAAAGGTCATCTTTGCAATCACAAGCCCATTGTTAGGAGTTAATCATGATAACTACTGGAAAAAGGGTATCATCAAACAGCCTTTAAAATGTGGACAATTTGAACCTAATCATGGAGTTTTTATTCCTGTATTACATGACTTCCTGAAGCTCTGCACATTAAAACAACATTGTCTGTTTTTTGAGAAAGAAGTAGTAATCAGCAAGAGTTAAGGTAAATGTTTTTTGTGCCTTCATCTTCCAAATTAAAATTTCTGAACAGAAGAGATTTTTTTCTTTCTCTAAATATAGGAGATAAGGTCCAAGGGGATTTATATTTAAATGGAATGCTGAATACTATAAGGAATGTGAATCAATAACACCCAGAAAATGATTTCTTAGGAGAATAACAATAATACAATCATGTACAGTGGGAAATGAAACAAAAATATAACACAATAACACACATTTTATCACAAAAATCAAACACGAACATCAAACTCAGCACTCTTTTGTAAATGCATCTTTCAAGCATTTAATAGACGATTTGCCTGATGGAGTGTAATAGAAAATGAAATACTGAATATTTTAATATTCAGCAGGATCTTGTTTATTCTGGCAAAACAAATGAAACACACACACACTTCCCAGCTGCAGTTACAAACAAAGGGTTCATAACATTATCTTCAGAAAGCAGTTGAGCTGAAAATGCTTATAAAACAAAACAGACATTAAGATTTTAAATATTTTCATGTTTCTTCCTTTCCAAGTTAAGCCATAAAAGTTAGTACATTCCATCTCAATTTTTTTTTTTAATGAGTTTTAAGAAAATCTTGTCATGGTTCTAGAAATATTTTGCAGGCAAAGCAAGGCTGTTAGGGCATTTTGAGAAATTAAATGAGTTCCTGATCCTGCACACTACTAAGCACTTCTGAGTGTAATCAGTTAATATTTCCCAAGCTTTGCTCAACATTATACTTAATTAAAATTTTGCTAATGAATAGTTTAGCCCCATTGCTGGACTCCATTGACAAAATAGTTTTTCAATCAAGCCTGCATCCATACTTTTTGTTAGTTGATACATGCAGTGTTTGCATTCTACTTTATAAATAGAAGATATGAAAAAAAAGTTTAAATTACTTCATAATGTAATGAAACTTATTTTATTAAAGGATATGTTTTGTTTGGGTAGTTTGTTATATTTGAAAGGGAGATATTTCCCAAACAAACATATCTTTACTATATTCTTATGTACTGCATTTTAGGAGTGTATATTCATAAATGTAAACATACTAATTACAAATTTGTTCTTATTGAAAAGGCAGGCTTAAGAATATAAATTGTAAATTTAGCCATTTTTCTTTCTGTGATGTTATTAAGAAACTTAATAGGACATTGTGTATTTGTCTCATCCCTGGCAGTGCTCAAGGCTGGGTTGGATGGGGCTCTGAGCAACCTGGTCTAGTGGAAGGTGTCCCTGCCCAAGGCAGGGGAATGGAACTAGATGATCTTTAAAGTCCCTTCCAACCCAAACCATTCTGTCATTCTATGACAGAACCATTCCATACTACACCTCTTCACTGTACCTGTCTGATGGATTCTCTTCTGCAGTCTACGTTGATATTTCTTATACTTTAAAATCATCAACAAGAAATTTAAAACAAACTAACTTGTCTTCATTTTTCTTCATTTTTTTAATAATTATTTGACCTACAATGTATTTTCCAGGTATGATCTACTAATAGACATCATATTGTGGGTTTTGCTTGGGTTTTCATGAAATTTTCAGGAAATTTTTCCAGAGAAGGTTTCCCTTGAGAAGGACAGGTAAGAACAACCATTCCCTGAGTCAGGCTTGAGTACAAACTGAAAAGTATTTCTGTTCATCACACATCCCACTGCAAACATAAGGGGGAAAAATGCAGCATTTATTTATCAGACAGACAGAGAAATTAATTGCTTTTCTGTTTAATAAGTGAAACTCTAAAACCTGGAGTGGAAAACAAAATATATTTCCTGAAATCTGCAGTCATTTACAGCTTGCAGTGAAGATAAGAGTTTATGTGGTTCCAAGCCCAGCTATGGCTGGACACTGTGCTCCAGCTGGTTCGGGAAGGAGGGAAGTCATGGACAGCTCACCCAGAGTCATAAAGGAAACACCACTCTGTGGAGTCTCACCTTTTGTCTCCATAACCTGAGAAAGTCCACATGGCCCATCTGTGTTATGAACCATACACAGCTCTTTTAAGAGTAGATATGGTGTCATTTTATACCTAAAATTAATTTTATTCCATCATTTATGGTAGCTTTTTCTTACGTTGGTCTCTTGCCTCAAGGCTGTGTTTATCCATGAGCTAACATTTGATTCTAAAGCAGCAGCCAATCCACCTGTTTTCCTGAAATATTAGGCTTGCTAAATAAGCACTGGTAATTTATTAAAAACTAGTGATGGTGATTACAGTAAAAAGGCACTCAAAAACATACTAGTAAATATACAAAGAAAGCAGGACCACCAAGATCTTCCAAAAATTATTTTTGAGCTGAAGAATTATGTAGGACCAACGTCAGCTATGCAACAAAATAAGTAGAAAAGGAAAGAAAATTAAATATATCCATAAATCACTGGTCTGGTAGGTATGGGCTGTCCTTTTGACCAGCATTGCCCAGCCTTGCCTGGTTGGGTGCATGCAGCAGCAGCAGTAGCAGGAGCAATGGGAGCATTTCCCTGGAGAGGAGGAGCTCAGCTGCTCAGACATGATGGAAATGATATTTGAAGAGGTGAGAATACCACTAGCTGTCTATGTACTGTAATCTGGGGAGCAGCTTGTAGACATCTCTGTGTAGAAGCACCTTAGGAACATAAGCAAGAGGTTGCACATAAAAAGAGAGCTTTCCTCTGTAAATTACCTGCGAATTCTGGAAAAAAATTATGATGACTATTAGACAAAGCCATACAAAAGCCATCAGGAAACTATTGTAGTCTAAGTTCAAGGAGAGTTATGGTGACATAGGATGGGAAACCTATGGATAAATGGCAGCGTCTTTGTAAAAGAGACATTACAACAGTTTGTGCTACCTAAATTTCAGTGTCTGCTTCAAACCCCTGTGTTGCATTTTAAGTGTGTGCTTATAAAGCCTGAGTTTCAACAGTACTGGAAATTCACAGCTCCCATGGCCAATATGAGAGGGGATCCCTAAATGCGAAACAACAGCCATTTTCCTAGAGGACATTCAGTTTGACAGATATAGCTACTCCCTTCAGAATATTTCAGAATTTTCCTGAGGAAGTGCAAGATTAGGCAAAGATTAGGCAGCTATACATGAAACACTGTCTTTATAGTATAAATTAATTGTATCATTGATTCCCGTGACATCCTTTGACATTCTTAAATTGTCTCTTGCATTAGTGTATCCTTTTAAAAATTAAACTATGAATATTTATTTATGTACAAGTTTGTAGAGAAATCTAATGGTTTAAAATCACTCAGTCTCTCTGGAACATTAATGATATTTTTATCTGCACTGTGAGTATACAAAGGGAATTACTGAATTGGTAGATGCTATTTCTGTTTATGTAAGTAACAAATATAAGTGAAAAATATAAGCCACATCATTCACTAAAGACATTTAAAAAAGGTGATTGTGAAAAACTTTAATGACAGTTTTATTGTAAAAGGTTACAAGTTCTCTCACTTCATTTGAAGAGTGGTGTGGTCTAACTGTACTTATGTATGTGACTTGCACATGCTTTTTCACTTACACAAGTGGTCAAGTTCCAATTACACACTGGGAAGAAAATACTCGTAATTGCAACAATTGCTTTCTCAGTCTGTCTTTCATTAGACAAACACTTTTTAGACAAAAACATACTGTTTCAGTTTCTCCTGTCTCTAAAATTACAATACTTACCTAAAAAAAAACCCATTAAAAATTACTATTTAATTCCTAGAATTGTCTGAAATTATTAAAGCATTACCCTATAATTTGATAAGAAATAGGAAACCTCCATGCATTATAGCTGTCAGCACAGAAGAAGAAAGGAGTCGCTGCTTATTCCTAATCCTCAGACTATTCTCATCTGTTTATGTCTATATTAGTACATCAAGTCAGTACAGAGACTGTCTTTGGCCTGAAGGCCAAGAGGCACCAAATTCAGGTCTCATGTTATTCTTTGAACTACACTGGGGCAAATTTCTCAGAGATCAAGACCATGCTAAGGGAACAAGACCATTAAACCAGTAATTCTGGGACAGCATTTGACAGATCCCTAGCACTCTAGTCATTAGTAAGGGCATGAGCAGGCCACATCCACTCGTATTTCAGAAGCTGTTATGACACAATGTCTTTTTAATTGTGAAAATTTTCTTTTCAGCTTGTACGCAGACCAAAAATGCTGACAATAAAGTTCTGATACACCTAAAGTGGATTATTGCATCATTGTGGGAATGAAATGCCTTCCATGGGACTAGCTGTGGAACCAGTTGTGTTCAATACCGTACACATGGTATTTGATCTTGAAAAAGATAATGAAAATAATGAATCTTGTAGGAAATATAACAGGAAAAAATATGATAAATATTGCACTGATTTGATGCTCCAATTAGCTTAACTGCTCCTTGAATTTAATTAAATATTACGTTACTTGAAGATGTCCATAAATTATTTGCAAATGTACACTTACAGAGGAATGGCACTAATTTGAGTGATTAAGGCTTAAAGATTTATTAGAGGATCTTGCAAGATCGACAGTAATCAAAACTGAGATCACAGAAGAGAGTAAATCTTACAAAAATGCCTGTGTTTTTAATGAAGCTATTACTTACGATGCCAGGGTTTGGTTTTTTTTTTAAGTTTCTGGTTTCTTGCTTCATTCTACACTGTGATATTCATGCATCTCTTGAAATGCCTCACTTCTGTGAATAATCTTACATTTCCCCTGGCACTTTGCAGGAAGCAAGGTGCTCTGTTGTATTTGAAATTCTGTGCCCTCTGAAGCACGTGAGAGTTTGACACTGACTCCTGTGGGATGTCTCGGAGCATATGCAGCACTGTGTGCAGACAAACTGCAGTTTAATTGAAAGTATACATTTCATAGCTTAATTGTTTACTTTCCATCCTTTTTTTCCAAAATACAAAATTTCATTGCAGACACAATTTGAATATCTTCGTCACATTGAAGAGGGAAAGAATTAATTAAATCCCGGATTGTCAGTCAAGTTGAGATCACAATATGGAAATCCCTGTTAAACAGAAGGCAAGTAGCTGTGCTCAAATTGTGATAGAGACTAATGTATCTTGTGAATCAAGATGCCATCTCCAATCTGTAACATAATGAAACGCACAGATTTCTCCCTGCCCCCATTGCCACTCTTTTTGCTCCAGTCTGAAGTGCACTCTGTAATGCATTATTAAGCCAAATTCTGACCCAGTTTCTTAATTATCTGTAAGCTACAGAGAACTTCTAGCAGAATATTAACTAAGGCAAGAGATGTAATACAGACGAACCCATGATGGCATTAGAGAGAATAATTAGCATTTTGCTAAGAAAATCCTTCAATTGTAATATTTAACTTAGTCTAACAGGCAGAATTTATATTATAAAGGGGCTAAGACACTAAAATAATCCAGGGGAAAAAAAGAAAAGAAAAAAAGAGAAAATTTTAAAAATATATAAATTAAATAGAAATATTTGGAGAAACATTCCTGGGTTCACAAACTCAAAATACTTATAGAATACTGAAACATTTCTGGAACAAGAAGATTGTTTCCAACTGATCTGAGTGGATACTATGGACTGTCATTGCAATCGAATATAACATTATATGTGCCCAGCTATTTATTTTAGACTACCTGTGGCTTTTATATGTGGACCATAATTCTGAGATTAAGAATTGTCATAGCAAATGACAATTTGAACAAATCCTCCAAACACTCTTGTGACTGGTTAGTATTGAGTAAGCAGCTGCAGTTTTATATCTCCCTGCACTGCTGCATATTAGTGGAATACGAGAAGTTTTCTTGGTGAAAATATAACTACAGATATACAAAACCAGAAACAAAGAACACAAGGACTTCTTCCTACAAATCTGCAGAATATATGAGTTTCAAGACTTGCTGTATCTCTGAAGTAAAAGTGTTTCAATGAATGAAAAACATACTGAAAGAGCAATTTATTTAGTGAGAACAATTTTTAATACAAAACATGTTTCAATATTATTTGAGGAAAAATACTTTCCCCACCCCATAATTGAATGATTTGTGCATATAGAAAGTCAAGCTTTAATTGTAAAATTTAGACAGCAGAGAAAGTCTGCAAAATGTATTTATAATTTTGTGAAGCAGGATGTATTCATTCAGTTCAAAGATCAAAGAAAATCCATGCAGTCTTCTTAACATCAAGTTGAAGCATCACCTAACTCTGCAGAATACAGAATTTTTATGTTTTAAAAAATACTTCTTTCATTAATTCATCAATGAAAAAATCCTACTGCTTGAAAAACAATAAGAGTCAGTTAAATGCAATGTTTTATCTGTAACAGTGTCAAATGCAGGTCATGAGGGAAGTTTGTTCTTTGCAAAACATCAGATGATTGGAAAGTGCTGATAAACTTAATGTACATTCAAGTACATTGCTTCAATTTGAAGTGTACTTTTGCTACTGGAGAATTTGGATGTGTCATTCCTTATGCTAACACTGTGAATTTCCCACTACAAGCTCACAAATATTCTTCTTCTGGGAATTAAGGTGTCCAAAATTTCTCAAAAGTGATGAACAGTAAGACTGAGGCAGCTCTCCTTTACAGGTATGGAAAAAAACCTCAAAATCAATATTTTATACTCAAGCACCTAATCCAGCACACAGGCATTGAAACCAAAAGACCAATTTTCAACAGCAGTTTCTGTAAAAGTACCACACGTTTTTCCCTTTTCTTTGTAGACTAACCCGAGTAATCAGTCAGGCCCAAACATTCATACCAGACTATCCTCTACAGAGCACAGACACTTTTCTCATGCATTTGCAGTTCGTTTATGTTTGACTATAATCAACAAGTATTTAGTCAGCTGTCCCTCAGCCAAGGAGAGAGTAACTGTGACTGCATGTGCTCCAGGGACAAAGGTGTCACACCAGGACAATGTTTATCACTGTCAGTATCTCATGAAACCATCTGTGACATCCCGACCCCACAGAGCTTGGCTCTTTCACCTCCTGAAGTGCTTTGATCCAGTAGTGGACTGGACTGGACTGGAGGTCCATGGCCTCTTAGTCTGGAACCCATTCTGGCCAATGCAGCCATGGCTGGACAGACCACCTAAAGGCCCTGATCGTGTCTCTGTTGGGCACAGAGAAGTCCACAGTGAAAATATGCTGGTATCTATTGTTGACATCTTAGCATAATCACCAGTGCTATTATTGTTAAATGAAAGAGAGCCCCCTCCCCTAAAAGCAAAATCATCTGTGTAGACACAGCAACATTCTGCTGCCTTATGTCACACCACTCCATGGCTGTTGCTATTTGTCACAAAAATGTCCAGTAATAGAGGTTTTTGCCTTCTCAGGCCTCCATTTCTTCCATCACTTCCATCACAATTGTTCGAGGGCCGGTCAGGATGAGGTTGCTTACTGTCCTGTAATCCACATGGAGAACATTGAGGCCGTTGACAGACACAACAAACTGGCAAACCTGAGGAGAAACAAGCAGCAAAATGAGTTATTGTGACTTTGTTGTGTTAGGTTAATTACACAACAATCAACTTTGTACAACAATGTATGATCAACTCCTATGCAGATAAAACCTCCAAAGCTCTTCACATCATCTCATTTGCTCCTCTTAAAAGTACCTACATTTCTTAGAATCAATCTGAAAAGTTAATTTTCCCTTTTTTTTTTTTTTTGAAACACCAACTTCAAAATTGGTGGAATTCAACTTTCCAATCCTTAAGGTTTGAGGTCATATATCAATCATTTTTTCTTATAACAATGTGATTTTTTCTTATATCAGTGATGTTTTATGGTATCAATGGTGTTCTGCAAACAGTATGGGACATCCAGCTAAGGGGGCCCCAGCACATGAAGGACAACAACTGTTGGAGCAAGTCCAGAGGAGGCCACAAAGATGATTAGAAGGATGGAGCATTTCTTCTGTAAGGAACTAAGGCCAAGGGAATTTGGTTTGTTCAGCCTGAAAAAGAGAAGATTTCTGGGTGACCTTATTGTGGTCTTCCAGTGCCTAAAAGAAGCCTACAAGCAAGATGGAGAGGGACTGTTTTCACAAGAGCCTGGAGTGACAGATCAAGGGGGAAAGGCTTTAAGCTGGAATAGAGTTGGTTTGGATTAGATATTAGGAAGAAATGCTTTACTATGAGTGTGGTGAGGCACTGGCACAGGCTGTTCAGAGAAGCTGTGGATGCCCCATCCCTGGAACTGTTTAAGGTCAGGATGGATGGAGCTTTGAGCAATCTGGCCTAGTGAAAGGTGTCCCTGTTGACAGCAGAGGGGTGGAAACAAGATGATCTTTAAGGTCCCTTCCAATCCAATCCATTCTATGATACTATGAAGACAGCTCCGGCTACTGCAGCCTGTTGTCCTTAGTTTGTCTTAAATGCTTTCTTAGAAATAATTTTATTCAGCTCTTAGTAATCACAGTAAAAATATGCACCATATTTCCAGACTCAGGTCAAGGTCTGGATGACGACTTCACTAGATTCAGTGCCAAAACTTCCAATGGTATAACAGGAACCAAATGGATCCAAATTTTAAGAAATAATATCATGGAAGATTAAGTCAGTACTAGGACAGACTAAAATGTCACTGCCTTATGACTGGTTTTAATTTCCTTCAACCAAGTATGGCTAATTAATTAATTTCAAATATGCTAGTATTTTGTTTGTAAAAGCTGTAACAAATATAAACATTGGAGGTTTTGTATGATCATAGGCCATTTTCAAGCAAAATAGTCTTGAATGAAATATACTGACCAACATCACTGTACATCTTTTAAACACTTAAACAGAGAAAAAGTCACATCAACATTTTAAAAATATTCAGGAAAAGAAAAAGACATTAAGACTTTTCTGTATCAAATCATAATGTTACAGTGTTTGGTAGAAAAGTAAAAAAATGTGTGTAGTGTCTAGATTTGTATTTTTCATTGATAAAAATATGAAGCCTAAGTGAATAATAATATTGTCCTGATGTTTCAATGGAAGCCATACATTTACTAGAAGACTATCTTACCTGTACATCAGTAAGACGAAAGCTATGAAACAAGCATCACCAGAAATTTTCATGCTTTATTTTATATGTACACACTGGATCAATGGGTTGGGGTCAGTTTTATAAGGTTCAATGAGGCCTGGGTCCTGCACTCAGGTCACTACAACCCCATGCAGTCCTACAGGCTGGGTAACAGTGGCTGGAAAGCTGCCCGTGGAAAACGAGCTGGGGGTGCTGGTGACAGTGACTGAACATGAACCAGTGTGTGCCCAGGTGGCCAAGAAGGCCAATGGCATCCTGGCCTGGATCAGAAACACTGTGGGCAGCAGGACCAGGGAAGGATTGTCCCCCGTACTCAGCACTGGTGAGGCTGCACCTCAAATCCTGTGTCCAGTTCTGGGTCTCTCACAACAAGAAGGACATGGAGGGGCTGGAGTGTCCAGAGAAAGGTAATGAAGCTGGGGAAGGGTCTGGAGCACAAGTCTGATAAGGAGCAGCTGAGGGAGCTGGGGGTGTTTAGCTTGGAGAAAAGGAAGCTCAGGGCACACCTTATCAATCTCCACAACTCCCTGAAAAGAGGCTGGAGCCAGGTGGGTTGGTCTCTTCTCCCAGGTAACAAGGGACAGAGCAAGAGGAAACAGCCTCAGGTTGCACCAGGGGAGGGTTAGGGCCAGGTCTAGTTGATATGATGACCTCAGAGGTCTTTTCCAACCTATTTGATTCTGTGATATGAGAAAAAAAAATTTCACGGAACAGGTGTCAGACATTGGAACAGGTTGCCCAGGGAAGTCATGGAACCACCATCCTTGCAAGTGTTAAAAAAGCTGTGTGGATGTGACAGCTGGGAACGTGGTTTAGTGGTGAACACGGCAGTGTCAGGTAAATGGGTGGATTTGATGCTAATTAGACCTACCAGTCTTTTTCAGCAGTAACAATTTTATCAGTCTATGATTTTTCACTTTTCCTATTTAGGCAGAAGCATAAGACAGAAATGGATGTGGGAAGCAGCTCTGGTGTCCTCCAATGCTAGCTCCAAAGCAGATTTTCTCACATGTCAAGTCACTTAACTTTTGTTAAGTGCCAACTAACTTCCCTCTCAAGTAAAATGTGTGGTGAAACTCAATTTGTATTTCTGCAAAATGGACAGAATGAAGGTATCAATTTAAGAAAAATTATAGAGGAAGCAAACCCAATCCAAAAATGTAATGTTTCCTAAAAAATGTCACTGATTACTTTAATCCCTGCTACTTAGAGCCTCTGCATAGGAAGAGTGGCAGCAGCAGCCCCTGATGGGATGGTAGATTCTTGGACTTTACTCCTTATCGTCAGAATACCCCCAGAACTCCTTTGCAGAGCTGAAAATCCTGGAAGTATCTTACTGGTAACCTAAATGATTACCGAAGTATGGCTTTCAGTGATACAACTGAGTAAACTCCCATAGCAGTAATCTTTCCTATATATGAATATTTCAGCTGCAAGTAGCATTGGGAAAATGGTTCCGTTTTTGCATGCAGACAAAGCCTTCTAAATGTTAAGGATTTTTGTAAAGGTAACACATCATCCTCTGCAGTGTGTCCAATTAGTATTTAACTGGCATGTCTATTTATTTTAAAATGCAGATTATTGCAGTATCTGTAGGTCTCAACTTCCAGTGGTATTTCCTAATACTTTCTATGGCTTTCCAAGATTGTATCAAGTTTTACTGAACGATAGCTCTGGCTCTATAATAATATTTGGGCTGATTTAAAACAGACCTGAAGAAACAACATTGTCTCTTCTGGCTTAAAGCAATTTTTGGAAGTTGAATGGCTGATCTTTGTTTTACTGTTGCATATTCTCAGACTTCTTGAGTTACTGGAATCCCAATGCATGGGACTTGGCCAGGTTCACACATGCAATGGATAAATATGCATGCTGCATCATGGTAAGGGCATTCAGGCCCTGTGGGGAACACCCCTGTGTTCAGAGGAACAGACTTTCAGAGCAGCCAGTCACCCACACCAGAGCTGCAATGGTGTGAATGCAGGTGGTACAGGCACAATGTGAAAGCAGTCTGGATGCCAAAGAGTGAATTTCTTGTGGAAGACAAGAGCTGACACGTCAGCATTCTCAATGTGTTTCTTTTATCATATGCCCTTGGCAGTACGATTAACCAGCTCCCTTTGTGCCCTCCCTTGCAGTGAATCCACATGGCTTATTAGTTTCATCATTCTCAGTGGAGAGGATTAGATGCAAGAAGTCCACCCAGGCCAGATAAGAAGAGAAATGCAGAGGGGAAACACAGAAGAGCACAGTCCCATTCTAAAACTGCAGGAGAAGACCCATGAGGAACAGGAGATGGTAATAAAGAACCAATTGCCCTGGGGGTAGAAAGCTCTCCATAGTAATTGCCTGACCAGTGCTCCTGAGGGCTGAATCTCTGCAAATTTCAGGCCTGGCTCCCTCAGGGATGAAGAAATGTGTCCTCCAATCCTGGTGAAAGAGGTTTGCACAGTTCTGATCCCTTTGTTATGCTGACTGCCCTCAACTCACTCAGTTTTCTTTTCCCCACCATGATTTCCCATTCAGCACTGCATCCAGCAAGGGAAAATGAAATGCACTGCTGCTTTTTGCATTTTAGTCATCATTAATCCTGCCCCAAAAATGCTCATATTGTGCATTGTTCTACTGAAATTAGAAAACAAGCAAGAGCAAAAGAGCACCCACTCAGCAGCCCTGACTGAATATGTCAAGCCATATATTATTATCTCAGAAATTCTCTTAAGGAGAGTGGTTTACAAAAACACAGTGATTTAATGTTACATTTATAAAAACACATTTCAAAAAGCTGTGAGTGCTCAGCTCATAGCTGCAGCTGTTAAGGGCTTTGTAACTACAAACATGCAAAATATTTCTGTTGGTTTCCACACATCAGTAACTATAATAGATGATAAACTACATTTAAAAGAGCCTCAAAGAACCTTTTATTGCTCATTTCCTCATTGCTCTCCAAGGAGCTTCACAAGAGATAACCATCCCTTTTCATCCCTTAGACTTCAAGAAATGACACAGCCCAGAATAAATTCCGACCATTTTGTTGGTCAGGATGTGGTGATCTAAAAACCACAGAACTAATAATAGTTAAATAAAGCAACACTCAAATTAAAAAAAAACAAAAAAAAAAAAAACCCTCCCTTAACTGATTTCAAATACTTAAGTATTACAGCAATAAGCATTTATTGTTGAGTATTTCAATTTCCCACCATTGGAAAGAGCAGCTCATGAAAGCAGAAAAGGCACCTCTGTCTTTCTGTGGGTTTTCCATGGTGCATACAGAAGGTTTAACCAAATCCAGGTGTCTCCATAAAAAGATAAACTTCAAGTTTGGGCTTACATTTGAACAAAAAGGATCTGAGAACCTGTAGTTTGAAGAAGTTAGCAAAGATTGATCATGCCATTTATCATTGGACTGAAGATGGCAAGAAGAGGCAAGAATAATTTGTTTTACCGTAACATTTACTGGTCAAAATCAGGATTGTGCTGTACTTGGAACTGCACAATCCTTCCTCCCCCTCACTGGTAATTGCTCTTTCCTCCACAGCAATCTTTGGCTGCCTGCCCCTCCTCAGTCTTGCCAAGCTGCCCTGCAGATGCACATCCACACCCCTTGATTTTCCTGCTGGGACAACTGCCTGCTGGCCAAACCAAAGCCCCTTCCCTCCCTGCACCAGGGCTGGACAGCTGAGCTGGTGTTGATCGGGAGCTGAGATGAGGGTGACTGTGGGATCCTTCTGAGGAATGTCAGGGACTGGCTGCAGGCATGGGTGTGGAATTGCGCAAGTACCTTAAAGCCAATCATTAAATAAAAACACTGCATACCTGTCACTAATTCTTTGTTAGTTCTGCCTCAGGATGACCTTCATATTTATAAATGCTACAGGAATTAAGAAATAAGAGGACAGGCAGCCAGCCTAGATCCTTGGATATTCAGGTGCTGTTTGCACTGTAGGCTTTAGTTAGTTTAGCTCTCCCTGTGGAGCCAAGCCTTGCTTGCTGGACTTTTTTGAACCTAATATATTTAAAAATCCTTTTAAAATATTCTTTCTTTTTCTGGGCACACTTTTTAGAAGGGTGTTGTGAAAGTTTATGAAGAGCTGGGAATTCCTACTACAGACTTGTACTTAAGTGATCATTGTTGTTTGGGACAACCCTAAAATGACATTTAAATTTATAGACACAGGAGTCCAACTGTTCTTCTCTTATCCACAGCAAGTAACAGCCATGCACAGTCAACAGATAAAATATCTCAAAACACTAGGATAGGAACATGATTAGATGGCTACCTTAATTTGAGATAATTTTTTTAAAAACCTGTCCAGATGAAGAGGAATAGAAGTGGCTGGGGATGAAGAGGCAGAGTGGCTGGGGATGATGGGGGACTGCCTGTTCCACAGCAGTAAATGCGTGTGCCCCACTCCAGCAGCTGGGGGGCTGAGGTGCTAATTCTCAAAGGATTTATAATTTACATTTCAGTGCCAGTATCAATGTCTGGAATCCACTCTGCTTTTTTTTTTGTTTGTTTGTTTGATTGACTGTGGGATTTTACTGGATTTTTTTTTGGTGTTTCATTTGTTTGCTATCTACTCTTAAAGAAAGTACAAATGCTACTAAAATTGCAGATCAAATAGGAATCAAAGCAATCAATGTTACCAAATATAATGTAGGCATGAAATTCTCAAATTCAAAGCTAGATTATGCAATGACACAGTAAAGATTGTGGCAAAAACACTGTTTTTCAGCAGTACTGATACTATACCCCATTATCTAGGCAGAAATGGGAATATTCAGGGTCTAAAGCAGCAAAGCACAAAGTTTATGCCAGTACAAGTTTTCTCCTTCAACAGCAACAAGGTCTGAAACAAAAAAGTTTGATGGGCTGTTTGGGTATGATAGCAGCTCTGGCATCTGCAATTAACAGCATAAAGAGATGTTGAAAATGCTGCTACCAGTTAATTTCCACTGAAGGTGTGAATATTACTGCACACATGGCAACTGTATGAAGGAAAATAGTAAAAAATGCTGGAGACAGTGTTCAAACAAAAGTGTATTTTGACTATTTTATAGAGTAGAATTCATACCAGAATTGACAATATAACTATTTCAAAAAGAAGAGTATATCCCAATGGTAATATTTTTGCTTTTCTTCTTGCTAATGAGAATTAAAATTAAATACATTACAGAGACAGTCTGCTTGCATTTCTGTTATACAGATACCCTCAATAATTATAAATAAATGCTTTTTTCATGTCCTACTAATCCAGCAGGGACAAGGATCAGCTTGAGGAAGAGGTTTGAGTAGCTCAAAGTTATAATTGTTTCCTTACAGTATTCTGAAATTCACTGTGATCTTCCAGAGGAAAGTCCTCCACATGTGGTTAGCAAACCCATCTGTTTTTTATGTGCATGAAAGACCCACAAGATCCTGATTTCTATTAAATATCAGGCCAAGCTGTCAATAAGAACCCTTCCTTATGGGCACCTATGAAATCAGGGCTGAAGGGTTAACATTTTGCAATTGTCAGTGCCCTGGAGATGTCATCAGCAGGATACCAAACAAATCAAACTTTTCATACTTTGGATACTTTTGAAAGCTCTAGGCCAGTTCCAAAATTGAGAATTTACTCATTGATTCCTGTGGTATGGCCACAGCTCTCACCTGGGAAGGCTACTAAACTCCTAAAACTGAGAAGGAAAAAGCAAAGCGAAAAAAAGAGAAGAAAATAAGCCTTTACCAGTGCTTGTTTCAAGAGTCAATACAGCTGCTTTGGCTTTTCTTGTCTTGCTGACAGATTTCAGCAAAATTTGGGCAAGGCTTAGGTGCTACAAGAATGTAACATCTGAAACACAGCTTTCCAGCTTTCTGCAACAAAGAAGACATCCAAACTTCCAACATTTCAAAAGAAGAGGTATCTTTCCAATGGGATTCTTTCCCCCTTGCACACCCCTTGCTCATCTGCAGGAACCATTCCTCCCACTCCTGCCTCTCAAGCACCACTGCCCTCCAAGCAAACAGATGGAAATCAAGGTGTCATTTTTTTAAAATCTAATTTAAATATGAAATTTGAAGGAGTTGAGAAATGAGTGAAAGTAAACACTTCCATTTAAGGTTGTTACTTTGTCACAAAAGAACAAAAAATTCCACCATTTGTACTTTCATTGCTGTTACCAGCCAGAAAGAAGCTATTTACAAGTGCATAACCACAAAGGTTTGCCTTGCCAGTTGTTAGATCTCTTGAATAAATCTTCCCAATTACCACATCACCTTCTACCTCACATACCACATCATGGGTTTGTATACAAAACCCTGAGTGACAACACCCATAGTGACAATGAGGTTTCCCTTTAGGGTGTAAAAAGATAATTTTACTTTTAAAAGAAACGTGGAAAAAAGTGTTTGCTTATTAAAAGCTGGATCAGTAATCTGATTAGGGACCACATAACTCTTTTGCTCACAGAAAGGGATACACTCAACCTGAATTGCCAAGGAGTCTGTGGATCCAGATATGAAACCCCTTTCAAAGGGGAGGAAGGTCCATAGCAGGACTTGGTGCTCCTGTCCCTTTGTGCTAGCTCCGGGAGCAGCACACCAAAGCCAGGCACCGCTCCTTTTCATCCTTTTCATCCCGTGCCAGCAAAAATAAATAAATGAAAAGACTTGTCTCCAGGCAAAGTAAGTTCCTTGAAGTGTCTGACATAGATGGAGGAAGGAGGCAATAGATACATATCTGCTTGGAGGCAAAGAAAGAGAGATGAAAAGGAGGTTAAGATAGGATCAACCTTCCTGGCAGAGCTTACACTTACACCAATAAACTGCAGCCTTGAGTTTTCAGATAACTTAAAGTCCCAGTAAAATCAATGGCAAGATGGATGTTATGGTACCAAGAACAAGTGCAGAGAAATCCGAGGCAGGAGAACCAAAGTGGAGGACAGAGAACGCAGAGCTCATCTTCTTTAACTCACTTACACATGCAGCCTGCATTTATGCTGAGACAGGATTTCTTATTTTAATAGGTCACCTATAGCCATAAAGCAAAAGAGTCCCCATGCTCAGCAAAGAGCCCAGGCTACAGAGATGTTGAATGTCTAAGACCTAAGACTAACTTCTACATAAAAGCAAACACAGGCAGCACTGAATTTTTTGCTCTCATTCTGCTAAGCTTTACACTGTCACAATGCAATAAGAAAAGAGATGAAAATCAGAGGTCCTAAAATTTATGTTTCCAGTTAGATTTTTATCTTTGGGTTATTTTTTTTAAAGAGTTCATGCAATCTTGATAGGATTAGTAAAGTAAAACTGGAACCTCACAATTCACAACCAATTGCATGTTGCCGGAAGGTTAAAAAATCATACCATGGCCTTTCCTCCATAACTGAGGTTACTGGATGGAACTGAATAAATTGCAGATGTGTGTTCAGTTCTGTAAATATCTCTAGTGAAAGTGTAATTGGATGTTGAGTGGGTGGTGTGGGAGTAGGCAAGTATCCAGGCTTTGCATAAAAAATTTGTCTCTTGAGGGATATGTTTCTTGTTCATTCTTTACATCAGTGTGAAACTGGCCCACTGTTCCATCAGGGGGCTAGAAACTGGGTACCAGCAGAGCACAGTACAAGTCATAGCAGAGAAAATGAACTCCATTGACAGAATTAAAATATAAGTTTGTAATTCTTGTGCTCCATCTTGGTCTGTGACTGCAGAATGGTGTGGATGGTTTTTCATTACACATTTTCATTACATACATATTATATACTTCTTGAATTTTTAAAAAAGAGGCTGGATATTTTATAGTATTCCAAACAAAATGGTCTCCAACTGAAGAAAAAAAAAAAACAACAGGATTTAAACAACATAATCTATAATTTAAAAAAAAATGAAGTAATATCTTTTTATAACATAATATAGTAAGTCACATAATATAAAAAGTCAAAGATTCTCAAGGGCTTCATCATTGGTTCAGATAGTCTCTCCCTCCCTTCCTCCCTCCCAAATGATGGGAATCTGTGGGAATTCAAGTCCGTTTTTCTTCACCAGCAAGAGAATTAAACCATTGCTGAGCAAACTCCACAAACAGAGTGGACAAATTAAAGGAGGAAGAGCTGACCTAAGAGCCCATGAGGACAACCCTTGCTTTGGAGGGCGAGTCTTTTGGGCTGCACAAATCTCAGCTCTGCAAGCAGTGGAGTTTCACTGACAGATTGACTTGAGTGGTCAGGCAAACACCAACACTGAGAACAGGAATTATTCACAAACATAAATTAATGCTATCTGTACATATCTGCAGAGTAATTACATAAGAACCTAACACCCTGAAACACAAACCATCCATAAATATGGAGTAGGGAAATATATAGGTCACTGCTTTCCATGGCCCTAATTGGGAATTGGTGTGTAAAATCACTGACTTAATGTGAGTCCCAGGGAGAAATACCCACAGGTAAAGCTGAGCCAGGCTGGGCCACATCAGGAAAGCAAACCAGTGACTGCATGTCTAACTTTATAAGCATTTTTATCGTATGGTGCAATTTGATACCTACCACAAAACAGTTCTGAAAATGTTAAATAACTCGAACGGCTAAAGATGGCTCTGGGTAAAATACTACATCAGTGTCAGAAGAACACAGAGTCTGAGCTCAGAAATAATGCCTTTTAATGCTTGGGTTGACCTTTTGGTGTCTTTTTTTTCTGGTGTATCTGTAACTAACTGCATTTGCTAAAACCAAACCACACATAATGAATAAAGAACTTTAAAACTATGTATCGGTTTACCTACATGGTCAAATATAATTATGCTGAACTGCAGTTCATTTAAGTCCCATATTGGTTAAAAACAGTCACTAAGTGCAAGCAAGGGAATTACAGGACTCAGGCAAGGCACCCTCAGCACCCTCCATATCCAGTGTGTCATGAGCAGGAACAGTCTGCGCTGTTTGAGACAAACAGCTGCTCTCTGTTTGCACAGACAAAAGTGCAATTGTTTTTCCATGTGTTTGGCTAGCTAAACAGAGCCTTGGCTTTAATGCAACATGCTTCCCAAATCATTGGCTTATACCATGAAAGGAAGCCACTTTGTGTTTTGAGCAGCAACAAGAGACGAAGAGACGGAGAAGTGCAGGCAAGAGTCTGTAGAGCAGCAGCTGGGGAGCAGCAGCATCCTTGGAGTGCTCAGGGCAGAGAGCTGAGATAGCCATGGACTTGTAAAACCAACAGCATCTGAGGAACTCCCCAAGGCATCACATGAAGCGAGTATTGCAACTACACCAAGTAATATAAAATGCTTTTCATCCACAGTTGAGAGTAAAAGTAGTCCAAAATGACAGGTTTTTGCTGTAGTGGCCTCTAATATTATGTCTTTTTTACAGACACCTTTTCAAGATTTCAGGCATCCTGAAGATCAGTTTTTCAGATGACAGCATTTTCTTTAGAGAGCCTGAACTACCTGGGAGTGACCTGCAATAGCCTGGGACTGCTCGAGCATGGGTGAGATCCCAGCTGTTCGTCAGGCGCTAGATCTTGCCATTCAATGGCCTATAGACCACTCAGGAACTTGGAAGTTATATCAAAACACAAGCACAGCCCTGCTTTACAGTGCTGCTGTCTCTCTTTCTGAATGGTTACAGCTGTGAGACTCCAGGGAAAACTCAAGAAAACACTTTCATAAAGGCGGGGTGTTCAGATATTTGGGTTATCCTGTCATAAAACACCGCTTACTTGAAAAGAATTTTTAGAACTATCATTTATTAAATTATTGTGACTAAATTTAGAAAATCCACTGATGTCCAACAATTAAGCTGCAGAATTTTTTTTTTACATTTGTATTTCCTGTTGATGAGAAGGAGCCAACATACAGACCTAAGTAGAGTGGGCCACTTGTCGCCCAACAGCATTTTAGGTGACTGGCCTACAAACAAGTTCAATTCTAATGTCACCTACACTGCTGTGAATGCAGAAAAAAGAGCTCTGAGATACTATGAAACTTGCTGTACTCACATAAGGTTTCAGTTGTTGTAAAGAGAAAAAAAAGTTATTTTATTGCCCAGTAAAACTCTCTCTGTTAGAAGTCTTTAGGAAAAATCACACAGAGGTACTGGAAACCTAATACTGTTCTGCAGGCCAAAATTTGGGTCTGGGATAAGCAAGTAAAACCTTGTTAAACCTGTGTCCTGTAAGTTTGGCGGGGTGGGGGGGGGGGGGGGGAGGAAGATGCTAAAGGTGAAATTTAGACCCAAGAAGTTGAACTAATTATTTTTATATTTCACCTGGGAATTCATACTGTCTTAATTCCTTTCTCTATAGTGAGTAACATGGATCTTGCTGCTCAAAACCAGGTCTGACAATCAGAAAAATAATTTCTTCTGTTTTCTTTTGTGTGTGCA
Organism: Oenanthe melanoleuca; assembly: GCF_029582105.1. Classification (NCBI taxonomy): domain Eukaryota; kingdom Metazoa; phylum Chordata; class Aves; order Passeriformes; family Muscicapidae; genus Oenanthe; species Oenanthe melanoleuca. The sequence goes on from NC_079335.1 coordinate 13,237,339, forward strand.
GTTTGCAGTTCACATCCTGCTGGCGTGATGTTTGCGTCACTGTTCCCAACTGCATGGGAGGGGGTCCTTCCCTTCATACCTCAGCATGTGACTTTTCACATGCCAGGTTTTGATTTCTTTATCATAGAACTGCATAGTCACAGCACGCACCTGGTCTCTAGTACAAGATAAAGGTGGCTGATTTTTTTAAGTCAATTTTATATCCACTGGCTCAGAAGAACAGAGGCTCATGATGCACTGAAGCAAGCACAGTCCCAGACCCCAGTACCTAGTGGTGGCTGTGAACTCTGAGGCTTGTGCACAAGGCTGGGTTCACTTAACCTTCCAAAACAGCTTCAGAAGTTCTGCAGCCTCAGAAAAGATTTCTTCAAAATAAACTTATACAGCTCTGTGGGCAAAGAAGCAAGGCAAACCAAGGACACAAGCAGAAAAAAATAGAGATCCACCAAAAAAAGTAGGAATGTTAAATGGCATGTCAGAAGATAAAAGGAGCTTTATCGTGGCTTTAAAAGAACTAAAATTTCACAATTAGGAGTCTAATGATTTATTAGTGAAAAATGGAGAAAAACAAGAGAGTTTTTGTAAAGATCAGCAGGGGCTGGCATATGGTAGCATTGGAAATAGAAAGTATGCATCTGCAGAGTACTTACAACCTAGGCAGGGGTGGCAGGGTGGGATGTCACAAAGAAAGTATCTGTAGTTAATAAAAACACAAATTTCAGGAGGAAGAGAAAGATGGCTTAGAAAGAAGAGAGCTGTACAAACTGATGTTTGAAACCTGGGGAGCTGTAACTTTGCTACCAAAAGGAAACAAAGAAACTTAAGCAAGCTTACCTGTACAGGGGCCAAAATGTATCTAGTCATCAAAAGTTTTGGTTACGTTTGAGAATATGTCCGATTTTCTGGCATTTTCCATCTCAAACCACTTAACAAGAATTCTGGCAGGAAATGGTCAGTGTTGCACAGAGGGTTTGTGACAGGAAAAAGAGGAGAATCCAAATCCAAACCGTGACTTCCTTGTGGCCACCATGGGACAGGTTCACCAGCAGCCCAGTGGAACAGTGTCTCTAAGAGTCTCCCGACACAGAGGTTCAACAATAACAGGGCTTAACACAGAGGAGAAACAAAATGGACAGAGTAGCTTTGTGCACTAAAGGGGCAGAAGAGGGATATCCAATCCTGCACCGGGATTCCCAATACTGAGGAAAAAAACTTTCATTATTTCAGTCAACCTAAAGACACTGTGTTAATGCAAATGATGGTCAAAGTCATAAAGACTGTTGTTGCAGTTGCAGTAGCCTGTAATGAAAGCAAAGGAGAAATTTGCCAAACCTTGTCTCCTTCTGGCAACTAAACAAAGTTCTGGCAGTGACACACAATGCAGCTCTCAAAACCACGTTTTTCTTTAGTTAGAGAAGCCTCTATTTTGGTGAGAGGTCTGAATTCACAAAACTCCCAGGCAAGAGGAGATGCGTGCAAGACAGTCCTCACAGAACCATGTTACTGTGATAATTTTAATGCATTAATCCCAGTATAGTAAGAGTAACATGGTTTTAGGGTTGGTCCAACTATGTAGAAGTGGTAAAAATATTCACTCTAAAAATTTGGGAACGACTCATTGTGTTTAATTAAATATACACAGGGAAAGCAGAAGGGACAGTGAGGGAGGCATCACCACAGGTCACCAGCAAACTATTTGAGCAAATGATGACCACAGACAAAGAAAAGGCAGACACAGAGCAGGGACACCCAGGCACAGATTCATTCACTGATCAGGAAAGCACGGTGAATGCTATACATGTTGAAAAGTTGTCAAGCACAACCAGCCAAGATGGCAGACCTGACTATTTTCACATTCACAAGTATTTATCTCTTCCAACTTCTGCTGAATCATTATGCTACTGATTAGCACAACCTTACTAGTTCTTTCTTCTGAGTATTTTAGAAAGATTTCCACTAAGGATTAAATAAATAATAATGAAAAAGTCATCCAAACTGTTCATCAAACTGTTCAACATTACTATTCACCATTGCTATGTTCTTAACATATCCTAATGTCCTGGTCCTGTACCTGGGGAGGTACCATTACAGGGTGGGACCAACCTGCTGGAAAGCAGCTCTGCAGGGAAGGACCTGGGGATCCTGGTGGACCACAAACTATCCATGAGCCACCAGTGCCCTTGTGGCCAAGAAGGCCAATGGTATCCTGGGGTGCATTAGGAAAAGCATTGCCTCTCTACTCTGCTCTAGTGAGGCACATCTGGAGTGCTGTGCCCAGTTCTGAGCTCCTCAGTACAAGAGACATGGAAAAACTGCAGTGGGTCTAGTGGAGGGCTACAGAGTCAGTCAAGGGTCTGAAGAATCTCTCTTACAGTGAAAGGCTGAGGGAGCTGGGCCTGTTAACCCTCAAGAAGAGATGACTGAAAGAGAACCTCATTAATGTCTAACTGAACAGAGGGTACCACGAGGATAGGTCAGGCTCTTGTCAGTGGTTCCAAGCAATAGGACAAGAGGCAATGTGCAAAATCTGAAGCACAGGAAGCTCCACTTGAACACAAGGAAGGATTTCTTTACTGTGCAGTGATCATGCACTGGAACAGATTGACCAGGGAGGCTGTGGAATCCCCCTTACAGGATGGGCCTGGTCCTGTGCAGTGTGCTCTAGGATGACCCTGCTCAAGTTGGGAGGCTGGACCAGATGACCCCCTGTGGGCCCTTCCAACATGACCCATTCCTTGATTCTGTAATGTAACAACCACTCTTCTCAAGCATGATCTCAATGATGTTTGGGGCTAATGCTACCCTACTTGGTTCACTCTCCAATCTCCATGATGAACAATTGCAGATAAAAACCGAGGTCCTGGTTACTGCTGCATAAAGTGAAAGACAGTGAAAAAAATCTTTGAATTGTCTTTAGTTTTGCAAAACCAGACAAAATTAGATGTTTTTAAAATTAGATTTTTCTAAAGTCACAGATGCTTGAATACAGGTTCCACATTTCTGTGGAGGAGAATGCACTTTTATATTTATAATTAAATACTATCAGAAAATGAAGCACTTACAGAGATGTGTTTGAAACTTATATATACATTTACATTCAAGCCCTACAGCAGTGGCATTCATTGTGGGTAGTACTATGTATGTTTAGCTCTGCTGCTTCTCTATTTATGGACAAGCTATGAAAGCAGTTTGTCAGCAACTTTTTCTGAGTGCTCACATTACCAAATACATCCATTCTCAACTCACTCTAATGTAATTATCGAATTCGGCAGCAAGCTGATAACAGAGCTAAAGGAAAATCCCAACCTGCCTCAGTGTTTTCATGCTGTAATTGAAAACAGATGGTGACTTGTGTAATTTATGCTTTTCTACAATTAGTAACATGTTGGTATAAGATACGAATTCTAAGACTGATTTGCATCTGCTTGAACAACACCATATGCTAGTGCACAGCATAAATATTTATCCAAGCCTACTCCATCTTCTCATTTAAAGCTCAATTCCATGAAAAAATGAAAGTACCCTTCAGATACCTATAATTAACACTGAAACATCCTTGGGGTGCTTTGAAGGGCTAGAGGCCCAGCATCAAACACTGAGTTATCTTGGTTTCCCTAAACTTCATGGAGAGGGGTAAATGGAGGCATGTACCTTGTGCCTTATTGATACAATATAAATCCCACTTTTCAAACTCCCACTAGAGTGCCTTTAGGAGCTACAAAGAAGTTTCTCACGTACAATAATATCCATGCTTCTCTGCCTTTCCCAATATCCTGTAAAAGACTGGAAATTGGACTTGGGATACTTTTTCCTGGGGAAAGGGATTTTTAAAGGATTTTTGACTGACTTATCTTGCTTGCCAAACAGTTATGCAATCCTCGTGTTTGAGGTCAGGTTGGCAAGAACCATCAAATGGGTTTTGTGTTTCTCTGCAGCTTGAGGTATGTTCAACTTCACGAGAATCTCACTGTTCAAATTTCTTCCAATTGCAGGAATATAAGGCATTGGCAATTCCTCTGACATCACATGGTTTGGGGGTGGTTTTCACTCTGCTGGACACTTAAAATGTGTGCCTTTTAGTCTTCCATGTAACAAGTCTGTAATATGCTGTTATTGTGGCAGTACTTGAATTCTTTGGAGTAATCAGATAGTACAAATGTTCCTTTCATTGCATTAAATGGGCTTGATAAAGTGACATCCATTGGCTTCTTGACACAGTGGCAACTCAACTACACTTGAGAGTTGGTTCTTATTCTGCTAGTGAAATCATTTGAGAAACTGGAACTGAAATAATCATTTGTGAATGCAAAAGAAAAATGCACAGGCAGAAAATTTATAAAGCTGATCTCCTTGCTGTGCCAGCTTTTAGAGATCAGGAGAGCAGAACCATGCTAAAAGGGTCCTGGCTGCACTTCACAGTTCCCAAGCTGAGCTCCAAACAGAAGGCACTGGTACCAGTGACAGCATGTGGTACTTCAAACTCCCTGCTGCTGAAATGAAGAAGAACTAGGCTTGAAAAGCTTAAACAGCCACTGGCAATTTGTATGATTTGAGGACCTTAGGTGTAACAGCTATAAATACTAATTTGCTAAGAATCAGTTCAAGGAATCAGCTAGCTTTCTTTTAACAGTTTGAGTAGGGCACTGATTTTTCTAGCCAGTAGGAAGAACAGATGATCAGCAAAATGAGTGCTTAATTTGTCTCTCACAAGCCTCATACTTAGCTAGGTCTGCTTGGTCCATCACATAGTTATGTCACACTAAATAACAATGTGATGCATAATTTAAGTCACTAGATTGAAGACAAGTTGTAACTTTTCAAAAAATACTTGCACCTTAAAACCAGAAATTAACTTACAGAATAAATCACAACAGCTGGCAATATGTAGCGATGTCATCTGCAGAGAACCTGATTTTTCAGCCAGTCAATGACAAATATTAAAGCAACTTGGGAACTTCAAAACCCTGCTGTTCCTGTCTGCACTGCTGACGATGGCAGACAGCTAAACAGAGCTGCAAATAACTTCGAGCACATGGCAACACTGACTCCTTTCATAGCCTCGCATCGCCCCCAGCTCCCGCTTGTTAAAGCACTTACAGCAACCACTCCTCACAGCCCTGCCACAGGCAAACACACCTCAGCAAACAGCTCCAAAAATACTTTATAAAGTTAATTGACTAGATATTTATTATATTTTTTTCAGCTTCACACCTGAAACTTCAGACTGTGAGTGGTAATCCTATTTACCAGCCCCACAAGAGGTATCAAGTCCTAAAGCTTATAGCCTCTCACACATCTTCAGCAGGTCATGCTAGCAGGGATTTTGTCAGAAATAAATTGTCTGAAAATTCCCCCAGAAGAGGATGTCACACATAAGGAGATGGCAAGTGCTGCCCTGCTAAGTTGCAGGTGTGTGACAGAGCCCACGTGCCCCCTGCACAGCCACTGCAGGCTGTGTCCCAGGCTCACTGAGTTTTCTACTCAGACTCCCAACTCACAGCACTTTGGAGCAGGCCAAGAGCCCAGACAAGCTCAAACTGAAAGCAAGCCACCAGTAAGTCCAAGAGGTAGGTTGAGCTTTCAACGTTTACTGCTTTCTGTGATATACAGTAGAATTTTAAATGCACAAACCAAGGCCCTACAACAAGATTGTAGGCAGCAGTCCTCTCTCAACAATATGTCCAGCATAATGCAAAGACAGGAAAATAGTGTTCTCCAAAACAGGCAAGTGCAAAATCACAAGCTTTGCAAATAAAGACATTCCAAAAACTATTACAGTGGATGCATCTTCTTAGGAGGAAAATCCCTGCTGCTACTGCCAAGAACTTTTGTTCAAACTGCAACGCCAAGGCTTGGCTCTTCTTCAAATTCTTGCCCTTTTCATCATAGCCAACTTTCCTTGTTAGTGCTTCTTTGGTGTAGCACTCTTTCTGCAGACAAAAGCCTCTTGCACCAGCCCACCAGAAGTTACCGTGCCCAACAGCCTGTTTTCAAAGAGCCCTTCCTGCAGCTTCCACACAGGGGAATGTTTAATTTCAAGGAGCTGTCATCTAAAGCCTGTCATTTGATTTCTTTAAATTTTCCAGATTGAGGAGTTCTGTAAACAGATGGATTAAGTGACATAGATTTTTTTTTTTAAATTTCAAATACTGCACTATGATTTACATATTTATTGCCATGGGAACATCTAACAAAAGCCCTTATTTTCAAAGAAAAACACCATCTCTTCACTTGGCTAAAGGTATTCAGTATTTCCAAAAATGGAGCAACAATTTTTGTGTCTAAAGAGGGGCTCATCTCATACATGTATTTTTATGTGCAATTCTGTTTTGAAAATTTCATATAAAGAAAACAGCTTTGAAAAGAATCAGAGCTGTCCTTCTGTAAAATCAAGGCAATATATTCCAGTTTTGCAGCACTGTTTGCTCCTCTCAGGACAGTGAACTATTTTGCATTCTCTGATCTTTCATGATTCAGGTAGACCTCTGCAACCCCATGGGATTACACATATGACACCACAGGGTTGTTTTTACAAGTACTGCTAGCTTCTACATTCAGAGAATAAAACTTGCTTTAAAATACTAAACTCTCATGTTCAGGATCTAGAATATACACATGAATTAGTAAATTATTTTAAAATTTAAATTAAATTTTAGGCATTATCATTATTTGAAAATTATAATCTTCATATAAAAATTGTAACTGTATATTATATTTAGGTGTTGTATAAAACATATTAAAAAAATTCCAGCTCCCTCTGAACTCAAGTTTCTTTGCCAGCAGGCTGTGTCTGGGTGCTGCAAGCACCAACAAGCTCTGCAGCTGCCATTCCCTGTCCCAGGGGTTTTGCCTACCTGTACTAAAAAAAAAAAGTTTTAAAGACAGTATGTTCTTGAAAGTTCCCTTAAAAAAAGAATCAGCAGCCAGAGAGCAGAAACCCCTAAGGAGGGGTTGCTAAGGAGGGTCCCATGGCAGGTCTGGACCATGTAGCAAGCAGGATGTGCATCCCTGGAGCTGTGGCCTCCAGCTTGGTGGGTGTGAATAGACAGGTGAGAGACAACTGAGATGAGTGTGATGGGAAAGAGAGATGAATTAGAAGGCTGGACAAAATTCATGGCAAACTGGAGTACATGTGGAATACACCTGAAACCCTCATCTGTGTTGCTGCCATACAATAAAGCATGGCATAAATGGGTAGTTTAATCTTTCTGGCCACTGGAGCAGGTGTTGCAGCTAACTCAATTTTCTTGCTTTTATCTGTACTTAACATAATACTTTGTCTTTATTTTTCTCTTTGTACAAAGCAGAGATTAATTCACAGATATATGCAGGATGGGATCCAAGCCCACAGGTAAGCCAATGGGCTCTGCATTGCAGTGCAAAAGCTAAAAGTGGAATGTGTATTTATTGATTATTAAATCACTTATAAAGCTATTTCAGCTCTTTATGAAAGTATCAACTATTGTTCTTTCCAAATTGTCTTGAAACTTAACTGCTTTACATTCAACAATGGGCTATGCTAGCTTCACTTTCACTAGGTATGTCTGACTTTGCCTGTTCCTATACAGGCAAAGTCCAGAAGGTGCATACCAGTAGTCACATAAACAGGATAGTAAAGAGAGAAGCTACAATTGTGCAGAGTTTAAAAAAGACATGAAAACTAAGAAAAGAAAAAAAAAAAAAAATCCATCAAAAATAAGAACACCACCACCACCAAAACCAGCCAACCATGTGAAGAAAAACTCACCTCAAAAAGGGAAAAAGGTCAAGAAAGCAACTTTGAAAGGATAATAGAGTCTCATGTGAAAAAGAGACTTAAGAATCTCAAGGACGAAAGAAGAAAATAAACAGGAGGGGGTTTAAAGACAACAGAACTCACTGTGCACAAATGCCTGACACTGAGGCAAAGGCACTCAACACTGGAAACAAAAGCACCTCTCCCTCCCCAAATACAGGCAGCCCAAGACCTTCACTGAGAAGCACAAATTTCCCTGGGAAATCATCCATCCCATTTTGAGAACCCACCTTCATCCCAGCTGCAGCTGCTGGCCCACTGGGGTCCACAGCCTGGATGTGGCAGGGTTTGCTCCCCCTCACCACAAAGCCCCAGCCCACGGCATCGCCGACGATCTGGAAAGAGGAAAGGACATGATCACCTGCAAGCAGCTCCATGAAATTCATGGGGGCAACCTCTAAATGGTCCAAGATGTAATTTCAACATCTCTGTACTTCCAACACATAGTAGAGTACTGCTATGTCACTCATGAGAAAGGCTCTATCCAAATGTTTCCTCTCGATTTTAATGTTTTTTTGTTGAACTAGGGGGCTGTAAAAGCAATTACTAGGTTCAAGAATGTCTTTAAAGAAAGGCTCTAATAATGTATGTGAGTTGGATTTTCTGTCCTATCATACAGAAAGACCCTGTTAGAAAACTTCAGTTTGGGTAAGTGCAGAGCAAGAGCACCAAGTCTGGTTGAGTTTGCATAATACTAATATTATTGGCTTAATGTAATTTTTCACCCCTTTTAAGTATCACACTGGCATAAAGACAGAATAAGCAAGTGCTGGATCACACCTGAAATTTGTGGAAATACTGACAATGGAGTTTGGAATCTTAAAGTATAAACCTCAGCAAACACAAATAAGCTCTAATTATCTAATCTCTAAATTATCTAATTATCAGAAAATGTCTGTTTGGATTGCTCTATGCATATAACATGCAGAAAACAAAGAAAAATACTGGAAACATACCGTAAAAGTTTTTCTAACATATGGGGCTCCAGGCATCAATAGCTCATCAGCAGTCACAGGTCTCTTTAATACTGTGGAGATACAGAATTGAATATTCAATAACAACATTCCTCTGAAGTTTCTCCTAATAAATTAGATACAGTGATGGGCTACATCTTTTTGGCCCCACTTCCCATACGTGATTTCAGTTCTTGCAGACTTGTTTTAAAGCAGTAAGAGAAGCAAGGAAAAGCCTGCAGAATAACTCTGAGTATAAATTATGAGATCTTTGGAAAACTGTTACATTTAGCCAACAGACTCTGTTGTCTGCAATCAAAATCCCCTAAACACTATCACAAAAATCACAAGTGGCTTTTCCTATGTCCAGTGTTGAAACAAGTGACCAATCTTCCTGGCACAGAGCAGCTTTCCTTCACAGCTCACTGTGTGCTTGTTAGGTGCTACTTGCTATTTCATCTGAGTTGGGTTTGAATCACAGAATTGAGTACCAAGGAAATCCTGCTTGGGTGAGGAATTATCTCAAGAGATTTCTGCAACTGTAGGCACGGATCTATAATTCCTATCTTATCCAGGGACAGAAGAGGTAACCTACAGGTGTCTGGGAATTTAAATGAAAGGAAATACCAGTAAGCTTCTGCAGGTCCCCATTGCCTTCCTATGTAATGGCATCATTTTTCTCCAAACAAATTAAGTTTGAAGTTCTGCCAGATCAAATCAATACCATCCTGTGAACCAATTTTTATCTGTCCATAAATAATTCAAAGACAAAGGACAACATAAAGTTATATGCTGTTTACCCCATTTACCTGCTTCACCCTTAATATTATGGCTGTTTTTCTTTAGTGATAAATAATTTTAATGGTGTCTGTCTTTTCAGTCACAGGTGGGAGACAAAATTTCTCACAGATGGTATTTGAAGACATTCTTGAGTTTCTTAATAACATTCATGGGAGTAGAGAGAATTCTAGCAGACAAACCAATATATTTTTTTGTTTTTTTTTTACTTTCCCACGCATTTTGATGAACTGTCATTTAGCCAGTGCTCTGCACTTGGCAGAGCATGTCTGGTTCAATGTGAAAAAACTGAACGATTGTGCTCATTTGACAAGTCAGGATCAGGTAAATCATCCATGCAGGGCTCTCTTATGTGCCTCCCTACATTATACCTCCAGGAATTTTTTTTTTTTTTTTGTTTGATTATTGTTTTTCTACATGATTGGTCAAGTCATGACCTGGGTGTTTTTTAAGTGCTTGCCTGCAAGAGAGCTCATCTGACAAATACCTCTGCCTTGTGTTTATTAGCACATAGTTCAGCAACACGCTCTGGGTCTGGATAGCAGAAAGCTATTTGTGAACAAAGTCTCCTTATAGTCAGCAGAGGATTAAGAATTCCTTGTAACATTTACATCTGACAGCCTTATGTTAACCTATATGTGTGGATCTGTACTTGTGCTCTGGGAGAAATAACCCTACATTGCCAGTAATTGTATAATTCGTAAAAATCAGTCTGTTTATAAGCCCACTGCTGTCTTCTTTCAAATATGAGTCTGTTAAAGCTATTCACAGTTTGAAAACTAGTCCTAAGGGAAAATTTCTTCTAAAAAATTTATGCAAGAGCAACATCAGCCTATTCTTTTTCTTCCAGTGTTGTGTAATCAGCTGCATTAAAATAAACTTGTTCTCACTACTCATGGGCTGACACTTCATATAAAATCAGAGCCATAAATGAACTGAATAGTTGGCATACTTCAGATAACATACACATTTATGGATAGCACATGAATGCTGTTTTATCTGTCCCAGAAAATTTTCCAGGATGTAATTAATGCACTGGGGACAAAGAGCTCCCCATACAAAAGCCACCAGAGCATTTCTGGAAAGTATACCTGAGAGATATTCTGCCAAAACATGATACTGCAGCACCCTTTATACAGGGGCAAGCCCTTGCATGAAGGGGTGAACATACTGAAAGGGGGTGCTGAACACCCAACAGCAACATAATCTGAGGGTGCAATGGCCACGAGAACTGACAGCATTTCCTCTGCTGGGCAGCAGGTCTGCTGGAGGGGGCTGTGAGCATATGATCCTACTGAGCCCTTCCAATTATTTCAGTTCAGAGCTTCATACTGAATTCCCAGCAGAGCTTAAGCAGAGGGAAGGAAATGTGCTAAAAGGAGAGAGAGGGAAAATATCCTTCCCTTTCTGATGGCCACTCTGCACAGCAGGAATGAAACGCACTTTAGTTCACTCATCTCCAGAGTAAATGGTCAATGTTTTGAACAGCATTCACCTAGTGCTTGAGGCACTCTCTTGTAATCACTTCAAATGCCAGCACCCCTCTGAAAGCAAAGATTACACATATCCACTGAAGCCTTACCCTGTTGTACAGTACCCACACCACTGGCACAGACTTGGTGAATTTGAAATAATAAGGAACTCAAAGGGTAGCAGGGGCCCTGTTTGATATTCAGGGCTATTTCTGAGGGAAACAGAGAGGCTGAAACAATATCTATCTTGGTCTGTTTTTCCCTTTCCAGATGTACAGTAAGAAACAATTTTAAGTGAACTGTGGAAGAATGGGTGTGTTTAACCTTCCGGCGTGGGATAGGAAATCCTTTCAAAAGGAAAATAAGCTTCAACACTACTTTTACCTCCTGAAACAGACCAGTGTAAGACTTAAAACAAATTAAAATGTTCAAATGGTCTCTGACAGGCTGAAACAATGCTGGCTCAGTTTTTTTTAGAGCCTTCTATTTTCTGAGAGGTGTTATTCCATAGCAGCTCAAGCAGTCACTGGATAGTTAAACCCTCCTCTGACTTGCACCAAAGGAATGTTTCTAGGAGGAGATTTGAATTGGTTCAGAGCTTGGCAGTGAAGAGGCAAATCTAGTCCTAAGAGATAAACTGCAGCTCAAACCACAATTATGGACTTGACACTGAGATTACTGGAGGCAGACGTCTGGCTTGTGTTCAGCAGGACTTCAGGCTAGATGATGATTATAGTTCCCTCTGGCCTACAAAACCTGTGACACTGTGAATTTTTAATGTATTCTTGGAAATTGAGGCTTAAGCATGATGATAGGAATTCTACACGTGGCCTTCCCCCCACAGAGATGTCTGCACCCTGGCTGCTGTGCATCCTAAGCCATGCTGGTGCTCACCAGATTTGGGGTTGCAGAGCACAGGGGGACTGCTGCTGAGTGTTGGGCTGCTGCTGAAGTAGCCACTGCTGCCACAGCTGCTCATGCTGCTCCTCCTCACTGCTGACACAATCTTTATCTCCTTGGTGGGACTCACTGCAAGCACAGAGAAAACACAGAGAGAAAGGGAGCTGGTACCAGTTATTAAGCCATTTCCTTGTTTCTTTTTAAAAAAAATCCAGCAACAAGCCATGCTTTCACTGACAAAACTGGGAATGGGTTAGTGTGTCCTACATTGTTAGAAGACTCACTGCATGAGAGGAATGCTGTAACTAACAGGATGGCTGAACTGCTCCCATTGCAGTGCCTTCTAAGAGGCATTTCAATATGAGGAACTACGTTTTTCCAGTTTTTCTTTCCCTTTTTTCAGTTCTTACTAGGTATTACTGTACACAAATGCTGCAGGGCCCCTTCCCCTCACTTTTAATCTCCTTGAAAATTCCCCACAGAACGTATGACAAATTACTTTGAGTTTGGGGGACTTTACCATTTCAGTTTGAACATGGACCCCAAATCTGAAATGCTGTTGATAGAGATACACCCCAGGGATCTATAGGTTTGGTAAAATGAGTGAATGGACAACGAACAGGGACATATAACACTCAGCCCTGCATTTTTTCCTAACACTGAAACCCCTTGTCCAAACCCAATTTTTTAATCCTTGTGGAGTCACTCTACAAAGAGCAGTATAATTAATGAGTCACCTGAGAGAAAGCTGGTGTGTTTCCTGTTGTCATGGTTCTGCTTGCGCAGGCAGAACGGGCTGTCGTGGCTTTCTGGCATCAGGCGAGATTTCTCAGTGAGGAGCTCCATCAATCGCCGCCGCCGCCGGAAATTCATCCTGCACTGGTACAGCAAGTTGCTGTCCATAAAATGGTGCTTGTTGGACACTAGGAAAAGAAACAGATATAAAGTTTATGCCTGGTAGGCACAGAAAGAAATCCAAGACTACCCAGGTGCAACTTTTGCACCACAGACCTTTCTGTGAGGATGCAATGCTCAGAGCTCACCTCGTGCAGCCTCAGAAAGAGGAGGAAGGTGGTCAGCTTCACACAGCTGGCTTCAATGCACACTCTTTATAGCAGCAATAAGGAATGAGGAATTGTGGTGGCAAACACTGAGAAGAACCTTTTACATTACTTTGATTAATGCCCAGTGGAAATAGAAGTGCTTTACCTCCCTGTGACAGGCCACATAATGGTTCAGCTCCGTGCACGATTCCTCTCTACACCTCTTGCTGCTGCTGGTTGCTACAGACCAGACTTCACTCCTCAGGTCAAGTTTGGTGTAAATTCATCAGTCTAGGGCAGCCCTTGGGAGCTCTGCCCAACTACCTTCAGAGCTGCAGAGCAGCAAAGAATCAAGACCTGTGTATTTCCTCTGTCTTGCTCACCACAGACACCATGTCCCAGACATTTCCTGCAGGCCACTTCCCCCCTTCGCACGGATACACAAGGTTTGGGAACAGGCACCTGGCCAAAAATCAATTCTTACATAATGAACAAAAATCTTAATTGCAACCTGTATTGACACTGAGAGCAAACCCCAGGCTGCTGGTGTCAGAGCAGGAGCACCAAGCCTACTCCCTGAGTACAACATCACTATAACATTTACGTCTTTACTGCCACTGACGTGTGATGATAAACGCAGTAGTTGGATGGAGGTCTGTGCCAGGTCCTGAAAGTGCTTTGACTCCTGCAGGTCCTGATTGCAGGAAAACTCTCTAGAGTACTCTCTGCATCAGTACTGCAGCATCTAAAATAGCTGCAGTAGGTGCTTGGCAGCATTTTTCTCAATTTTCACCCAGCTTCTGGGAACTGTGAACTGTTCCCAAAGTTGACTTTTTCAATGAAGAATCCAGGTTCTGGATTTTCCTAGTTTATAAATTGCATTTCTTGCAATACTGAATTGTAAGAACTGGTGGGCTATAGATATTGATGTGTAAAGTGTATACAACCACACAGGTATGCACTGAGATCAGTCAAGTCTATGATTACACGTCTCGAGTCATTCAGCCTCCTGCTGCAGATACAGAACTTTTGCCTTGCTTTTTGCTCTGTCCAACACACAGGGTCCAAAACTCAGCAGAGTCCAAGGCACTACACAAGACCCATAGCCTGGAGCCCTGCTGGCCTGCTTCCTTTCATTCTCAGCCCCAACACAGTCCTTCTTGCCCTCATCCCTTCTGAACACCTCCCTGTGTCTCAGATTACATTTCATGGAACTACAGAACTACACCATACATGAAAACCTTGCAAAATAGGCTGTATTTACACATAAACTGCCAGTAAGTCATCTGATGTTTGTGAGCTGAAGAAATAACCTCAAAGAGGAAAAAAGTCCAGAAAGTCACTTTCTCCAGGGATGTCAAGTCACCCAGACAACAAGGAAGATGCCAGTCCTAGATATGATCCTCAGGGCACTGTCCTCTATGTGGATGCAGAAACTGCCTTATGAGGTCTGACCATCTTGCAAAGAAGCATGTCTCTTGCCTGCCTGGGTCTCTGTCAGAGAGATCACTGCCTGTACAAGTGGACTTATACCTTTGGGACACAAGGAATAATCAGCACACAGGAGCTTTCTGAACTGCACATGCTGGTGCCCAAGCTGCCACTCAGGCCATCTGCCCCAGAGCCACATGGTGTAGCCTGTAAGGCATCCCTTAGATTGCCTGGAAGAGCCAGTGCCACTTGGCTGTTGTCTGCTTCCTTTTGATGCTGAATCTGTTGCGTCCTCAGGGATGCAAAATGGCTTTGTTAAGTCCAATTTAGCATCACGAGTAACTAGTTACTGTGTTCTGACACATTAATTACTGCAGGCATACACTGCTGCTGTGCTCCCCGTTTTGCATACATATCATATGCAACACTATGAAACACTTACTAACAATCATTATTTTTGAAGAACGGAAGCAGAGGAGGAGAGATTTGGCAATCTGCCTACATCCCCAAAGGATTTGCTATCAGAGGCAGAGTTGGTACGTAGGTGTTTGCAGCTACCAGTTTCATTTTAAGATCACTGACATAAGTAAAAGTAGCAATATCTATCAATGTCTTACCACATTATTAGCATAACCTAATTTAAAGACAAAAACAAAAACTTTGAGGCCATCTCAAACTCAATCTTAAAAAGGCAAGCTCTACTTATTCAGCACTATTGCGGTTCATAATCTTAAATGAAAGAGGGCTCCACAAATCCTTCCTAGGAAACAGAACTGCATTCCCAATGTAAGAAATATCAGAAGGGTTTCTGAGTCAAGTTAAATATTATGAAGCCACCATTTTTAAGGAAAATTATTCTGTTGTTTGTGTCATTAACTGAAGTACTCTGACAGCACTCAGAAATTATGATAATCAGAGATAAACACACACTCATGCTGCAGACACTGCCAAGCACTCTGAACTTCAAGAACTACTGACCATGAAACAATATAATTTAAACATTTTTATGTCATGGTACTGAACATATTTTAAAATAATGACTTGTTTTGAATTAAATATTGTAATATTTCTATATTTAAAACAGCAAGGCTTAGGTTTTCCACTGAAGTCATTAATCTCTGCTGTAACTATTTCAGTCCATAGAAGGGTAAATTTTTATACAATAAATGAGTGCAAGTGGAAAAGCTAAGCCAAATGACTGTGTGTTGGAGAATATTTGTATATTATTTACACAACAAAGGATTTGCAGAAAAATGCTCAGGACATGTAGCGTCAGTATAGAATTTAGCATGCTCCTTGGCTTTCATGTTTTAACCCCCTCATTTCTAAAGATAGTTCACATATTACATGTTTGTAACATCATGTAATTTCTTACATATTTAAAAAGAAGCTAAAAATATAAATAGGAGCAATATAGCTCAGACTGCCTCCTTGTGCATACATTATCAAATAAAGTCTCTCACCAAAGTTATGACTGTGCATCATGGGGCTCTTCTCTTTTTAATCATCTGAGTTATTCATGATTTGTGATTAAATGTCCAGACTGTGATTCTGCCTATGGATGAGTGTATCTGGAAAGATGTGGAAAAAAGAATTTCCAGACCATGGATCAGAATGAAGAGGTTGAGGGGGAGAGGTAGATGTGGGTGCTGGCTGTCTCTGGAAGCACTCCTCGGGTAGAGTGGCTGATTTCAGCAGGAGCCAGGGAAAGCTACACATGCCCTTGGTAAACCACAGCACTCACAGAAGGTTGGGTTTGTTACACTGGTGTACCAGGGTTTGTTACACTGGTGTACCAGGGTTTGTTGCACGGGTAGCTGATGGTGAGAGGTACAGGTGCAGTGACAGGTGCTCACTCAAATGCTTTAGCAGCCCACACTTTGCTGCAAGCAGCAGAGAAAAGTGGGAGTGAAAAGCTTTTGCAAATCGATGGCAGAATGCTGAGAGGGTTGCACAGACTTGCCCAGGAGCAGTTTCTTTAAAGGTAATTTTGAGGTTGTTACCTCTGGGTGTTGACTCAGAAGCAGCAGCAGATAAACTGTGGCAGCTGACAAGGCTCTTGCTCCAGGAACCTCTCATGGAAGCTGCTGCTCTAGAAAGGGATTAACATCACCACTCCTGAATTACCTCACTGCCCTTCATAGTGCAGCACAGAAAAGCAACCTGGCACCCATTTCAGTTTGTCTTTAACAGTCAAGCCATGGCTGATGAGTGCCAGGACCTGCATTTGTACATTATGAGGGTGATGCAAAGAGCAAGGGGGGGTGACTTCATGTTTCCTGCTCCAATTTAATTCACAGCTGTTCAGGTGCTAACATGTTCATGTTACAATGTGCACCTTATGCAACAGGAAGAAATGCACCAAAGGAAGTAAAGTAAATATATGGCAACTAGAAACCTCCAAAATCATAAAAGTACACAAAACAAGAGTATTTATTGTTCTGGAAAGAAAAGGCACCAACACTCGCATTAACTCACTGATGTCGAACTTTGGAGATAAGGTCATAACCCACCAGTCTAATCTCTCACATACACAGGCCACAAAATTTCTCCCAGAAACAGAATTTAACAATTATCTTTTAATGTTACAAAAAATTTAGCTTACTCATACTTTAAAGCATTTATTGACCACTTTACTCTTTCCCTTAGAAGCTATTCAAGCCTTCAGTCACTTGCCCCACCAGAAAATAAAGATCCAACTCAAAGCTGAATTTGCTTAAATTTAGCTGCTAATCCCTGGATTTTGTCACATCTTCATTAGAAAGTTACATACAATCTGGTAAAAAATCTTTGCAATGAAATCTGCAAAGAGAGAAGCCAACTTTCAAACCTATTTTTATCAACTGAATAAATACTACCCAATAAATTCTGATCTTTTTTAGCCCTCCTGAAGTCCTCTTCAGAATTCCTTTATCTTTCCTAAGAATCCACTTATCAGAACTGCACACCCACAATTACAACCTCACTCCCCTTTTCTTGCTGAATGTTGCTCTTTTTGTACATCTCAGGCCCACTGTTACTACTGCACTGTACTGCACAAATAGCACAAAATGGGAAAAAATCTTGCCCTGCACATCCCCCTTTCCCTGCACAGCACTGCTCCACAGCAATGAGTGGAGCCTGAATTCTCATTTCCTAGGTGCATTGCCTTGTAGTTATACTATTAGCTATACAAAAAAACTCATCTCTTTTGGGGTAATGACTATTTAATTAATAGAGTTCAGTTATTTGTTTACTGTCTCATCTATCCCTAGAGTTTGCAAATTTCATTGGCAAGGGTTTTAGATGGTCATTCACCATTTATATTACTGTTAAGATGAGAAAAATCACAATATTTACTTTGGATTTTCTCTGTTTGGGAGCACTTAATGTTGCAGCTTTGGTGCTTCTTGCTCCTGGCTGCTTCACAGTTTCTGTTCAGATACATAAAATATAAATAGTAACATCCATGCAAATCTTCTTTCAGCTTTTGATTCTGACATAAAATCCAGGATCTGCATGGAGCTCAAACAGCCTTTTCTTTTCCACTTTTCCAAGGAGGCTGATGCACAGCAGAGATAGAAATACTAGCTTTACACTGATTTCATAGGACCAAGGAAGCTTTAGGAAGTACAAAAGCCTATTTTAATAAATGGTATGACTCATGCCTGAAAAATCAGGCCATTTTCATAACTGGCTTTTCCCCCAAATCCCTCCCACCACTTCAATTCCCCATGATTTTTAGCGCTGATAATCTGAGTACATCTCCACCACAGTGATTAATGCTTTCTACCAGCTGAAAGCTGCAGTCCCCAGTAGGACACATCCAGTCAGGCACTCCAGCTGCTCTGCACGTCCCCAGAAACAACTCTGTCACCAAGCTAGCTCCTGGCTGGAGCCAGGGAAAGGCTGTTCCATGTTGAGGGAGCAGTGGGAAGGAGATCAAAGTTCCACGAGGAGCCAGATGAGCAGCTTTTCTCAAGAGAGCAGAGGACACACTGAAGTGTGTGCTTGTTTGTGTGAGAGTGTGATTGTGCTAGGGTTAAGAGGAACAGGCTATAAAACATGAGCAGTGTATGGATTTTTCAGTGTGGATATGTCATATCTTTCTCCACTTAAAGACAAAAACAGCACTGAACTCATTCCAGCAGTGCACAACACATTTCCAAGTCTTTGCACAAGGCAGCAGCCCCAGTCTATTCAAAAGTACACTTCATCTTTTTAATGAGGTCGTTTCCTCTATTAAAATGATGTGAAACATGGTTTGGAGTTGCAGGAGATCATTCTAGACCTTCACTATTACTGGCTGCAATAGTCTGTGCCTTCATGTAGCAAGTCACACATGACAGTTTTGACTTCTGCAGCGGCAGGATATTACCCCAAAAAACAATGTCATGCCAAACAAATGCAGGATGATGAGACACACACTGACAGGCTGCAGGGGCTGGCAGGGGCTGGGGGTTATCTGAAGGAGAGCACAGCTGGAGCTGCTTCCACCTGCACCCAGAGTGTGCCCAGGGAAGGGTCTGGCTCCCCCTCCATGTCATTTTGCTTTCTCACTCTCCTCTCCAAAGCAGAACCAGTGTTTAAAGGGGAAGGAAACAAATCAACACATAAAATACGAGTTCCTTAAAAAAATGCCTCTCTCTATGGATAGCACACAGCCTGCTGAGCCAGGCTCCTCTGTGCCTCAGGCCTTTGGCCAGCCCAGTTTTGGTCCCTTGCCAGAGAAACAGTGGAGTGTGTGTCCACTTTGGCTCTCAGAGAGCAGGGGTGAGTCCGTGGGCTCGGCAAACCCCAACAGCTGCTGAGGCTGCAGAGAGCAGCTGTGCAGAGTTCAGCCAGTCTCACCCCACACTGCCCACTTCTGCACCCCACCCAGCACTCCTGTGCTGCCCCTCTTCCCTCTGCCCTCACCCACACACGTGTGGCTGGCACTTTATTCAGTACTGGACAATGCTTTCCCCACTCCTCTCAAAGCCTTCCTGTTTTTCTGCTAATCTGGCACTGCAAATGCATTTTAATCATGGCACCTATTCAGATTAGTTTCCTTTTACACATTGATGAATTCCACCTGCTTGGATCTCCCACAAATCCAGGGAGAGAGACTACAGATGTTCAGTGAGAGCAGGGCTCTGGATCTTGGGTCTTGGATTCCCTGCACTGCACAAACACAACACTTGCATTTCCACCTTTTATGAATGTTTATATGCTGCACAGTCCATAGATAAGCCCACCTGTGCATGTATTCAACCATCACATTA
Organism: Oenanthe melanoleuca; assembly: GCF_029582105.1. NCBI lineage: Eukaryota > Metazoa > Chordata > Aves > Passeriformes > Muscicapidae > Oenanthe > Oenanthe melanoleuca. Next base: position 13,256,974 of record NC_079335.1, read on the forward strand.
AACTCTCGGCAGTGCAGCTGTACTAAATTGTATTTTTTTCTTATTTGGATTACAAGGAATTCACTTTAAACAGACAATGGATCTCAGCTTGAACTGCTCTTGTTCCCACTGATCCCCTTGTACAAAACTGCAAGGCAGATTCTGGCTCTGCAATACAAAATCCAGAGAGCTGTTCCAGCTCATCCTACTAAGGGCGAAGTCAGTAAGCATGTCCAGAAATAAATAGGTCCTGGAACTGTAAGTAGGTCCAGGAAAAAAAAAAAAAAAAGCTATGCTATTACTACAGCTCTCTGAGCCATAACTAGAGAGGGCTTTCTGAGTTGTTTCAATGAATTTTAGTATATCCATGTAGTTCAAAAAACATCTAGACAATTTTTATACTGTCTTTAAAGCATCAGGATTACAGTAGAAAACTGTCAAAAGTTCCTTGGGAACTGAAATTCAGAGTATCTTGTCTTATTAAAGTGGTATGTTCTGATCAGTGATTAACATGTTATTTCTGCTACCTTAAAATAGGTATGCAGATATGTGTTTCTATATACATTTTGTCTTTCTAGCCAGTTTGCCATCTATTTGCAGTATATTTTCAAATACACATTACTTACTCTCACATGAAAAGCCAGTGTTGAATCACACACATTTCAGCAGTCTTTTTGGTTTGTGTATGAGGATTTATCATCTTTAATTTAGTAAGTTTACAGAACATAGCCAACTGCATTTCTTTGCTTCCAAATAAAGTATGGAAAGTACAGTCTGTAGCAAGGGAAGCAGAATATGAAAAGGCCCATCTGGGTATCTCTTTTTTTTTTGTTGTTGCAGCCGCTAAAAACTGAAACGCATTCTCTGTCCGAAAAATAAAATTCAATAGTTAATATGAAAAGGATTTTTCATATGTTATTTACATAAAGCATAGAGCATGTGGCTCTTTCAAAAACCAAATCAATTCCTGCTGTAGATAAAGACAACTGCAAGAAGAGCACAATGAGAAGCTGACAGACTAAGGAGCTGGAGGTTTATATAATTACATACAAAGTTCTTAGTCTTTGACTTCTTGAAAGGGAAAAATCATGAAAAAATATGCAAAGTGCTCTCCAGATATAGCATAAGCAGCTGAATTACTGTGGGTGAGGTTCCTGTCCCTATGCATGGGGACACTGCCAGGGAAGAGCTGCCACACAAACAACTGAGTGCTTCTGCCTGGCACCAGCACGGGGGCAACAGGATTTATAATAAAGTTGTGTTGCAGGACTTCATACACTAACTGAAGGCTTGTCTTTTACTGAGAGAAATCAAGGCATCATCTGTAAAAATGTGATACTTTATAATTTTCAGCATATTGAAAACTTCGATATATCCAAGGGCTGATGTGGAAAATTGTTTTAAAAATATGTGCTGATTTTGGAGAAGAAAGCCTATGATCAATTAAGTCAAGGATTTATGGTATGCTTCAATGATTCTTTTGAACTGCTATCTGCAGTTACTACTTCCAAGAAATGGGTTCCAGAGAGAAATCTTAAATGAAGGAAGAGTACATTTCACATACATGGCAAGTTTTCACTTCATAAGTGAATCATAATCAGCTAATCATAAGCAGTTGGACACCTAAAGTAAATATAGCAGCACATACTTCATTATTCACAGCAATTTTGGAAGAGGAGGAAAGCTTTTCACAGAAGCAAGAAAAGTAATACTTTTTTAGATATTTAATCCACTTCCACAATTATAACAAACTTTCAATTGCAACATGTGTCTTTGGTGCTTAAAACTAATTATTAAATTATTAATAATTAAAACTGTTTATCTTCACAAAGGAAATTCTGCTGTATTCTTGCAAAGAATAGGGAAATTTAAATATGGATATAAGACTTCCCTGCAGACAGGGACATAGAATGTGTCAACATTTACTGTTCTCACTAAGTCACCACAAAGTGTTTGTTTTCATCTCAGAAAGTAATTTGCACAGTGGAGTTCACAGATAAAAGATTAACTCTTGGAAGGAGATAAGCACCTGCTAATGTGCTAAGCCAGCAGAACATCTCTACCTTGAATACACCATGTCTGAGCAAGTGCAATTATCTCAATAAAACTTTCTAAAGTTGAAAGGTATTTTAAAGGAGGATGGAGGCTGAAGATACAGATATCATCTCTAAGACACTTTACTACATATTTATTATCATAAAAAAAATCAGAGCACTGACAAAATCATATAACCATTTAGGTCGGAAAAGACCTCTAAGGTCATGAAACCCAACCATTAACCTGACACTGCCAAGTTCACCACTAACCCATGTCCTTATTGTCACATCTACACAACTTCTAAATCCTTCTAGGGGTGGTGACTCCCTGGGCACCCTGTTCCAATTCTAGAGAACCCTTTCAGTGAAGAAATTTTTCCTAACACCCAACCTAAACTTGCCCTGGTGAAACCTGAGGCCTTTTCTCTTCCCCTGTCACTTGTTACCTGTCAGAAGAGCCCAACCCCACCTGCCTGCAGCCTCCTTTCAGGGAGCTGCAGAGAGTAATAAGGTTCACCTGAGCCTCATTTTTTCCAGGGGCTGAACACTCCCACCCCTGCCAGCTGCTCCTCATCTGTGCTCCAGACCCTTCCCCAGCTCTGTTGCCTTCTCTGGATGTGCTCCAGCACCTCAATGTCCTTCTTGTAGTGACAGACCCAGACCTGGACACAGCCCTCAAGGTGCAGCCTCACCAGTGCTGAGCACAGGGGACAGTCACTGCCCTGTCCTGCTGGCCACAGTGTTTCTGATCCAGGCCAGGATGCCACTGGCCTTCTTGGCCACCTGGGCACACACTGGCTCATGTTCATCTGCTGTCAACCAGCACCTCCAGCTCCTTTTCCAGTGGGCACCTTTCCAGCCACTCACCTCCAAGCCTGGAACATTAGATTGGGTTCCTTGCATGGGGGTGTTTTGACCTGAGTGCAGGACCCAGCACTTGGTCTTGTTGAACCTCATACCATCCACCTTGGACCATCACTCCAGACTGCCCAGATCCCTCTGTAGAGCTCTCCTACCTACAAGATCAATCTCCCAAGCAACTTGGTGTCACCCACAAAGTCACCTTTGCTACTCTTGATCCCTTGATAAAGATATCCTTTTTAATGATAATTAAGAGGATATAATAATGAGCCCTGGCCACAATACTGAGCCTGGGGAATACTCCAGGCCTGGCCATCCAGCCAATTTTTTGCCCTGTGAAGGCTGCACCCATCCACACCATGTGAATACAGTTTCTGCAGAATGCCACGGGAAACAGCATCAAAGGCTTGACTGAAGTCTGGGTAGACCATGTGTTCCAAAGAAGACAGGCTGTCATCTCTAACAGAGACACTTACACCCCTCAATCATTTGGGACAGCAAAGCCCCCCCACACCTATTCTGCTGCTGGTCTGAGTCTGAGAACCTGCATCCCAATCCACTGTGGGCAGCCATGCAAAATGCTGAACTGTGCTGTGGTCACTGCACAGGGAAGGTGCTGGGGGCATGCCAGGGAAGAAACTACACCAAGCACATGGACTTGAAGGTCAGCAGCAGCTTGGGAAACCACAACAAGAGAAAGAATGTGACCTGGCATGGGAAGATGAGTTCTGCTGCTCAGGCTCCTGTTTCTCACAGGCTCAACTGGCAGCACACATGGCATCATGTATGGATTGTACAAGGCAATCCCTGCATGTTTACATTCCACAATACATTGGAAAGTGTCCATAAATGAGCTATGGTTTGGTTGCTGCCATGGAAGAAATGCAAATATTCATGGTGCAAGTTGTAGGTGCTATCATAAGACAGCACTGCTTTCTCTTAACAGTATTTAACTATTTATCACAGATTAAACTATTTATCACTGGAGATTCCAGACTTCAAAAATTTCTGCAAGACAGGCAGATGTTTCTCCATCCCTCAAGCTTTCATACACCATGAGTTCTTGGAGGACAGGAAGACTCTGCCTGTCATGTCAGCAGCGCTCTGCTGTTGTGGCTGCAGGCACAGGGTAAGTTCTTCAGCAAGGGCTATAAGCAAGTATGAGCCAAAAATGACTCCATAAAGAGCTCTGTGAATACCCTCTTTTGTCCTTGGACATCTCAGTATCTCCATTTTCCCAACTGAGAGAGGGTTGTGACTATGTGTGGATGCTCACACTGTCCATCCTTGCTTTAGCCTGATCTATCTGGCAGTGAACAAATTCTCCTGCCAAATATGGATTTTGACCACAGTAGCTAAACTGTCCCACCATGCCCATATGAAGAAGAACTAAGAAAGATCCACTCTGCTGGAAGAAAGTTCAATCTATTAATATTACCAGGCTCTGCATACCTCACATACTAGAAATGGGCTTTTCTACAGCTGAGAAATGTGTCCTGTGCACCTTCTGTCCCTGCCTTTATTGTATGTGCATCACCAAACTTGTAATTCTTCCCACAATCTTTATTCCTGTACTCTGGATGGAGGCCATCAGTGCTCACAAATGCCAAGTAACTACCAGGAACTACAATCCCAACACCCACCTTCAAGAAATGCACAATGCATAATTCCCTGCTACCTATGGGGGCTTTACTCCATATTACATGGGGGTACCAACACACAGGAAAGGAAATCTGGGTCCTATTTGTGAAAATGGTGGCTTGTGGGTTGTGATTTCACAGAATCACAGAATATCCTGAGTTAGAAGGGACCCACAAGAACCACTGAGTCCAACTCCTAAATGAATGGCCTGTATGGGAATCAAACCCACAACTTTGCATTATTAGCACCACGCTCTAACCAATGCAGCTAATTCCAGTGATTTGTGTGGGCCAGTGAGATTTTGGCAGGAAGCAATTCAGCACTTAAGTACATTTCATCATTTTCATTCTTGGCAGGGGAAATGTGCACAGTTATATATGTCTAAAGAGATCAGGAAATTATTTTAAAACTGAGAATGTGATGCTTTTGCAGCATTTATACAATTCCTCTTAAACCACTGTTTTCCTTTTCAACAATAGCATCAGTGTTTGTTTCCTGTGTGAAACCTGGTTTGTGTCTGACCAATTAAAGTGAAGAAAACTGTGTCAGGAAGCCATTTTGAATACAGTGCCTCAGCTGCAGAATAGAGCTTCTCTGAGTAATTGAAATGAAAGTCAGTATTAGTAAAAAGACATTGCATAATTGGTTGTGGCTGGAAAATTACTATTTGGCATTTGGCAACTTGATGCAACTATTTCTATTATTCTCCAATGCATTAGGTGGGGTAATAAATAGTTCATGAGAACAATACAGCAAGTTTTATTTTATTCCATATTCTGGATATCAAACAATACTGCTAGAAAAAGATTGCCATTAGGACAGGAAATGTTTTATTCTCCACTCCTGTTCAGTCAAGAGCCTTTCTGCTGGTTCTGCCAACAAGGATGCCAATTAGTGTCAAGTAACATTTTGGTACTGCTGATGAGAGACAAAACAAAGGAAGCACAGTATGGTGAAATTAATTTATCATACTAAGACACAGAAAAAATAGCTTTCTTTTGTTACTTAATTGGATCTAGAACTCTGTAAGATGGGTGGGAGGGTGGTGGGGAAAGAATACCTCTCCTGCTGTTTTACAGTTTATATCCCTAATTCTGTACTGGAAGTTCTCATTTCCAGCTCCCTTCTTAGAGGAAGTCAGCATTACAAGAACCTTCAATGTGCAGAAATCATATCCAGCTGCTAAGATGAACCCCAAGCCAGCTCTGTGCTAATTCTGCCAGTACTTTCATCAATATTCCTAACACTATACAAATTGTTGCAGTGAAATGAGTGAAATCTTTTTTCACAAAGCAGAAAATGTGCACAAAGCATGTTCACTCATAAAAGATAAATCTCAAGGACACATTCACTTTTACTTTACTTCCAGCATCCTCATCAATCCCTTGTGAAATCCCCATTCAGTTATGTTTATATTTAAAACTGGGTGAGGAAGATGCAGTACCTTGCAGCAAAGACTGGTATGGACAAGTGAGAAGACCACTTCCTCAGCAATCAACCAATCCCCAGAACTCTGTCTTCATGAGGTGCAAATCTCTTTCTAAGAGGGGACTTGCACATGCTCTTGACTACAAGAAAACGATGAACAGGGTATAAATCTGCAGAATGGCCAGGGCTATCCATAGAGGAGCAGGGCCAATGTCACTCAGGAATGACTCCTGAAACCTGATTTGACAAAGGCAAAATTATTTCCCTGCAAACTGCCCTGCTGAGCACTTGCCTTAGATAATGAAACAATGGTTGATCTGCAAGAAAAGCCACATCCTGACTTTCTTAGCTCTGCAAAGATTCCAGTAGCTAAGAAAACCCTGCTTTGCACCAAATGTTAAGTTCTTCCTTTATTTTCTCTGCAAGAACATCTGTGTCAGCATAAATCTCACTTGTATATATATATATTTTTTTTAAGTGCCCTGGTTTGGGACCCCAGGACAGTAAGGAAAGTTTACCACATATGTAATACACAGAAAGTGTTCAGGTAAAAATAGGAATGAAATCATTGCTGCTGTACAGAGCAGGGGTGGCATACCTTTCCTGTCCATCAAGCTCTGAGCAGTTGGCACCCTATAAATCATTGGAAGCACAGAAGTAATTATAGAACTGGAAGCTGATCACTGTAAACATTCAGAAGTAGTTCCTGGTAATTGCAAGTTACCATGAACATGATTAAAACCATGACAGAACTGTGCAGGCCACTTACATGCCCATTTTTCTTTATTCATTAAAACTAGGTTTTCTCATGAAATAACAAGCAACCTAGTCAATCTAGCACCTTGTGTACTAACAGCCTGCTGATATCATCAGTTTGTTCTCTGTCAGAATTAGGTTTGATGCAACATTTGAACCACCAGGATCTGATTATTTTCCTATTGTGCACTAGGTAATGTAGGTAACAACTTCTGCCATTCTCTTGCCATCTCATGGCACCCCTTCATTGCTCCCAGAGGCACTGCCACTTCCATGGTGGGAAATGCCTGGTTACAGAAGGGCAACATGCACTGGGAACAGATAATGACAACATGTAAAATGGGGTTTCCTGCCAGAGGTGTTAATTTTTTCACCCTCAGGGCAGTAGAGAGAGAAAACTCTGTCTCCTCCACCCTTAACAGAAAGTGCCTCTTGGTGAAGGTGTATCTGCCAGACACATCACACTGGACCAGGAAGAAGTATTTGATTCCTTCCTCAAAGTAGTTATACCACCAGGACAAATACAATAACACTTCAACCAAAAGTGACATCCTCTTTCTTGCCCAAACATACTAGAACAACTCTACTACATGCCCAAGGGGAAAAGCTGCTTTTCTGCCATCAGACTATGCTCTGTTCTGCCTACAAGTAGGGAGATACACAGACCCTGCAATTTTTATCCTGCATTCAGAATTTAACTTATTTATGGCTCTAATCCCTATTTGATCCTTACAAATCTATTTACCTCAATTTCACACATTGCAGTAGCAAGTTCTGCAAGTTAATTACTACAGATGTAGGAGTACTGATTTTCAGCCACATCCTCAAGTTATTAGTTTCAAATTCATAGTTGTTTTAAGTTTCAAATTCCAGCCATATTCTATATTTGAGGAAGCATTTTCAGAACTAATATAAGGTGCTTTTGAAAAAGCCACCCTTTCACTGTGAAGGTGCTGCTAATAAAGGTGCATGGACCAGGGAACTAACAAAATCTGAAATCTCTGCACAGGGGATTTGCTAAAAGAAACAAAGTGAAGCTCAGATAGCCCAGGTATGCCTTCTTATCTCCCATGAATGTAAAATACTTCCAATGATCCATGGAGAATCTTGACTGGCTTTGACTGTCACATACTGGTTTTGAAATGACAGGTATTTTTTATTTATACTCTATTTAGCACTCAGGGCTGGTTTTAAAAGTTTCTGAACCCTTCAGATACGTTGCCTAGGAGCAAGCACCTCACTAGGATGCAGTTATATTTAGATACAGGTGCTGCTTTTGGCATAAAATTCTTTGCCAAAGTGGGAACACTCTCTACAATTATGAACATTTTTCTGCTAGTACAGCGTTAGACAAACTGGATCATAGACATTGGTCTGGAGCTAGTTCTCCATTCAGAGAACTGGTGATGGAAGCAGACACTGGTAGAAGCAGAAGACTGATATCGGCCTTGACAACAAAATATTTTTTTTCTTATGGATAATTGAAATAGAAATATAGACTAAAAAAAGTAGTGTAGACACTCTAATCTGCTTTTCAGAGTATAGGTCAGGCCTGTAGAGACTGCTTGTCTACTGAGTCTAAAGAGCAAATGCTGTGCTTATTAAAACACAGAAGACTTTGAAGGTGGCTGATTCATTTCACCTGTCCCAGTGCACAGAATGGAGGATTTTCTGCATTTGAGGAAGCATTTTCAGAACTAATACAACGCGCTTTTGAAAAAGCCACCCTTTCACTAAATAAAGTTACTTAGCCCCTATCTGAAATCGCTTAGACCCTAAGCATTCTGCGATCAGAGGACAAGCCCCAGGCGATGTGGGCTGGGGAAAGCTCTGCAGAAGGGCAGGGTGGCTCCTCACCGTGCTGGATGATGCCGTGCTCCAGCAGCCGGCGGCCCAGCTGCTCGGCCTCGCCGCGCGTCGCGGCCTCTCCCTCCTGCAGCAGCCACTCCACGAACTCCGCCGCCACGAAGCTCCGCTCGTACTTCACTCCCTCCTCTTCCCTGGCTTGCAGAAGGGTGTTCTCAGAGCTCATCAGCCTGGTGTGGTGGGGGGGAAAATTGGTAGGGAAAATGGTTCTTCAGAAAAGCAGCTCCAGATCTATTCTGGCAAATTTCATTTACATCAAGCAAACGTATATGAAGCTTTCACTGACTCACTAAATCTTTCCTCAAGCTATCAAATTACTTAGGAAGTGAATTAAAACTGCTTAGTCAAGAAATTTAGGCTTTAGATCCCTATGTGAAGTTAATGCTTTCTTGTTTTTTTCCCCTAAAAGAAAATTAGCTTCTTAGGTTTTGCATTTCCCCTATTTAGTGTTTATCATTCTCTAAAAGTTACTGTATAATCGGCTTTGAAAAAAAATTATCCGAAAACCACCAGAATGTGACTAATGTGTTCAAAGCTTCCTAATTAGTATTTACAGTTACCAGGACTATGCCCCAAAGTCATTTAGATTACTTTGAAAATTCTCTCCATAAGCTCTAAAACAGCTGCAGAAAAATTCAAGAGGAGGAATAAAAGGTAGTTCTGTGATTTGGGGGCAGTTAAATATTGTGCATCCAACATTTGGTGATGCAGCTGCAGTCAGTGAGTTGCACATGAACCTGAACACATTTTACATTTGAGGCTCACAGCTCTCTGTGCCTCAGCTGGCTCTGTGTGGCACCAGTCAAAGGAACAACAAGAGATGTCTCTAAATCTCCTAGCAACTGGCATGTGAGTAGCTGAAGGATACTAATAAAACTCTTCTCTGTTCAAGATACCTATGCATATGGCACAGTCTTAAAAAAACCGCCTCAGTATTCTGTTATTGCAAAAGTCAGTTTGAAAGTCTGAAAGAGAAGACAGTTTTAAAGAAGAAATGAGAATTGTTTCTGTGTAATACAGAATTCCACTTTTTGGGAGGGGAGACTGAGTACCACAGCATCCTTATTAACCTATTTTTTTCTACAACTACTTTATATATAATAGGCTAATAATAGGACTAGTGGTAAGACTTTCAGAGTAACATTTCAAGAATGAAAAAGTTTTTTTTCCCATGTAAGACTAACAGGTTCCCCTCCCTTCACCAACTGTTTTGAAATAAGGGCACATCCGAACTACAACAGGCATATTCTAGAAGTGCTTAATCTTTGCCCTTCTGATAAAGGAATTGGCATTCAAGTAAATCCATATATAAGCCATCTGCTTCTTAAACTGACAGCATGTCCAGAGATTATGGAATATAACTTTACCTCCTTTGGGAAGCATCAGAAAAATCTGAGCCATAGGAACACAGAGGGAAGTTTCATTTGAAATTACAGTGAAGAGGTTTGACAGGGTTCAACCTCTGATATCTCACCTAAAAGACTCTTCTCTTGAATTTAATGAGCACTAACTTGAAGCCTGAACCTACTGGATCTGACCACCAAGCCAGGCAAAGGCTGCCCAGCCCCAGTTGTGTGCCAGTGGCAGCACAGTGAACTGCTCATTTGGATGGTGTGTCATTGCCAGCATCTCTGAGCTGACTAAGAACTGAGAAAGTCAAAATTAGCTGAAGACAATGTATTGACTCCAGAACTCTTGCAGGCTTTATTATTTTTTAATATTTTAATTTACAATATTTAATTTACAATGCTGTTCCACAGCATTTTGTCCCACACTCACCACATCAAATACAGACCTACTATGCTCCAAGGGACTATCTTTAAATGCATCTTGTTCACTAGAGGCTTTTTCCACCCCAGAAAAAAAAAGCAAACCCAAAGCTTGTGTCTTTTTGTACCATCTGCTGCATGGTTACCCAAAACTGGTTACCCAGGCTCAGCAGGCACCAAATAAAAACATCCTTAGGATTACGTTAATTGTTCTTTGATGAGTCTATAATTAGTTGACTGCCTCACTGAAATCACAGATAGAAAGGTCCTTGAAAAGGCAGTGCTAATGGTTAGATTTTTACAGAGACACAAAGAAATCTGGAAAAATATCAAGTGGAAAAACACTCAGTTTGACATTTCACACCCTTCTGCATAAGCCCAGAATAGCACTGCAAAGGATTTGGACTTGTGAACAAACAGACACAACAAATTGCCAGTTTAAGAAGTCCAGACACAGCAATCCATGGACTTACATCACTCACTGAATTAAATCACTGTAACTCTATGGCTGTCAACAAAACTGTACCAATTTACATCAATCAAAAACCTGGTCTTTCATTAGGCAGAACTGGAAACCTCCTCTTACTCTTCCATTTTCTCCTTGATGCAAAAACATGAGGCTATTAATCTTGAAACATATTATTTGCTAAAACTGGCGCTGTCCTGCATTGAAGGAATGTATTTAGATAAACAGTGAAATTCAGGCTCCTTTTCAAAAGAAATCTTTAACCTTGTTTTTATCAAAATAACTGCATCAGAGGATAAAAGCAACTCAACCACTGATGAGTTAAACTGAAAGTGATTCCAAGAATGCAGTCTCAAAATTATCTGAAAGATTTCCTGAAATTAAAACCATAAATCTGCACTTCATTCACTGTGAAATCTGGTTCAAGAATCTCAGTTGATGTCAGCATCATGAAATGACTTATAGCTCCTATACATGACTGCACCAGAAACAACAATATTGTGTGCCTGACCAAACCCTACTGAGAATTGCAAACGTCATAAAAATAGGATGCCTGCACAACTTGATTTTTTTTTTAAGCTACAAAAGGTCTGTGCTGGATTTATATAAGATTTGCAGGGAGAGTTTTGTTGAACAGGAGACATGTTTCTCTCATTGAATCTATTTGGTCAGTCCTGTAGAGCTCCAAAGCTGATACCAATCTTAGATCTCATAAACTATTCAACAATTTCAGACAAGACTGTAGGAAATCCAGCAGGTTTCATCTCTAGTTATACACCTGAACCTCAAAGCATGTTCACAGAAAGGATTACCAAAGTTTGCAATGATGTGCAGGGAATCTGGACTGATTCATGATTTCCAGTGCAAATGAAGGGAGAATACAATCAGAGAGTGATTTTAGATTTTCTAATCCCACAGGTACAGCCACTGAAGATGCCCACAGGGGGTGAAAGGGGCAATGCACAAGAAAGGTGAGTTCAGGTTACGAGGAGCACTGTGGTCATGCAGAAGAGAGACAGGAAAGGCAGCTCCTCAGCAGAGGGACAGTCCTAATGTCCCCATGTCCCAGGGCAGAGAACAAGGCATTTACCCAAAACAGCTGTCTGAGTGTAAGGAACCTGCCTAAGGCATCCATGCCTCTTCCCATGCAACAACCTGCTAATCCTCCTGAAGCATTTTGTTCATTTTACCCACCGAGGGTACAAATCTGCATGGACTGGTGTTGGGTAATGTCTGCAATTTTGGCAAGCACAAACCATGTTGGCTTCTGAACCTAGTGGCACTCCAGCCCTAATGCAGAGAGTGGAAAAGAAAGGAAATAATCATAATGTCTATCTTCAATTAGCAAAGCCTAGTGAAGATCAGCAAACTACAGAATTACACACAGATTTTCAAAATGTGTTGGATTTGGATAGATTTTCTTTGGCATAGCTGCATTTCTCTTGCAATAAGGCCCACAGGCATTTTGATAAACAAGTTGAATATGCTGCTAAATGACTTTATGTTTGTGCATGAATACTTTTCTCTGGTTGCTGCCATTTAGTAAATATTTTAATAGCACTGAATTAATATTTTCTTCCTCAGAACTATCAGCAAACTGATACAAGAGATATATTATACAATCAAACATTTAATTGCAGAACTCTTGCTGACTTTAAGCATTAGATTTTGAGTTTAAAGTGTACTCAATGAAACTATGAAGGTGCTGCTAATAAAGGTGCATGGACCAGGGAACTAACAAAATCTGAAATCTCTGCACAGGGGATTTGCTAAAAGAAACAAAGTGAAGCCCAGATAGCCCAGGTATGCCTTCTTATCTCCCATGAATGTAAAATACTTCCAATGATCCATGGAGAATCTTGACTGGCTTTGACTGTCACATACTGGTTTTGAAATGACAGGTATTTTTTATTTATACTATATTTAGCACTCAGGGCTGCTTTTAAAAGTTTCTGAACCCTTCAGATACGTTGCCTAGGAGCAAGCACCTCACTAGGATGCAGTTATATTTAGATTCAGGTGCTGCTTTTGGCATAAAATTCTTTGCCAAAGTGGGAACACTCTCTACAGTTATGAACATTTTCTGCTAGTACAGTGTTAGACAAACTAGATCAGACACTGGTCTGGGGATAGTTCTCCATTCAGAGAAATGGTGATGGAAGCAGACACTGGTAGAACAGAGTTCTTTATACTATGGCTCCTTTCAAGCAGAAGACTGACATCAGCCTTGACAACAAAATATTTTTTTTCTTATGGATAAATGAAATTGAAATATAGACTAAAAAAGTAGTGTAGACATTCTAATCTGCTTTTCAGAGTATGGGTCAGGCCTGTAAAGACTGCTTGTCTACTGAGTCTAAAGAGAAAATGCTTATTAATGCTTATTAAGGCACTGAAGAGTTTGAGGGTGGCTGATTCATTTCACCTGTCCCACTGCATAGAATGGAGGATTTTCTCAAATGATGCCTTTTCTTATGTGTTATACAATTTATTATGTTTTTAATTAAAATAGTCACAGTCACTGTGTCTTGGGGAATTTTATATGATGGTGTAACAAAAGGAGTGGGATTTACAAGTATTTGTTTATATTTTGGGTTCACTGCTCTTTCACCAGACTGATCTTCAGATTTGGCTAACCTTGAAAATAGTATTTATTATCAGCTTTTATAACTTGGAAATTTCTTGAGTGCTTTCTTCTCAGAAGGAAACTAATTTCCTTCATTGAGGAAACACAGCATCTCTCCTGGCTGCTGCACACTTCTGCTCCAGGCAAGCAGAAGAGTGGGTGGAATCCAGTCTAGAGCAATACTTCAAGCTTTTTGTTAAAAAACTCATCACAAATTTTCCATTAATTTGCAGAATACACCAACATGCATTTTTCTTCCCTCTGTTTGAAACTACCATGTCAAACTCTCTACATCCTGAATAAAAAATGTCTTTAATTTTATATTAGGAAGTATGGTTAAGATACCTAGTTACTTGATGGAAGTAATCCAGTTATTACTATCCCAGCATAATAATCTGTTTAAAGTCATAATTAAAAAAAAAAATATTTTTTTTTAAATTGCTTTTAGCATAACTTTTCTGATGTTGAAACTTTGCAGACTGGAACACTGAAGATTCATCTCACCTATGACTTAAAATTGTACCTCCCTGTGAAGCTGTAGATATAGAGTCTCCACAGACATGTAGCTGCTTGTTGAATGCATTTTGGTGTACTAATGTTTCGGGAATTATAATTATGCTTTTACATTATCAAATAATTATGTAATTATTTGAATTATTTTGACAAATAATTCTGTATTTTTACAAAATTGATTTCAATGGCTTCAATTCTTATATAGCATGTATTTACAGTCTGGGGCATCAGATTTTAAACAAAATGCCTCACATGAATATGGTAGAAAAGCAAAAGAAAAACAGGAGCGGGAAGGACTCCCAGCTGAAGTAATGGAATTGCCCAAGCCCATTCCTGCATTAATTGAAAGCCTCTGATGAGTCAAAAATAGATTACAAGTATCATTTGCCTCACATGGCACTATTATCAACATATTATGACTACTGAATGCAACTTACTTTTCATATAGTCTTTGTCCTCTCATGAACACCTTCACCTCATTGTCCAGGGGAAACGTCCCATCATCTTTTCTGAAGCGGTAGAACAGTTTGACATCCTTGAATTCTTTATGCTCATCACAAACTGAAACATAAAATAAATTTTAAGAAGTCTTCACATACATGTTAAATAGCTGAGGACCCATTAAGCAGGTACCACTGCTGAGCTTCAAGGCAAGCATATGTAAAGTCTAACCCCTTGTATTTCTCAGCACACAAATTTCATGAAAAGCTGGAGAAAACTTTCAGAGAAGCAAACAAATTTCTTGGTGAGGGGGAGAAGTGTCCATCAGTTTTGTAAGTACTACTGCAAACATAAAGAGCAAAAAAGCATCCATCACTACATACCCAGAAAACCTTTTGATGAAAAGAGTCTGTTGGCTTGTTTGTTTGAAAGGCCACCAGCGTAGAATGCCCAACAATTTAAGGTTTGCCAAACTTCTTAAAGTTATCTGTATCAGTTAGCAGTGCTGTAGGAAGCTGAAATTTCCTAAAGAAACAGTTAAAACCAAAGCCTTCTGCCTTCTTAAAACTGTCTCAATTGCTCTACCATGCCAGCTAGCAAATGGTAGGCACAACATGAGCACACTGAGAAATGCCAAATTAGGTTTGTAAAACAGCAGCTCATGGGCTTTTGTCAATGCAGAACAGAGCCCCATCAAGGGCACAAACTCATGGGAAAGCTATCCCAAGCAAGCTGTTCCTAACAGAGTTATCAACTCATATACACAGGGGACCTCTGCACCACAGAAGCAGGAACTGGTGTCCCTTTCACTTGACACAGGACTTGAAAGAATGTTCTAAACATCCTGCAGAACCTCTCTGAATCTACCTGCCCAAGCTCACTTCACAATATATTTTATTAGAGTGCAACACATTAACATTTTCAAAAAACACCTGTACCATTTCTAATATATACACACATATATATAAAATTTCTTCAACAATTTGCAATTGGATGCTAGGGTAGAAAATGCCTGAAGGTCGTTAGAGCTTTCAACAAGCATTCAGCAATAAAACATCTATTGCTCAATTAAATTAAGTCACTCAGGCATCCACGCAACTCTTCACTGACATTTTCTCAATAGAGAATTAAGTAGACAGATTTGAATACCCTGTAATTACTTTATTCTTTAACTATCTACCGTGAGTCTCAGTTTCCATAACGACCCAGAATTTTCATTTAATAGCCAAGCAGAAGCTGTAGAAGTGGCACTCATTCAATATGTGCATTTCTGACTTTAATTAAGGTGCTGTTAATGTACTGCAGACAGCAGCAGCATTGCTGCACATACCATGACCTCTGCATAAAGTCAACATTCGTCTGTTTGTAGTCACTCAGTTTTCTCTTGAAAAAGAAACAAATGGTACATTTGCCTTTTTAAAATGGGTAATACTATAGGCTTGAAATTGAGGCCTTGGATTTTCTTTGCTCATGTGCTTCTCAGCCTCTTTGTGCCCCAAAAGGCAACTAAATGCTACCAGTGAATTGGAAGTCTTTTCATCAGCATGAATTGTTATTCAAGAAGCTGAAAGGAACAGATCTCAAATAGACAACAAGTTTAGGAGAAAATTAATCAGGGCACAGCCAGACCACTAACTTTCTTGCAGCTGTACCAGCACTAATGTTTGTGCAGCTGCTGTGAGGGCCAGGGCCAGGGAACTAATCCACGTGAGAAAAATGATCTTTTTTTTTTGCTGGCTGATTTTTCAGATGGGTTTTTCAGCTGGAGAACTGCACTCTTAGGAGCAGGGAAATGAGGGCAGCAGGGAGAGGGGGATATGATCCAGCTGGGGCTTCTGGAGACAGAGAAGCAGCACCACAGTCTCCAGTAAGCTCCCCCCTGCCATGGGGAACATCACACCTCTTCAGGCTCTCCTCTCCTCCAGGACACAGGTCACCTTGCACAGCAGCACAGCTCAAGAGAGATGCTCCATATCTGGCAGGGAAAGGATCCTACCTGTCCTACACTTGGCTGAAGAGCAGGAGTGGGATTTCCCTTTGTCTCACAGCAGTCAATAAATTCAGCTTAGAACTTTTTAGCAGGTGATGCTGCACTTACCATGGTGGATAATGCTGTGATCCAGTAATTTCTGCACCAGTTTAATGGCTGTCTCCCTGTCAGAGGCCTCTTTGTGGTCGATCAGCCAGTCAATCAGCTCTTTGGCAACGAAGCAGTTCGGGTACGTTTTGAGGTGGTGCCGCCGGTCCTTAATGACCTTTTCCTCATGCAGTCGGAGCCTGGGGGACAAATCACCTTGTAAGCATCATCTGCAAAGGGCCTCCCCCTGTGACAGCAAGGCTGGGATGAGAGAGGAGCAGTGGCACCCACGCCCTGCTCACAGGATGGGCTTTGCAGGTGCTGGGCAGAAAATGCACACATCCAGTGCTGGCATCTCACAACCAGGGAACCCACAGCAACCATTTGTTACAACTTTAAACCCATAATTGGAAAAACTGCTCAGTGGAAAAGTTTAAAAAACTGAAGAACAGCACAGCATATTAAGTCCATTAAAATACTTCCTGTAAGTCAATTAAACTGTCAATAATTTAAAATTAATTTTCCCACACTACCACTAATGTGTTCCATCTTATTTTATATATTGCTGCTGTAGATATTTTTTTAAATCCCATTAGTTTTTGCAGCTGTAGTTTCTCCCTTGGTTGAGTAAATACATTTTGCCTCCAATTGCACAAGGATAGAATTTATGATTTAAAATTCAGGTGTGAAGCTTCCCCAACACAATGTAATCTATCATTAAAAAGCTGCCTCCTACTCCAAATAAAGGAAACTGATTTCTTGCTTAGGCATCTGTTGACAAATGCTCTCTGTTTGCAAAATCTCCCTCATCATCCTGAAAGCAAGTTGATTGAGATGCCTGGGTCAGAATGCAAGATCCTGATTAGAGTAATACCTTGAGGTTCTGAGGTTCTGCATCTTTATGTTTAATCTTTTTTTTCCAAAGAAACAAAATAAGCGACAATAGCAATAAATTAGCAGACAGAAGGTTTTAAAGTTGTTTGAAGTTTTATGCTTTTTTTGTTCCATTTTAATGAATCATATCAGAAAATCTGGTTTTGCAATGTCTATGCTACAGTTCTGAGGAAAGCACAGAAATGACAATGCTTGGGCTCCTATCACAAACAGAAACATTGCTGTTCATTTCCAAGGGTCCAGGGTCCTACCCTGTAAACACTCTCACTGACTGCAAAGTCCTGAGTAATTCTACAGTAATTGTAGGTGCTACAGGAGTATTAGCACAGAAGGATGTTAACATGAGCCTCAAGAAACACAGAACAGGAGTATGAGAAATTTTCCTCTCAATGAAATTCCAGTATGAAACAATTTCTCTTTAAAATCATAAAAAGGGAAAATATTTGGCTAAAATCAATGAAGGAAATATTATTGGGGTATCAGACAAGACTTATGTAGGCTTCTGCCTAAAAAAGAGTAGCAAAGCAATGCTTTGTTCTGCAGCATTTAGCCTTGAAGTACACTGGAACTGCCAACCTGGGATGTGAATTCAAAACCAGATTCAAAAACATTTAAAAAAAAAAAAAAAGAAGCAAGACTTTTATATTAAAAATACTGATAAATCAGATCAGTATTCTGGAAAAAAATGCTGGTAAATATCCCACAGATTGTGAAATTCTCTGAGCTAAAATACTTTTGCTTAAAGCATATTTTCCAGATGTGCTCTAACAGCTGTTGCTATGCTTAGAAAGAAAGCATTCACAATTTTAATTACAGAACATGCAATTATCAGTATGTCTGATGGAGCTTTACAATTAAAATACATTCCAGGTTCTGTTAATGTTCATCTGGTCTTATGTCCTACAATAACCTGCAAGAACAAAACTATAAAAAGAATGTATAATACAAAGGTCGACAGCTCAATCCAGCTTTCAGTCAGCAGTGTAAGTTTAAATGGATGGAGTTCATCTGATGCAAGAGGGAAAACCCCTTTTACAAAATTCTTTATCCACATGCTCCATAGGAGTATATCAGGACTGGTCTGACATTTCACAAACAAGTCAGTCGTCAAGAGCCCCAGAAATGAGCATTTATGTCTTAAATTCCAATTGCAGGCTTTCCTGCAGTAGATAGGCTTATATTTCAATCCTTCTGTCATGTCAAAAGACAGTTTCCAACTACAAACTTTTTCCTCACTCAGAGAAAGGAACTCTCTGTATATCTTTTGTCTATATTTATTAAAACTCAAATATTTCGTGATCTGAATTATTTTCACTCACTTTCTAAAGTGGATCCAAATTTTCAAGATGATACAAAATCATTAAGTCAAAGAAAACATGACTTCATAACCCTGAACAAACGTGAATTCCCACATGAACGTGGGAATTTCTTCTGCAGTCTATACCAATTATGCCCATACTGAATTATGTCCAGGCTTATTAATTTGGAATAATAAACACAAAAGGAATTTGGATTTTCTCTTTGGTGGTGTATGCTGCTCTCTTTCTCAAGACTCCATCACCTCTAAAAATCTTCTAAAAATCAAACTCTATGGAGGAGAAGTAGCTCAATAAATTGACACTGTACCTAGAGTAACCTACAAATACAGAAGCTTCAGGTAAAGTTGTTGAGTATATATTGCAGTGTGCCAATCAAAAGTTTAGGAAGGAATTCATAAAATGTGTGTGTGCTCAGAAGTATTTATCAGAAGCCAAATCAAATGGAATACAAAGGAATAAAATGTACCAGTGAATACAATTATAGACAATGCTCAAGTGAACTGGTAAATTCTTTATCCCTTGGCACTGAGAAGCAGGCTTCTCACCCAAAGTCCTTTTAGTAATGTTAATCTCTTTATGTCAGCTAGTCTGCATGATGACTGGAAAAGACCTAACTTGACATCAAACACATTTTTCCCACTAGAAGAAGTTTTTCTCAAGAGCTGCTCAGGAGAATTAGCTGACTGACAAACCCTAACCAGTTTGGGAGAAGAGGGAGAAGATACTGAAACAAGGGGTGATAAGGGGACACCTTGATTCAACAAGCCTTTGAAACATTGACCCACTTTCTGGAACTTAATAGCTTAACACCAGAAAATCATTTTATGGGTACCTCTACCTCACCCATATATAATTCCATATATTATTCAAGATTACCTGCCAGATTTTGCTTGTGAGGCCACAGTCTGCCCTCTCTGAGGAAAACACTGTGAGCAAGATCCAGAGCATTTGAGCAATTGCCTGTGCAGGTTAACAGGCATATGCAAGCCTTCAATATTTACAGATTTATATCTATGACCCTTACAACTCATGCTTACAACGAATAAAAGCTGTATTCACAAGCATGCAAGCCAGAATTGTTTTCTTGGGGGTTTGTCTAAACAGGAGTTGCTCCTAAGTGACAATTTGTAGGGACTCTTGCTCCAAACAGAAGCATGGAACAAGATTACTTGGAACACACTGCTCCTGCTTTGCAGTAAATGCATTCAGAACTTTCTGGAACAATGTTATTTGTTGAGATGCCATTAGGCACTTCCATGATAACAGAAAAATCTAAATTTTTGCCTAGAAATAAAGAATCAGGCACTAACTTGGGGTGAAATTGCTCTTGCAGCTACATGAAACTTGCATTTTGGTTTTCACCAACAGGGGCATTTTTATTTCCACCAGGAATATTGTGCATTCTGAAGTCCCTTGCCTCTTCCCTGAACCACTGGGTAAGGAGTTATGAGACAGTGCCTGCACCATCAGCTTTCCTTTCCAAGCCCAGAAAAGGCCAATGCTGGATGAATACAGTAAGGATACCATTAACTGAACCACAGTCTAAATATCTCACCCAGCTACTTCCCTCTATTAAGCCTAGTAGCTTGTGCTTGGCTAACAGATCTTACAAAGCATTATCCAATCTTGAGTTCTATGAATGAAAAAAAATTAAAAACCTCCTGCTCTTCCTGGTAATTTTCTGAGTAACTCATCTGCCAGTTTCTACATCCTATGTAGTCCCTACATTTATCCTAGCAAGGCTCAGAAAAAATGTGCAAGGAACAGGTTGGTCCCTGACACTCTGAATAGACAACATGGTAAGAAGAATTTCACATTGTGCTCCTCTCTTTCACTTCTTTTAACCTTCCTGAAACAATCACACATGAAATGTACATGTAATAGAATCACAGAGACACAAACAGTTTGGGTTGAAAAGGACCTTTGAAGGTCATCTAGTTCCAACATGAGCAGGGACATCTTCCATTATATCAAGTTGCTCAGAGCCCCTTCATGCTGACCTTGAATGGTTCCAGGGATGGGGCATCTGCCACCTCTCTGGACAACCTGTTGCAGTATTTCACTACCTGCATTGTGAGAAATTTCTTCCTTATATCTATCCTTATATCTGAATTTACCTCTTTTATTTTAAACCATTATCCCTGTGCTATTGCAACAGGCCCTACTAAAAAGTTGGTCCCCATAACTCTTCTTGAAAGGCCACAGTAAGTTCTCTTCCCCAGGCTGCACAGCTCCAAAACTCTCAGTCTGTTCTTCTGTTTTCACAAGGTGCTCTATCTCTCTAACCATCTTCAGGGCTCTCCTCTGGACCTGCTGCAAGAGGTCCACATCCTTCCTGTGCTGGGGACTCCACAGCTAGACACAGCACTGCAGGGTTGGGGGGTCCCATCAGAGTGGAACAGTGGGGCAGAATCAACTCCCTCAACCTGCAGTGCACAATGCTTTGGATGAAACAAATTTTTTAAAATGGAAAAACAAAACTTCAGTGAAGAGATCACTTAAAACAGAAATCCCTATCAGAATTTACTAATTATTGAACAATACACAGTGATGGTGTAATTAGCCATGGCACAATGCACGTCCTGCCTCAGCACGCTGAGCTGCTGCTGAGTCCTGGCATGTTCAGGGGTTACTGCTATGTTACACCCTTGGCTTGCAGTGACTACTCCACACTGAGCACTGCCAGGCAGCATTCATTGAACTACTACAATTTTATCAAATTTGGGTAAACTGAACACAACTGTATTAGATCCCTTGAAAAACAGCAGCTATATGCAGAGAGGCAAAGCCTTGCAGGTGGTTTCTGCCATCTTAAAATTCTTACACAAGTAAGAATTACACAATCATTCCAAAAGGATTTAGTTATTTCCAAGGAAAACTAGTCATTATGTCCTTTGTGAGAAACATGTATGGGCAAAAGAAGTATCTTGCCAAAGATAAGGACAATTCATGGTGGCCAAAGAACATAGGTTTTCCACACCTCTTCTCAAGGGACATCCTAGGTGCTCCCCTGACAGGTAGAATTGCCCCTTTCTGTTTGAAACAGAACAGTTTTGTACCCTCCCTGAGGTCACAAAGTTTGGTGTTTCCAACATAAGCATATGACCTGTCTACAGGATAGTAGATGGGCATCTTAAAAAAGATCACATTTTCCAAAGCATCTCAGTGACTTAGAAGCAGAAGTCCCACTGAAATTTAAAACTCACAAGTCAGTTATACACCTGAATCATTACAAAATATATTAGCATAAGGTAGAATTTGTGTGTATATATATACACACACAGGAAAAACGACTTAAAATGTCCTTTATACTAAATTTTTCCCTTTGCACTGTCAGCAAAAAAATAAAATAGGTCAGTGAGGATATGAACTTTGTACACAGAGGCAATGGTGAAGGTACTCTGTGAATGCAGTGTGTGCTGCTGGGACAAGCATTTCCAGCTGGGCTTGCCAAGTCTCAGCTGAAGTGTCAGCATTTCACTGCTGCCTGTTCCTCTTTCTATTTATGCTTCAGCTCTGCAATCACTTATTTCTGTCACTTGATATTCACAGGAGCTAAATTACCCTTTATAACATGGGGTCGTACTGGAAATAGGATGAAGACATTTCTGTTTTGGTAGTTGTGGCAGAGCAGGAATTCTGCCATCTCAAATACATTTAGAAAGGCTGTCTTCAAAGCAGCTCCTGATAGTAGTTCTCATCACTGTGGCAATCTCCCTTTTTTTGCCCACAGCCATGTATGTAATCAAAGTGAGGAGATGCCAGAACATAGAGCCAGAAAGACTTCAAATAAACCATCTCTTGGTGCACTGCAGAGGAAATCCTAAATCTTTGAAAGATTGGAGTTCACCAGTGTACCTGTGGCTTTAAATAAAATATTGTGGCTGCCTCTTATGAAATCTTTTTTTATACATTCAGAAAGTACTAAGGCCACTGAGCCTGTGACCAAAGATGTACAAGGACATCCCCAACACTCATAACATCTTACTAACACTGTCAGGTTCAAAGCAAACTCTGGAGAACAGACACAGGCATTGCTCAGGGTCTGGGATGAAATCAACATGATGTCTCTCAGATAATCTCTTACAGCCCACAAATTCAGGCCAGAAATTCAGAGCCACAGCCTCTAGAGTACTCCAGACTGCAGAGGAAATTAAATCTGTGTGTTTGTATTGATCTGTCATAAGACTAGAGACCTCTTGTAAAACCTACAGAAGCTGTGAAGTGACTAATCTCCCTGACTGCCAAGCCATTTCTCTTGCATTTCACTTTAAAGTAAAAAGTGTTCAAACATGAAAAACACATCTGACTGCCTGTGCACTTGAACCTTGAGAGATTCTGTCTTGCTGGAAAGCATAAAACTGGCTTTTATAAAGAGGAAAACACAGAATACAAGTTTCTATTCCACCTGCCTCTAGTCATACAAGGGAAGTGGAAGTCTGCCTGTCTCAGGCTGCTCACTTTCCGGCCCGAAGCTGTCAGAACTCAGCAAATCACAGCCCTCCTTCTCTAAATGGAAATCAGACATAATTGTGCTTCTCACTCAGTTATGGATCAGCTGGGATGCACCACAGGACAAATGCATGCAGGTCAAAGTCTATGGGATACCACTGTGTGGATCCCCAAAAGAACTGATGTACTTTTCACTCAAAAACAAGTTATCTTTGCTAATATACATCAACTAGGGCTTTTATCCACATTAATTTTCTGTCTCTCCATTGCACAGATATTCTTAGGCTTATTAATTCAATGTGTACTGTGAAGATTAATTTTTGTAAGGACCTTTTCCCAAATCTAAACTGAAGACCACCAAAATTTCAAAGTACAGACTAGAAACCATAGCAGAACTGTTATTAAAGACATCCTATGACTGGATTAACATGGTAATAAGCTCATTGTACACTTATGCAAAAATACCTCTCAATAAAGGAATTATATTATGGAAGCAAACTCAGGAAAAGGCAGTGAGGTCTCAAGGGAGCCCAGTGAAAATCAATGAAATTTGTGTCAGGGAATGAAGGCCTGTTATCTCAGTAACAGGGCTGGAAGAAGAGAATGTTCTTTGAAAAGCTAAACAGGCTAAACAGGGCAAATATAGGTCAGAGAGCCTAAATTCTACTGCTATAGATATTCCAGCACTCAGGAACCTGGAGAGACAGACCAGCAGCTGGGGAATAGGATGCTCAGCTGCAGGTCTGCATCACTGGAGTCAGGAAGAGGGGCTGCACCAATGACACAAACAGCTGTGGGTGCCAGAAAGCCCTGCTGTGTGAGAACTCCTCTCCTGGATGCACCTGCCATGCCATGGGAGTAGGGAACCTAAAAAGTTACAGGCTGAGGTCCCTTGTGCAGCAAGGCTGGCACCTCTTCTGCTCAGAGGGAAAAGCTGACTTTAATCCTGGTAGGCACTTGCACTGTGTGCAGCAAGTTTCAGACCACCTGAGAAACAAGGTCTTCTCAGCACCCATCTCTCAGCACATCTGGGGAAGAGCAAACCTGTAACACCCAGAACACAAGCCTGGAGTGCAAACAGTGAAAGGGCCAGAGATAACCCAAGAAATCCATGGGAAAACTGAAATCAGTCAAGTGCCTAATCTTGAGCACAGCCTGGTATTTCTCCCATCCTGTCAATAAGTGACAAATAGTTTTGCTGGGACATTATATGGGTAACTCTGAGCTCAAAGTCCTTCCAGGAATGGCTGCTCTCAGCCTGAGAAACAGACAGGAAATTTTCTCCCTGATATTCTGCACTTCTCAGAGGAGCACCAACTGTTTGGACTTCTTTCAGTGGTCCTTGGCAACCCTGCTGAATGCAAGAATAAAAAAATCTGCCTTCATCATTAATAAAGCACCACACTGCAGTAATATATCAATTGCATTTAGCTATTTTTTCTATCTCTACACAAAACTCTTAACCAAATACTGTGCTGAATCATGACTGTCTTTGAGAATAGATATCCAGTACCTGACAGGTAAGATAATAAGTAATAAAATGCTTAGTGTTATGTACAATTGTTAAAAAACTTGATTTTTTACTGGGGCTATGACTCAAAATTTTTTAGTCACTTTCAAAAAATATATAGGTCCATCTTAAAATGAATAGAGATGCAATATTATTTCAATATACAATATGTTGTATTAAAACCATTAAACTTTATCTGTTCAGATTCTAAATTAATAGCTTCCATTCTTTCATGTTTAGTATAACTGCATTTCTAGGATTTATTTTTATTTTGAAGGAAGCTGTGATAGCAGTAAGAGCAAAAGTATTCACTAGAAAAGGCACTTTGTATTGAATTTCTTTAAATTAAAAAAAAAAAAAAAGAAAAAAAAACTGCCCTGTTTTAACACTGGTACATGCTTTTTTACCTCCTCCAGCTGGCAACACCACAATATGCAGGATGCTATGCTGACCAAAGACATGATTCAAGGGAGTTCTTTCCACTGTTTTCCAGAAGTCTATTGAAATTCAGTGGTTGACCACTAAACTGTAAAACAAAGCTGGAAAACTGATGCATATTTTTAAACACTGAAAGTAATGATCCATTTGACTGGATTGCCTAGAGGCAATTAAATTGTTAGAGGATGACCTTCACAGTTCATAAATAGACATGGAGGAACAGGTAAGACTATAAAATGTGAGGCTGTACACTAACAACAAAATGCTCTGCTGAAAACTGAGAACTCAGAGGCTAAAAGCAACAGAGCAAGAAATAGCTGAATATGTGGTAGTGAAACTTTCACTGAGTACAGGCTGAGACCATGCAAAAACCAAGGGCAACCTCACATTGTACTAACAGAGATGTTTCCAGAAATGATGCTAAATCCAGTTGTTCATGCCATTGTATCTGATACTACAGAACATCATCTGAATACTGTGCTTTGTTCATGACATCTCATTCAAGAAGGATCAGCTCAAAGAGATGCAATGATGTAGCTCCACTCTGGTATGAGAAATAATGAGCCAGTCTCATGAGCAGAGAGAAAATACTGAATTGGGAATCTGTCCTTACCTAAACAAAAAGTGAGAGGAACATAACTGCTGCCTGTAATCTTTCAGGTGAGTTGAAAGCAGAGAGCAAGAAAAGCTATTTAAGCAATGCTGATGGATCCTAACATAAAAATTAGACAAAGTTTTGGAGAAAAGATTTCTAAATCTTACTTAAGGCAATAATAGTAATAAATATGTCAAAGGATTATGTATTGTAATATTCTTCAGATGACCTTCCAGTCCTGTGGTTTATAATTAAATGATTTACACTGCTATCTCCAAACAACCTTGGGAATACTGTAAGGTGATAGAATATCAGTGGCTGGCCTTTGAATGCACTGTATCAGAATTCAGCCTTCTTAAAGTCCTGGATCATGTCAGCAAAAAAGAAAAGTTCAAATGCTGCCTATACTAAGACACTTGCTTTTTATATCAAAGCTTTCATTACAAGTGTATATGCAGATATACAGACCTTCTTTGTGTGTTTGCCAAAACTCAGGAGTTCTAAGTACAAGAGATGTCCCCATTTTGTGAACATGCTTCCTTCATTGTGCCACAGGGTGTTCCCTGGCTTTCATTTTTACTGTGCAAGCATTCAACTGTCCTTACCTGGCTGATTGGAAGGATGAGGATTTAACTGGCCAGTCAACACCAAACTAGTGGCATGTTTTCCTCCAGCATCTGAAGGAAACCATCCAAGCTTTGTGGCATACAACTGTGTCAGGACAGAGCTGGGGATGTGCTGTGGGGAAACCCCATCAGCTGGGGAGCAGCATGCACAGAGACCAAGGGTCTGCTTTGCCTCCTTGCTAAATCAAAGTGGAGAAGCCAGGAGGAACTGCAGTGGCTGAGGATCCTTCTGCCAGCCCCACAGCCCAGCTCTGCATTTTACCCTTGGATGAAGCTCTACATGTCTGAGTTGAGCTGGCTTTCCTGCCTCCACGTGCAACATTGACCCATCCTTGTGAGATCCAGATCACCAGGTGTGGAGGAACCACCAGCTCCTTGTGAAGATTCTTGAGATCTTGTGAAGTTACTGCAAAGAACCTATTTATATAGTCATAGTCACCTTGGTCTTCTTAGCTATTGAAATAATATAAAGTATGTAATTATTAAAGTGAATAAATCAAAACAGGTTAAAAGTCTAAATCAAATGGTGTTACAGCCTCTTAGAGTTTCCTTAAGTTATCTTGTCTTTGAGAGTAAAATATAAGCCAGTATGACCTTTCCAGTCAGCTGGAGGCAACAAAGCAGCATAATCCAAATGAACATTCTGCTCATTTATACATTTTCTTCTTACAGAAAATCCTCTAACATTCAGTAAGGTTTCACTGCCAAAAGAAGAAAAAAATAAACCACCATGTGCGGATGAAAAAATTAAAAGTGTCTTGGAAATCTACTGACTGCCCCAGACTGAGGGGGCTGAGTTCCAAATGAATGCACGCCAATGGTAACAATGATTTTACTCAACAATTTTGCAACACAACACTACTGCATTTATTTTTTAAACACAGAAAGGACTGCTCTCTGACACAAATGTCTTAATGGCAAAACACCATTCTATCTGCTTGAAATATCTCTCTTTATCTAGGTCATGCAAACATATAACAGCAAGAATTATGGTATGTGAATTTAAGGGGATTATTTAATGGGATGAAGTTGCTCACTGCCTAAATTCTGGTAGGCTAATGAAGAACTTCATCATAAGGGAAAATCTATTATTAAAAATCATAGTTAAATTCTGAATCTATTTAAAATATTTTCCTTTTGTAAAAAAGGATGGTTGTGTTTGATTAGCTCAGCATTTTTCTACATCTCATATATTATGATATGAACACAGCTGTGGCACAACCACTCTTTATGAATAGTTCCTTCTGTCAGGATGCTATCATAGATCTTGTCTTGTTTGATTAGGCCTTGTCAAAAGCTCACAAGTACATAAGATTTGAAAACATTAATATTACAGAAATATTCTTCCTCTCAAGATTAAATGGAAGTTTTCCTTTAAAGTAACAAATAAATCCATAAGGAGTCCAGAGAAATTCTGCTGCTCTGCTGAAGAGCTTGCTCCCACTGCTGGGCCATGTGTTTCCATTTCTCCTTGCACACAATATTCTCTCTCCACACATGCAGAAAGCTCAGTGAACAGATATTTATGTGCAGACAATAAATTCAAAATGTGACTTCTTACTCCTTTAATAACTCAGACCATGCACCCTGACCCTACCTACCAAGTAACAGCATCAGCTTTACATACTCATCAGCCTCTATAGAATGCTGCTGGATTTAGATTATAACAACATGGTTATGTTTACAGCACACTCCAAACTTTGTCTTGGTCCTCAACTCAAATCCAAACTACATGTTGCACAGACTGCTAGAGACAGACTTTAGATGGGCAACAGGACAAGAGGAGCTAAGTGGTTCAGGGCTGCACTGTGCCTTTACACAAACTCAGATACTCACCTATCATCATAAAATGGCCCAACACTGTGTTAATCCAGTTCATCACCTCAAGGTCAGCCCTGACATCACCTGTCGTGAGGAAAGGAAGATCTGTAGGAGCTTGGCTATGGCTGCTCCTCAGATGGTTTGAAGAAGCACAGCTGGGCAGACAGACCACAGGCACTCCTGTTGCAGCTACAGGCACATGAAGGGTGGCTAGAAGTGTGCCAAGGTTTAGTCCCTTATTCATGCTGGCTATCAAAGCACAGTGCAGTGTTCAGTAGGTCTTAATTTAAATGAAACCAAAACGAGTTGAATGTGAGAGTTACAGAATCATATAAATGTTTATGTTAGAAAATGCTTTTAAGATTATGGAGTCCAACTCTTAAACCTGGCAATCCCAGCACTAAACCAGGTCCCTAAGCGCCCTATCTTTTAAATATCTCCAGGGATGGTGACTCAACCACTTCCCTGGGCAGCCTGTTAAAGTGCTTGACAACCACTTCAGTGAAATTTTTCATAATGTCCAATCTAAACCTCCTCTGGTTCAACTTGAGGCCATTACTTCTTGTCCTGTCCCTTGTTACCTGGGAGAAGACACCAACCCCACCTGGCTCCAGCCTCCTTTCAGGGAGTTGTAGAGGGTGACGAGATGTCCCCTGAGCTTCCTTTTCTCCAGGCTAAACACCCCCAGCTCCCTCAGCTGCTCCTCATCAGACTTGTGCTCCAGACCCTTCCCCAGACTCCATTCCCCTTCTCTGGACACGCTCCAGCCCCTCAGTGTCCTTCTTGTAGTGAAGAGGCCAGAACTGGACACAGGATTTGAGGTGTGGCCTCACCAGTGCTGAGTACAGGAGACAATCCCTGCCCTGGTCCTGCTGGCCACGATGTTCCTGATCCAGGCCAGGATGCCATTGGCCTTCTTGGCCACCTGGGCACAGCTGGTTCATGTTCAGTCACTGTCACCAGCACCCCCAGCTCCTTTTCCAACAAGCACCTTTCCAGCCACCAACTCCAACTGCAGCACTGTATGGGGCTGTGAACAGAATGCAGGACCTGACACTTGGCCTTGTTCAATCTCATAAAATTGGCCTCTGCCCACTGATCCATCCTGTCCAAGTACCTCTGTAAGGCCCTCCTGCCCTCCAGCAGATCAACACTCCCACACAACTTGGTCTCACCTGCAAAGCTGCTGAGGGTGCCCTTGATCCCCTTGTCCAGACTGCAGATAAAGATATACAACATTTCAGTCCATATGTAACTAGGCTGTGCAGATACAAACTGCTGAAATTGCAAAAGGTTTGTGGCCACTGAAGACATGAAACCATTGAACAAGTGGCCAATGCCTTTCTGTGCCTTTTCCTACAGGTTTTTCATTTTCTGAGAGGGAATACTGATATTTCACATAAAAAGATGTGCTGTAATTTTCAGCCTGTAAGCAAAATTTCACAATTTCCACTCCACTGGAACTTTTCCTTAGCCACTATATATGTTTAAATAAATTCTTCTTTCCATTGTTATTGTGCTTCTCCTGAACAGTTTTTGCAATCCTTTCTTTCTTCCTCCTTTGGCCCTGTACGATCTTTCCCAAGAGTATTGTTGTTACTGGCCACATCTAAACTCAGATGTTCCATATTCATCAGAAAAGCAAGCAACACAGGGTACAAACATATTTCATGTGAAATTACGTAGGAAACACTGTTTCAGCTGGTGTTGATTTACAGATTCAACCAAAAAAGTAATATGAAATTATTAATACATTAGTTTGGAGCAGCTCTACCCCCTCTGTAGCCCAACAAAGTGAATGCAAGCAATTATCTTTCAAACACCAGTGGCTGATTCATTGCAGTAGGCCCAAAGCACAGTACTTGGAAAAACCACCACTTTATAGAAAACTAGAGATTGGATTTTTCCCCATGAGGAAATATTTTTTAAAGGATCTAGGCCTTGCAACATTGTGATAAAGCACACACAGAGAAAGAAAAAATCCCATTGTTGTGTGTGTTGAAAGAGATATTATTATTTTTAAAATAGGTGGGATAGTGGTTGGGCACATGCTTGATATAATCATCTCTTTGATTGCAGGACAGACTAGAGGATGAGATGTGTCCCTCCAAGGGAAGACAATTGTAATAGTTCAAATACCTTCCTCCCTCAATATGTGAATGCAAATCCTCTTTCCACAGAACAAAGTTGGAGCTGCAGGACTATGCACAGGAACCTGTGCACACACATGAATTCCCAAACTGGTCCCTCCTTTGTGCACAGTGAGGGGATCTGAGAGAGTCCTGCAGGCAGCAAGGAAGAGGAGCAGGTAGCTGGCCCTGAGATGTCTGTTCCTCCTGCAATGCCATCACAGCACAGCCAGCAGCATTGCTGGCACCCTGACCTGGCCTCACAGCACACATTACACTGTCTCCAGCCTTTCCCTATTCTCACTCTTCAAAGATTCCTATAAAACCAGCATGCCCCAAATATGTGTGCTTTGGTTTCTGCACCCCAAGCTCTTGAGACATAAATATACAGATCACAAACATCTTGGAAAGAAATCTTGGTGGTGGGATGAGTTGTGATGTTGGCATTTGATGAATCTCGTGTGATCTGAGGTAAAATCCTAGCCTAACTTAAGACATTGAGGTCAAGGGAGTCAGGCTGTCACCTTCACATCTTCCTAAAAATCTCAGTTGAAACAGAGATTTCAAAAGTTCTTGGGATTTATTTGGGAATGGATATGTTTCTCATCCTTAAATTTGCTTGAAAAGCTGGGCAATGTGAGAGCAGTGGTACAAACTAACCCAGCTGATTTGGCACTGAAGTAGGTTAGGAGGCATTCTCAGAAGCCCTCCCACCAGTGCAGAGAGTGGATAATCATCTCTGGTTAACAGCCAATAACAAAAAGCTGATAATATCAGCCACCACAGCTTAAAGAAGACAACACACTATGCCTTCATAAAATATTCAGCTAGAAGGGATCTCTGGAGGTCACTTGGTCCAACCTATGGTGAAAGTATAACCAGTTAGTACAAGTTGCCTGGGGTCATGTCCAGGCAAGATTTTAATATTTCAGAGCTTCTCTGGACTCCTATTCCAGTTTTTTACTTACCCTCACAGAGAATCATTTTTTCTAAATATCTGATTAGAAAGTCCCTTGCAAATTTTGACTACTGCCTTTTGTACCATCCCTGTGCACCTTGGGAAATTCTCTTCCACCTTCCCTACATCATCTCATTTTAGAAGTTGCAACCAGAAGAATTCCCCAGGCCTTTTCTTCTCTAGGCTGAGCAGACCCAGCCCTCAGCACCTCCTGCATATGGCCTGGCCCAACCCCAACCTGAGAGCCAGCCCTCCTTGGGCCTTCAGTCTTGTAGGAAGAAAACTTGTTGCAGTCTATTTTAGGGTTGCACAATTTTGCATAAATTAAAGATAAATAAAGCTTATTAAAATAAATATTTTAATAAACTTTGCTTTATTTGTTCTGTTCAGTGTACTTTTAAGAACCCATCTTCTTCCCTTGTCTAATTAAATATGTAGCAACATGATACCAATGGCTCCTATTATAGACTCATTTTTCTTGTCACAGAGATCTACTTATTAACCTCATTTAATCTCACTATTTCTAACCATTTCCCAAAAGACTTGAAAGGTCTGAGTTTGTCCAACATGCTATGAGTTTTGAAAATAATTGTCCAAAGCAAGTCTTTAAGCTACTAGACACTCTCTAAAAGGTATCTGTACAATCTCTTTTGGGATTTACACATGATAACGCTACTTTGAGCTTCTTCCTGTGACAACCTCCCTCTGTCTGCACTGAACAACCAGCAAAATAGCAGTTTAAGCTAAGAGTTACTTTTTCTACATCTTAGTAAAAATAAATCAACTTCAACTAGAGGAAAGTGTAAATTAATTACATCCTGAGCATCAGGAAACAATTAACAGCTTTCTATCATCCCGCCCTAATTTCTAAGCTATACAATTATATGCTACCGCAGAAAAGGATGTATGATTATCATGGCAAGGATCTTTTCAGAAAAAAATGAAAGGAAATTGTTCCACTGCTGACAATCAGCACTATAAATAATGCCTAGCTAATACCTTTCCAGAAGTCATTTCCATTATTTGCAATCCTAACTTTGAGTGATATGTTGGCTGTGTGTTGTCAGATTCTCCTTCCAAAGAGGATGAGCATAAATGTTGTACTGATTCCTCAGATAAGCCCTGAAAAATTCAGCTTCCTGTGAATATTTTGCAATACTCACTGGAATTAAATTAAAAATCATTGGTTTTGCTAACCATGTTGTAATTATGTCTTGCATTTGCTTTGCTTCTTCAATCAGGGCCAAGACTTGTAAAAACACAACGGGACAGGCAGGCCTGCTTTAAGCAGCTGCAATGCCTTGAAGACACAAGTCACAACACCAAGAGCAACAGACATGACATACAAACACTTATTTTTAACTGCCAATAAACCCATTTGGCCTGAAACACAGGTGAGTGGTGTAGACACAGTGGGTTGTACAGTGGTTCAGCTGAACACTAAGAGAAAAACACCCAACAGTACTTAGTGTGAGAAGCAAGGCAGAAAATCCACACAAACCTCCTTAACACAAAGTAAAAGGCTACTGTGCTGGATGGCCATTGTGTTACTGAGGGTGGGAGAAACTTCCCAAACCAGGTACAGATATAAGATTAGTATAGAATAAATATGATAGTGCTGCATCAGCAGAAGAACTTTGGTCTCTGCAGATTCCTTATGCAGGGCATGTCCTTTCAGGACAGCCATACTACTTCCCCAGAAAGTTTAAGCTCTGTTTCAAGTTCTCCTTCCCTATTATTTTCCACCTCAAGTCTTCTATGCACTGTCCTCAACAAACATGATCTTGTTTGAATCTTATCTAGTATTACAGCTTGCAAATACAGTTGCTTGAGAAGAACAGCTCTTGAGAAGAACAACAGTGTCCGTCTCCCAGATTCCTCCCGCTGCCTTCTCCTCTGCTGTCACACCAAACACAGTATTCACACTTGACTTTCAAGCTCCCATCTTTACTGTCACCATCTCTTAGGTGCATCGGCTTCTGCTCTGATCAACCATTTAGTAACAGTTTGTCATTTGATTTTTTACCTTCAAGTGATCATCTCTGTGCTTGCTGCCTTAATAGAGGAGGCACCCTCACCCAAACAGCCACAGACTCATTTGGATGGAGTCACCCAAATCCTGTCTAGCATTGCTGTGACCTCTACCAAAAACCTGCCATGTAAACAAGGGTCAAGCAGGGCAAGAACAGGGGTGGGAAGGGGCTCCTGGACTGGCAGAGCTGCACTTTCAACTTCAAGAAGCCATTCTCACTGTGGGGTCCCCATCCCCTGACCTCAGGCCACTGATCTTACCCCTTACACCATCATCAGCACTAGTTTACACCATGATACCCTGGCTGAGCCCCCCAGACTGTTCACCATGGGCTCAGACACACCAATGCAGTGCACCAGCCATGCAGCAGAAGCCCCAGTCCAAGGGAACTGGGCTGCTCCTTTCTGCAGACACATGGACCAATAGTCACAGAAAACCCACAGCATGACCTGCCCCTGGCTCCTCACAAAAACCAGAAAACTCTCACCTGCCTGCAAATCCTTGTGGTAGCCCATGTACCCAACCACACAACTGCAAGGAAATTGAGAATTACAGCCTTGATGTGACAACATGCTTCTATATTCACTCTGAATTAGCAAGTTTAGGAACATTTTTTAATTATTGGTAACTGCACCTTGGAGATCTGAATGCATTTGCTAGATTGAGGCATTTACTAGATTGAGGCACTGCTAAGACATGAAATATAAAACCTGTAAAAGGCTGATAATTAAGGTCAGAGTTGCATTCTGAAGCAGTGCTGTCACAGTGGTGATAAGCTGGTCATGCAAATCGCACAGTACAAATTTCAAAACACATGAAATGCCAGTATTTGAATGTCCATTCATGCACAATACTGTAACAAGAGTGTAAGGTAAAGGTAAAAGCCTTAAAAGAAAAAAAAAAACATTGTCAAACTTAGTCTCTGTTCCTGCTCAGTAACAGCATGTGCATTGTGCATTTTAAACTCAACGCCATTTTTACAATCTGTCTTCTACTGAGTCTGACATTTTTTAGTGGGAATCCAGAAAATTAAGCCCTGAGGGGGTGGTGAAGCAAACCCAGCAGTGGCTGCTGCCACCATTCCCTCTCCCTGTACTTGACCATGTGTTTCTGCTGTCTCCTTCACCCCAGTGTTGGCACTGGTCTGACTTCACGCTGAACTTCTTTAGAAAGTTAAATGTTTCTTATTTGGCTTCAGCTGCTTCAGTTCCCTGCACTTCTGATCCCAGACAAACACCAGGGTCAAGTGCAAGGGAAGTGATAAGAGTGGGGCAGCAGCAGGCTGCAGTTAGGTCTGCTCTATCAGTAAACCACAGCCTCAAACCGTATGTATTTCAGTGACATGGGGGAAGCCAGCCCCCATTTCTCCCCCTGTACTTCTTCAGAGAAAGCTTTTTTGTGGTCATGTGGTAAATTGGTTTGTAAAACTGACCCAACTGAAATACCAGCCTTCCAAAACCTCTGCTTATCACTTCCCCAGGGCAGGTCACCATATGGTGATGGTCCAGAGATGCTTTATCCAGTCCAAAGGAGGACACAGAGGAGGGAACTGGAAGGCAAGAACACCTATTTAATTCCAGTGGCTTATATATTAAAATGGTTTAAAACATATGGTTTGTATGTCCTGGTCTTGCTTAAGAACAAAACCAACAGCCCACAATCAACACATGAAATACATCCTTCCCTCAACAAATGCCAGAGGTTCTGCTGAGACTTCAAGCTTTACACTCTCTGTCTTTATTAACCTTCAGAGCTTCAACACAGTTCTTCTTCCACGACCAGATAAACAAACCAAACCTGATTAGGTCTTGCTTTTTTCCCAGTCTTTGAACCCCTTTGCCAGTTTTTCAACAGTTTAACCTCTTTCCACTTAAATTTATTCTGAGGAGATGACTGGCCTTGAACACGGGAAAAAATAAGTATCTTTGAGTTAGCAAAGGGATTTACACATCTGCTATGCCAGGATGGTAGAAGCAAGATAACTAACAGAATAACCATACCAGGGTTATGAACATAAAAATAAGTAGCTAGAGAGTTAGAAGGGCCCTGAGCCTCAGAAGGCAATGCCTGTTTATGAGAGAAGACCCCAAGTCCAGAGCTACCAACAAGCTGGCTTCCAGTACCTGGACACTTCATGATGGGGGCCAAGAAGTCTATGTCAGGAACTTAGCTGACTGCAGAGAGGCTGACATTTGCTGCTGTGACAATATCCTTAATTTTCTTAAGTTCTACATCACAGAAAGCACTGAAATTCTGTGAGTTTTACACTTCAAAAAGTACTGGAATCTACAGACACCTTAATTAAAATGAGACACACTGATTCCTCCCTCCTCCTTTTCCATCTACCCAACAGTAAAGGCTGGCTAACCTCCCTCCTGGCTCCAGTCCCATCTCTTACTTTACTGATGTAACTCTGAGGGGCTACAAGAGCAGATCCTTTCCCAAAGAGGGCACCCAGAGCTCCCTACCCATTTCAGTACACACTGTATCCTCTCTGCATCTCCACACCTGGGAGTTATTTTTCTCTGTGCTTTCAGGATGCCACTCTTGGGCTCAGGGTCTGACCTCCCAAACCAGAAATCCCATTCCTGACAGAATCCCACCTTGGTGGCTGCACACAGACCATCCCTCACCATCCAGAACCCACCACTGATATAAGACACTGCTACCAAGATTTGTGTTGCAAGGGCTTTATTTTTCTTCAGAGCATACAGCAGTTACCCCTGCTGGGACCTGATAAACAGCTCAAATTCCTAGGCACTACTGCTACACAAATGGTAAATTATAATGACAAGTGATAGCAGGACTTCTCTGTCATGGTGCCAGCCTATGGCCACTGCTCCCACAGAAGCAGGGATTATGTAATAAATGCAAACCTAGACTGATTTTGGCACGTTCATTATGCCTTCCCTGCATTATCATCAACTTTGAAACAAGTTTCTTTCATTTTTTCACAGGCAGCTCCTCTAACATAAAATAAATAAAAAATATTCTTGCACATGCTATACACATAAACAGGCCTGCCAATCTCTGCTAACCTGAGACTAAAGTTAATGATTGACTCCATCTGGAATGGAATACATAAAATATACAGCACAAACTACTCATACAACATTTGCCTTCTTAAGTACATTTGCCTTCTTATGAACATTTGCTTTCTTCTGTACTAAGAACAATCACTATTTGCACATATATTGTTAACTATTTGATCTCTGAGCTGAGCTTGAGGAAAGCTGCTGAATTATTAAAAGACATAGCTAAAAGGAAAGAAATAAGGAAACAAAGCTTTACATCTTCATTTCCAGAAATGTGGAATAGCCCAAATTTTACTGAGGGACATGAGAAAGTGAAAATCCTGGCCCAGGCATCTCACACACACACACACACATATATATATATATATATATATATATATATATATGTATATATGTATATATATATACAGATGGGGCTTGTTATTAGAATTAGTACCAATAGGAAAAACTGAAACATGAAGGAGTGCATCAAGAATCAAAGATTCGAGAAAAATGAACACATAAATTTGAAAAACATTTCTTAAAAAAATAAATAATTTATAGTAATAAAAATATGTAATTGAAATTGTGATAGGGTAGAGTTAATGGGAAACTTGATTTCAGAATACTTCATTTTGCAGCTTTACCAGCCTTCACTCTGACATGTTTTCTTTCAGAGTATCACTCTGGTGAAACCTCACAGAAAAAAACCTGACAATTTTCTGGTTGTTTGATTTTGGAAAACAAATTGATGGAAATGAAATTATTTGTTCAGAGAGTTCTGGAGGAATCTGTTCCATGGAGATCTGATGATATAATCTCTGTGTTCTATCCTCTCTGAAGAAGTGAGCATACGAGGGTCTTCTCAAGTGAGACAATTGAAAACTACTTTTTTCAGGGTTAGTTTTGAACTCAATCAGTAGCTCTTGGGAAATGCAACCACTGTGAAGAACTAAGTGAGTTGCAAGAAGAATGTTCAGGAGGTAGAAAAACAATCATTCCCTGAGGTGGACGTACAAAATTGAATTGTCTTAGGCAGATTACAAAATCTCATTTTAAGAAATTCTGTCAGTTCTTCAAATAGCATAGAAGATTGTTTAACATCTAGGGATGTGACTTGACCATAAGACAATCATATATCTTAAATCCTTTTAGAGTCTAAGCTTACACCAGAGTCTCGACACATTTTCAAACACAGTGATCGCATTTAATAAATTCTGTAACTACACAATTCATATAATCCTGTATCATAATAATATATTAACACTAAGGGTCTTTTGATATTGCTCTAGAAACTGTCACTTTTATGTGCTATGGGCTTTCTGCACCTTAGTGTGCTAATGAACTTTTCAATCCCATCACCATGAAAAAAACGGTGACTGTTTATTGCTAAGAATAAGAAAAAATTTATAGACTTGTAGGTGCTGCCATCCTTCACCAGTTAATGACTCTGAAAGTTATGCACTCTAACATGGCTTCTGAAAGTGACAAGGTTCCTGAAGTGAAACCTTTGAAAGACAAGTGAAACTGTTTTTTTTCCTACAGCTTCAAAACATGTAGCTGTTCACCATGTAAAACCATTAAAACAAAGGTAAAACAAAACTCATACACCAGCTCTGACACAGAGGGAAATAAATTCCTGTTGAATCTTTTGTCTCTTCCAAAAGAAAGAAAAATCTCTAAGAAACATCCTTCATATTCCTCTAAGCAAAAAGAAAGATGATGCTCATTATAAAAACTATTCTATCAAAATCACTGCCTCATCTAGAGAAGTGTGTATAAATAAAACATATTTATTTACCCAACTATTTAACAGAAGTGTGAATAGGGAAAGATGTAGCTTCTTGTGAAAGCTGGTGATAAAGAGGGACCCAAAAATCTGCAGAGACATTAAAAGTCATTCAAGTTACACCTACTACAGAACTGCACATCCTATTAAAAAACAGCAATAGATATTTAAATATTGCTGCTTGGTCGACTGAAGCCTGAGGATTCCTGAATTACTAAGCACATTTTCTGCAAAAAATGAGGGACTCTTGGGAGATATACAAGATTGTGATGACAATCTGGCATCAAGAAACAATTAGTAGATGAGGAGATTTCAGACACCCCTACCTTGTAAGACAGGCAACCAGCATCTGTATCAAAACATGCCCATTGAAACTGCTTTTGGTCACCAGAGGGCAAGAGCAGCTCTATCCAAGTCAGTGCTCAAACCCAGACATAATACTTTAATCCTTCTGCCAAACAGTGCTGAAATGGGCACAACCTGTTGCCCTCAGCTGTGAGAGAAATGAGCTTGGAATCTGACCAGCTTCAGCAGTGCTGTTATTAAGCTTCTAACAAGGACTACTGATGTGACACCTTCCTTCAGGCACTGCCAGCAAGGCCAAGGAAGCTCAGGGACATTCACTTCCCCAGGACTGCACCAGGCATGGATCTGCAGGCAGGGATGCAGCAGGGAGGGAAGGGCTCTCCCAGTCCTGAGGAACCTGAAGGCGCCGTGATCCTCTCAAACATTTTAAGGGCAGTGCCGTTGCAATCTCCTCAGGAGAGAGCACCCACCACTGAACAGCTACAGGGTCTCTGCAGCAGAACAAAGGAAGAGCTGAGATTTTGGGTGGCTGGAGCTGTCAGGCAGCCAGAGCTTCACAGTTTGTCCCTGCAGGACATCAGTGCCAAAGCTCACAGCTGGATCATGCCCATCCCAGCTTTCACCTTGCTCTTGCTAATCTCTTGCACGGCAACAGAAGCTGCCAAAGGCTCTGTTGTGATGTGTCACACTGCTGAAATCTTCAGCTTTCCTTCACAGCTGTCAGCTTAATAATTTAAAGGCTTGCCAAGAGCCAAACTTCTAAGACCTCACCTTAAAAAATACGTTCTATTAACCAAAAGTAAGAGGCATTTGCTCAGACAGCTACTGGGTATAGATGCAAAGGACAGCACTGGATGTAAAAACTTACCATGTTATCTAACATAAGCTCAAGATCTCATTTCTTTTTCCATAAATCACCCCACCCATGGGCCAGTATTTACACCACAGCATGTGCCAGTAGCCAAGCTCCTGGGTGCCATCTGACATTACACACATCAGGGCAGAGGCTCCTGACCTTGCAAAGGCAAAACACACATCACAAGCAACCAAGAGATGGGAACAAGGAGAAGGGAAAAACACTTTGTCCTACTCCTCTCCCTCCCCCAGTCACTGTGCATTTGTCTAGGGAGTGGAAGAGAGCACAGGGCTTCCATTCCCACCACAGGCACTGCCAGTGTGCAAAGCCAGGCTTGCCAGGATGCAGCCCAGACAACTTTAACCCTCACTGTATCAGATCCTGTCAGAGAAGGACAACAGCCCATGGAAATGAGAGCTATGAGGCAATGCATGAGGCTGCAGAGAGACAGGCACTAGGAACTTTGCAAGGAATTTAAATCAAGCAGCTCTGGTAAGTATTTGAGTTTAGACACACGTGCTGTTTGGTCTAGTACAAGAGTGCTTTAAATACCTCCATTTGGTTGGGTTTGTGTAAGTAACACCATGCTCACAGTTTCATTTTACACTTTTTACTCATAAGTTATGTGCTCATCTTGCATGCACTTTCACCCAAATACACACATAATCACCTGTCTGGCTGCATCAATCCCACTGGGGAATCTTGCAGTTGTAAGCATCTAAGAATAGAGTATAGTATGTTGCCTTGAGTGCATGTGTGTGCCGGTTTTCTGTCATCTGTTTGCCTGCCCCAAAGGCTGCTGATAGAAACTGTCTTTGATCCCAAAAGCACTCCACATTTTCATTTCACATTAACAATTATACGCTTATCTTGGACCGGAAAAGGGAAACTTTAAATGCAGGGTTGGCTAAAACTTGTCTGCCCGCCAGTCTTCTATCACTTATTTGTGGCTTTTACTGCCTGGAAAACTGAAGAATACAAATCCTTTGCACAGAGTATCCCAACAGAGAAATAAAACGAAATTAATAAAAAACTGGGGGGAAGTAGACAACAGTAGGGTTCCAGCTGACTCAACAGCTCACTGCTATTGAAATGGAAATTTTGTGTCTTCTCTACCGCATCCACTTCTTCCTCCTGGCTCCACATTCCCAACACCTGTCTTCTGTGGCTTCTGGAAGTCAGCAGATCAGAAAATTAACCTACCCCACCAAATCATCACATTGGATCTGTTTTCAAGAAGTCCAAGAAGTTACATGAGAAGGCACAAAGAGGAGGTGGGACTACACTGCTGGGTAGAGGAAAAGGGCCAGAAGAACAGTGATCTCCCTGTTCAGCAGTAGCCAGACATCATGCACACTAACTAGTTCATGAACTCCCAGTCCAAGCAGATGTACACCACTTCTTACAGATTCATGAAGGGTTGTCCACAGGTAACTTCACAGGATGGCAAATAATTATTTTGTATACGCAGATCACCTTGCCCAAAAAGACCACTGTGTTTCAATACCTTAACAAATAAAATTACAAATGTCATTTGTCATTGATAGCAACACTGATGAGCTGATTTTAGGAGCCTGATTTGATAACATTTCCTCAGTTTCTCCTTAGAGAAAGATTGCAAAGCTTTTGCTTTTACATTTGACTATGAGGTATATAAAAAGATTAATGCACTCCTTAAAGAAATTTTGTATTAGCCTGAAATCTTCAACTTCTAGTAACATAAATTAGGAATAGCAGGATTCTTATCTGACACTTGGATGCTCAACTCTGCACCAAATCCACCATGCAGGACCTGTGCCAGTGCGCTGTTACCCTAAGTGTCACTTCAGGCTACTTTGAAGCAGAATCTCAAGCTTGGAGGAGGCACTGGTGTGTACTGGAGACAGATCACCAAAATAACATTTACTTGCCAAACAGGAGTATCACTGGTGTGCATCACAAAGCAGCACTCCTCCTTATTTTGTGGATGCAAAGAGTTACAGTGTCTTTACTAGCATCAATGATGGCATCTGCCAGCAGGGAACATTTCTATCACTCTTCAGTGTTTGTCTGGCATCTGAGAAAAAAGTTTTTAAAAATCCAAGAAAAACTACTGGGGAAATATTTTTACCATCCCCTTCTAGTTACTCACATAACACATCATAATGGGATTTTTCTTCCTGGATCACAAGATGGTCCATTACCAAACCGAAACTATTAAAATTACTTTTTTTTCTCCTCTGTACTGTATAGGTACAGCCGGCACACATTGCCAGCATACACCAGAGAAATTAAAAATTAACTGAGTCAGGCATTTTTTCAAGGCTCCTGTGCTGCTCACAACTCCAGTCACACAGCACTGTTAATTGCTGCTGGCACTGACAGTAGGGATCCCCTTCCATCTGCTGGGACCAGCTGATGCAAAATAAAAACAATCCCTTGGAGTGCGGCGCAGCTCTGCGGGGTCAGTGCCGGCCGGGCTGTGCGGGACCCTGCCCTGCCCTCCGTGGGGTGCCGAGACTATCTCTTACGTTTCTCTGGGGTTTTTCATACTTAACGACGCCGTTTCCCGCAGCGTTGGACGCCTTCAGTGACGCAGAGCCTCTCCCCTGCTCCAGGAGGGAGCGGCGGTGCCGCGGCAGGAGCCCCCGTGCGCGGCTTCAGCTCCGCGGCCGCGGCCCCGCGCTCCCCGCGGCCGCTGAGAGCGGGGCCGGAGCCCGGGCCGCGCTGGAAGCAGGGCAGGTGCTCCGCTGCAAAGCAAGTCCGCGGGGACCCTCGCCCTCCGCCCCCCAACCTCCCCCTCTCGCCGCCAGCGGGGCCGCTGCTGACCCGGCCAAGCTGAGGAAGGCACCGCTTACCGGAGCTGCTCGCCGGTGAGCAGGACCTCGGCCATGTGCTCCAGCTCCGCCGCTTTCTGCTGCATGCTGCTCATGCCCTCCTCCATCGCCGCGGGGAGCGGGGAGCGGGGGCTCGCCGCCCCCGGCCGCGCTGGCCCCGCCGGCAGCGCCGCAGCTCTCCGCGGGGTGCCGGGCAGCGACAGCCTCTCCTGCCGCTCCGGCTCACCTGAGCGCCTCAGGTCACTTCTCCCCTCGGCAGGCTCGGAGCCCTCCCGCCGCTTCCCGTGTTATTGTGTCACTGGCAGGCGGAGAAACACATGGCTGCAGCCGCCGCGCCGCAGCCGGGCTCGCCGAGGCAGCAGCGGCCCCCCCCGGCTGTCACACGGCAGGCTCGGCGCTCCCCCGCGGCAAGGGGCCGGTCCCGCCGGGGCTGCGAGCCCGGCGCTGCCCTGCCCTGCCCGCCCAGCCCCGGAGCAGCGCAGTCCCGCCCGCGGCTCCTTCCCGCGGGTGCGAAGTCCCGCGTCCTCCCGTGGGGCTGCCGGGGACGCGCTGCTCGAGAGACGCCGGTCCGACTGCGCGGGCGGAGATGCGGCTGCTGCCCGCTCAGGTGCTGCGGGATGCGCCCTGGCACTGCTCCTTGGAGATGCAGCGCGGGCGGGCAGTAGAAAGGGAGCTGGTGATCTGGCCTTCACCCCTCAAAACTGTTACTGCCCTCGTGCTGTCCACATTGCCGCTTATCTGCCACCCAGGGGTTATTTTCAAACCCTGGTCCCCTGCTCACGTCAACTCTTTGTCTCCAGGCGACAGAGGATGCAGAATTCTTGAGGGCAGAAGAACATTTTGTCTTGGCAACGGGAAATAAATTGCAAGGTCACGAACACTATTTTTCAACATTTTTGATGGGGGAAAAAAAAATCTTTCTTTTATTTAAAAAAAGTCCAGGAGGAGGCACCTTCTGCATTGGTCCAACCATGGATTTCATTTGCAAACACATGCAATACCTTGATTGCCTACTCAGTGCCTTTATATCTGTCTGCACATACTCTGTGTGCATGGAAATTATGTCTGCTAAAGCACTTTCAACACTGTCATTGATTCAGAACCAAAATAACAGAACCACAAGAAAAACTAAGAAGGAATCCAACTAGTAGCAATGAGAGTGCAGACAATGGGAAGAAGTGTTGTTTGCATCACCCATAGTAGAATTGTGGCATTTATTACCAAAGGTGGCTCTGGTTATAAAAGAATGGACTTGGAACAAAGGAGAAAAATATTTGGAAAATAAATCTACATAGGGTTACTAAGCAGACAGCAGCCACATCCAGCTCAGGAAATTCTCTGTTCTAAAAATAATGGTCTCACAAGGCAAGCTCTTGTGTGACATTTCATATGTGCTTTCCCTGCTGCTCCCTACACATCTGTTTGTAGCCACTGAGATGAACACAGGACTAGATGGGCCTTTGGTTCAATCCAGTAGAGTCCTTTTAATGAGCACTGTTGTGAATCTCAAAGACCACTAAGGGTCCATGAATGGCAAAGGGAGAAAAACACAATCTGCCCTTGTTTCATTTGGGCCAGAGACAGGGACACCTTAGGACTGTAAGCACTACAGCTTGAGATTACTTTCTGAAAATTTGGAAGATACACAATTAGTCTGAATACTTGCAAACAGACTCTAATTCCACTCATACTGCAAATATACAAAGTACAGATTCACAGAGCTGGAAACAAAAACAACCATCTCATCTGACCTTACTTTTAAGACAAAGAATGTACACAGCAATTTTATCAAGCACTTTATCATATGACTGAAGGAAAGACATTTTCAAGAGAATGTACATTGCAGACCATTTCTGGGTAAAACCTTGGTGCTATCACCTGGGTTGGGCTGATTTCATCCCTTCACTGCTGCTAAAAGAAGATACACTGTTCCAGGCTCTGGCAGGACTCTGCAATGTGTCTTGTGTTAGTTTTCCCACTTTTAGGACCTCTGCTTGTTGCAATTAATTTCATTAAACAGGCAGAAGAGTAACAGAAAGCGGAGGACTTTCAGCTGAGCTAGTGAGCAGAGCTGTGCAGATGACTGCAGGGTACAGTGAGTTCCAGAGCTGACACCAAGATAGAGTGGACCTTGGTAGCTTGAAACAGGAACAAAAGAGGAGGAAGAGGGAGAAGAGGCTGTCTTTTTGCAGTGACAAGGTATCGTGACAGGGTGCTTGTGGAACTGAAGCCTGAAATTCATATCTTTCCCTGCACAGTTTCGCAACTTGCAAAATGCAGGCCAGTGCAAATTCCTGTACTGTATTTAATGATTATAGAATTTCATGTTGGCCT
Organism: Oenanthe melanoleuca; assembly: GCF_029582105.1. Taxonomy (NCBI): domain Eukaryota; kingdom Metazoa; phylum Chordata; class Aves; order Passeriformes; family Muscicapidae; genus Oenanthe; species Oenanthe melanoleuca. The sequence goes on from NC_079335.1 coordinate 13,301,322, forward strand.
TTGCACACTGATATCCCACTTGTAATTTGTTCTGCATGTTCACACTGAAATTTCTTACAGTTACAGTTATCCTGAGAGGAGGGAATGGGCTATGAGTCCTTCCAAGCCTGCCATCACCCAAAAAAGGGTAATGACATAACCTTGAAGGGTCATGTTGCAGCCAAGAGCCAGTAAAAAGCTACACAAAATAACCTGATGGGATGTTTACTTGCTTTTCATCTACAGACTGCTATAGAACATAAGGTCTAACAAAAAATTAGGCTGTGTTGACCCTTCCCCCCAGGGTCATGAAGACAAAAACACTCCTCTAAGAGATGGAACAGCATGTGCAGAGTCTGAAATCCTAACAGCAAGAGAGGGAGAGGCATCCCTCTGAGAAAGCCTCCTGTAAGTAGAGTGACTTTTTTTTTTCAGATATAGGATCAATTTTAGAAGTTGGTGCCTATGTTGGATATGAATACCTGAGTTTTACTTTAGCACGGCTGGAATTAGGAGGTAGCTAGCCACCAGTGAGGCATTCCTCAGCCCAAAGCATGGCAGATCTTTGAGCTGGAGCCCTGGGACACTTCAAAACTCATTCTCCACAACATCAAGAGAGTAACAAAAGCACAGGCCTGCTAGAGGGTTGGTATCACAGGTGGGAGGGGTAGCTCAAGTGTCTTTTGATGACATTAGAGGCTCTCTGGCATGCAGTGAGGTATAAGGCTGTACACTTGAACCACCAAGGTCACAACGCTCTGTGGAACCTAATGCATGAATAGGCACATTGTATTAGAGTACTGGGTTTAGAAAACATGTTAGTAAGTTGTATAAACTTTCTTATCTCATTTAGTAAATGCTCAAGTGGTGAAACACTAGATGTTTACATAATGAAATATGAATATTGCTTTCACTGCTTTGAAGACTGTTGTATCTGTGGCCTACATTTTGACACAATAAATTAATCTGATATTTGATAAATGAATTATTTAGTCTCACTAGTCAATTTTCTGCAAGCTTATTTTAACACAAAACATCTTCATAAAAGAGTTACAAGTATTCATGTCTATACTTCTCATTTCTCCTATAGCATTATTCTTGGGTCCCATATAAAGTTGCTTGGCTCTCCCTTGCTGGGATGACTAGAGCAGCTTTTTAAACAGGAAAATGACACAGATGCAAAAGATGGTGAAGCACTTCAGGGACAATAGGCATTAGCAGGTAAGCTGTTAGATAGTTGTGGGTTTTTTTTCCCTAACATCTTTTGTATAAGAGACAGCATTATGTAAACATCAAATTTAAAAATATTTGCCCACTCTCTTTGCTGAGAAAGACAAGTACAAAATGGTTTTTGGCTTTTAAGCTGACTTTTTATCTAAGTAGCTCTTGCAACACTCATGGAAAATTAGTGTGAAGGTTTTTTCCTATATTCCCATGCTTATTTGCAGAGAGCTCGCTTGTCTTTGTGTTTCAACTGGTTGACTTCCTTAGCACTAGAGGCCTGGGAAGGGGCACCATAGGAACTACCAGGTATTGTCCAATCTCCCCTCCTCTTTTCAGGCTTGTACAATAGTGTTTCCCATACATGGAAGTGCATAGATTACATTCATTGCTGCTCTAAGTTTGAACCATTTAAGTTGTCTGCTAGGAGCTGGTCATAGGAATCAGTGCCTGTGTGATTCAAAGAATGCATCTAGCCAAGCTAATTTTAGTCTTATGATAAACCACAGGAAAAGTTAGTAAGTTTTCAAAAAAAAAGAAAGAAAGAAAAAACCCCAACCCCCCCAAAAAACCAAGGATATGTTTTAAACTTCTCTTTTTCTATTATTGCATCCAAGTTCCTGAAAAAGCTTCCATGGTGAGATAACAGAAGGAATTTTTCTCAGTCTGTCTAGCTTTTCAGCACTAGAATGAGAACCATGTCTGTTTATATTCTTATGTTTCATATGTTACTGACCTGGTAGTTGTTATAATAGTGAGCTGAAGTGCAGAGAAAAAGGCATTTTGATCCTGAGATATACAGAGACAATCTGAAAGGAGTTTTCTTAGCCTGTCCTTGCACAGCTTTTCCATTTTGCATTAAATATTCAAACACTCAGTAGGCCAGACAGAGGTAGCGAGATTTCTGTGCAGACTGACAGCTAAGGCATGACCAAGAGATGGATATCTGCTTCAGTGCTTGCTCTTGTGATCAGGTAAATATTTTATAGAAACAAGCAGATTCAATAAGATAAAAGATCAGAAATTCACATCAGACCAGTAACCCAAATAATTCCAGTTGACAGTATGCTCTTTTAAACCAGCATTTTGTACTACCCAAGGCATGTTGCCCCCTACTTTATTATACCTGGAATATTTTTTAATTCCTCTTATTTAATATATTCATTTGTTTTCCAATTATTTCAAATTTTGAGCATCACAAAAATATTTACAAGTCAAAAAACACCTGTAAACCTGTTGGAAACCTCAGGTTTATCTTTGAAGAAGTTCATATGTATTTCCTATAGTTCTTTTTGTCTCTTTGTTTTCTCTTTATTTTATTGTGCATTTTAACCAGCAGCAATTATGAACTTGTACAACTAGAGTTTTGTCTATATCATATGTTTAGTCCAGGTCATAGTCCTAGGCTTGTGTAGTATCCAGCCTAATGCATGGACTGGGAGGTGTGAGTCAGCTGGGAAGTGTGACTAAGAGCTGAAAAGGAGCTGCTTTCTAAACCACTTCTCAAGTGTGAAGACAACACCTTCTAGCTCCGCGGTAAAAGCAGCTTCTTAAGCCATCCCCCAGCCACTTCTGCGTTAATGCACTCTGGTGTCTGGTTGCAAGATTTAAAATGTTTGCTTAAAGCGCTGTGGCTTGAACTGGCGGTTTGACACTGAGTTGCGATCAGCCCTGAACACTCAGGCATGGGCTGGTTTTCTTGTTCTCTGGGAGACAACACCTAAGAGTAGATTCAGTCTAAGACACCTTAGTATCCTTTGCTATCTATTTCTGCTTCTCGGTGCAAGTTTTATTGACTGTTTCTCTTTCCATACTGCCCACGATGGAGCAGAATCTGCCGGAGGACACCTGCTTGTTTCCTAGGGTGAGCATCCCGGCCAGGGCTTGGGGCAGTGGTGGGTGCAGGCAGTGGTGTGCACATCTCTGGGGATTCTCTGGGGTTCTGGTGGCAGAACAGAGGCAAACAGCTTGGCAGAGTCCAAACACTATGTCTGTGAGGCACAGAATCACTGAGCTCCTGACAGGCTGCTGAGGCTTCAGCATTGTCTGTCCATCACATCCCACCCGGTAATTCCTTAGGCGAGGCTGTAGGGCACACAGAGCCGTCCCGGCCTGAGGAAGCCGCTCCTGTGGCTCACAGAGCTTGCTGGGGCACAGGCAGCAGCACAGCACAATGACAATGACACAATGACACAATGACACAATGACACAACGACACAATGACAATGTGCCACCTCTCCGCGGGACATCGGCAGCGCTCATCCTCTGGGATCACCAACCAGCACAGCTCGCCTGACTCGTGCCCATGTCCGCAGAAAGAACTGCTGCCAGTGTTTAATCACTCTGCCACCCTGTGGCCCTTTCAAGAATTTAAGTATGAAAATGCATATTGGAGAATTGTAGTGAATAGATAATCCACAAAAGAAAAAGACTAATTTTATAAAGGAATAATCTTTAGACAATACAGTCTTTGCTCACAATTAAAAAACACAAACATATTTGACTCCATCATTAATTTCCCTCCTCAATGGACATGAAAAATAACTGCCCAATCTAGTAAAAATGAAAAGGTCAGTAAAACACTGGATAATTCAATATTCTCCTTCAGGAAGGCACTTTGCAAGCATTTGTCTGGGACTTCTTGGGTTCTCAAAGTATTTCTGGATGTCCTACAGTGCTGAAGCAATGAGATTAACTCAGTAGAACATGATTCTAAAATAAATCAGAAGCTACATTGTGCTGAGACATAGCCAAATGATTGAGTATGACCAGTCCCTCTATTGAACTAAAGAGAAAGTATCTTCGGTGCTATTGAGAACAAGAATTCTTTATGGAGAAAGAGCTCTTCTGCAGCTCTGCATCAGGATAACTGGATGCCAAAAAACTGTTGGAAGGAGGCACCAAAGACAGAACAGGGATGAAACAGAAGCATATCAAGGTTCTCTCATAAGATCAAATTCAGGTTTCTTGAAATAGGAGAACAATATTGCCAAGGGCTGAACTGTAGTGGGAACACTGTTCTGCTTTCAACAGCTCAGTGGAAAAAAAAAAACAAAAAACCATGTAAAAATCAGTCTGTAGTTGTTGAGTCCAAGAAGAAAATTTCACCGAAGTGCACTCCCACAGGGAAGAGGGGTGAAATGAGGATAAAAAGGTCCAGGAAGCATCAGCAAAGAAAAGAGGATTGGTGAGAAAGCATCCCACTAAGAACACAAATAAGACTTGAGCTGGAGAAAACAGGGGAAAAGAAGCTGGAACAGCAACAATAAAGCCATGGTGAGGGAGGAGATGGAAGGAATAAATTTTCTTTGTGAAGTCCCTCAGAGTGTCCTGCCTGCATTACACTGGCTTCACAGCAACTGTCAGAGACACAAGACCTTCCCTCCCTATCTGCACTGGCACCTCGCTCTGGAGAGGAGCCTCCGAATTGCTGCTCTTAAAGATGTCAATATAGAAAACTCACCCAGAAGCATCTCAGAACTTACTGAACATCTCCACTGTGGAATAGGATCAGCTAAACCTGTATTTTTTCTGTAACACAATTTAGAAGACCCCAGTGTGCACTCCCTCAGGAATGGAACCTGCATAGAATTTTTAATTAAAGCTTTTGAAGTTTTTAAATTGCCTTTGATGTTTCTCTCATTCAAATCATTACATTGCATTACATTTTGAAGGAAAACTCATTTAACTCTCTGAAGATGAGCTGAAAGGGCAGTATTTTGCTTCATGCCTCACACAGGATCCGTTCTGAAGTAGTTCATGATGAGAGCAGCCTCTTACTGAGCAATTTCCGAGAGAGAGGAAATTCTGTTAGGTAAGGTCTATGTCAAAACTCATGACCCAGTCTCCAACTCTGACTTAGATAGGAGCAGGGGAGAGGACAAGGATCTCTCCTAAGTGTACAGGCAGTGAACTTTTCTGAGTCATCAGTGATTGAGAGGCCAAAGCATCCAGTGAATGGAGAATTACTTGTGTTATCCTGGTTATAGCATAACACATTATGTCAAATTGTTCAACATCTCAAGACAGCCCTTTTGATATACTTACTACTATTCATTACTCACAGAGCTGCAAGAAAAAAAAATTGAGTTATTCATTTACACAGTGATTAAAATGGAAAAATATTTGTCCTCATGACAAACTCCAGTATTCAGCAACAGAAGAAAAGAATAAAGATGGTTAGCATCTTCACAGAAAAATATAAAAAATATAATATATATAGGATGATTTAAGCATAGACCCTAGTACCTGATGAGGGGGATAGATGGAAATCTTCAGAACAAAATATTTCCTGCAGAGATGTCTACAGAGCTTTTCCATTTGCATGTCAGGTGGATGGTTGGGGATGAAAAAGGGCATGGGGCTAGAAGGGCTTCTAGGTATATTGGGGAGCAGGATGGGAAGGGTATAGTCTGCTCCTCTAACATTTCAGCATCGAGAAGAAAGTTGAGAATAACAAAATCAAGTGAACAGGTAATTGTTGGATGGTTACAGCCTGAGATTGCATTATTCACCACAACTGAGAGTGAAACTAAAAGGCCCTACAAGCAGAAACATGAGAAAAACCTGGAATTTAACAGAATCAGGTATTTGTTCTGCAGCTCATTGCAGCATTAGGTTTGTTGGATAGAATTTTTTATTATGTGCATTTTATTCTTTCCCATGTAAGGCTTCTGCTCCCTTTGTTACATGAGCTTTTCCTATATTGGCTTATTCTCATTTAAGTTTTCATCCTGCCATTTTTCACTGTCAGTTTCCTGTGCCACTCTATTCCTCCATTGTAGTCTCTTTACAAATAGAATACTTGATGCATTTTCCTATTTGAGTTTTAAAAATATTTTGCATACAATGGCTACAGTTTTCACATTAATTTTATTTATCTATTTATTTATTTTAGATTCACACAGAAAGTGTAAGTATGTATTTTGCTGGGATATATTTATAGTGAATATCCCCAGCAATGCCTTAAAAATTAATAAGTTTTAATAAAAATTAATAAATTAAAAACCACCCACTCTCTGAGGTTACTACTATGCAGATAGCATCTAGTCAAGAAGAGAGATGATGGGATAACTTGCCAGATGACACATACTGATATTTAGGTTGTCAGTATTAATGAGGTCTGCAGACTGAGCCTTGAAACTAGACACAAAATTCTCTACACAGTATTAAAAAAAACTACATTTATTTGCATTTATCTCATGTAACTCCCAGATATCAGTGATAACACCATTTTAAATATCTCTAGCAGCAGGTGTTTTATGTGATTAAATTTTAGGGCCTGCAGTAAAGTATTGCTGTTAATTTTCCCAGCTAGCAAAATCATCTGGATCTGAACTACAGGCTTTGCTGTGGTAGAAGCACTCTGGAGATCTACCCAGAAAATTATGTACGGGGAGCAAAAGATTTTAATGATGTACTCATGCATGAACTAACATGGCTGCCTGACATATATTCTAAATTTAAAAGGGTCTCTGTAATTATTACATTCTTGAAAAAGAAGGTTACTCTTTCATGCCAATGTGAACAGATATTACAGCATCTTCCCCCACCCATTGCACCAGTGTTTTCACTGGGAGGACACGCTGTGCAGCAATGAATGTCCTGGCTGACTGGGGGAGACTGGGAGAAGCTCTGAACATAGGCTGGACATCAGCTTGCTCAGGTTTACCCCACCTTATCCTGAAATCAGCGTTGCATGACTGATCTTCTGCCTTTGTTTGCAATTACACATGCAGTCCCTGCAGAGAAATAACATAGCAATGAAACAGGGCTCTAATTGCCAGTTGTCTCAGAAGCTTTGGGCATCTGGGTTCTTGCTTGTCACAATGGTGTGTGGTGAAATTCTCAAAACCATTTCCGAATTGTCTCGATTGTGTTTGTGCTCCAGCTTTTTGGTGTATGCTTTCCAGCTCTGTGGTTGAGTGTCTCTTCTCCAATATTTCCAGGCCAGAACCAATTTTATGTCACCGAGATAATCCAAGCTATTGTATGGTTTACATAAATATTTGGGTTTGGGTACAGCTGTTTTTTTTCTCCTGATTTGAATATATGTGTTTTACATCTCCGTGGTGGCCTGTTAAGACTGACAAGACAGCTTTGTCTGAGCTATCTGGTTATTCTACTGATTGGCTGGAATTTCCCAGTTTGTGTCTCAGCCTCATTAGCTGATTTGTGGTGATTTTCTGGCTGACATCATCAGGCATGATGGTTTTACTGGGGTACAATAATACAATTTAATCAAGGTCTGCAACACAGAATACGCAAGTCACTGTTTTTCTATTTTACCTTCCACTAAAAAAAAAAAAAAATTAAAAATTTAAGTATGTCTCAATAACCAACTGTAATCAAGAGCAGAGGAGTGTGTGCTATGGTGATTTAGGGGGTCTGAATTTTTTTTGGATCCTGAGTTATGAATAAAACCTGAATATTGTGATTAACAGAGACAAGTACACCTTTATGACCTTGTTAACTCTTTGGTGGATCACAGTAATTTTGACTTTCCCCACATCTCACAAATTTCTCAGTGTGTTGCACAGAAATTTATTCTCTCCTCTTATCCATTACTTTCTGTCGTTTTCGTCAATAATCTGCAATTCCTAATTTAGGACAGACTAGACAATCACTATTCAGGATAGGTGTGCACTATGGATTTATACAATGGCACAATTATATTTTCTGTTTGGTCTTTCTTTTCTCATTCTTGTTTTCCTAAAGGAAATGCTGTATTCCATTGTGTACAAACATTCATTGTAGACAGTCATTCTCCCAGTGTCTCACATGAGTCTAAGATGTGCTGAACCAGCATTCAGAGCTCTAACCCCAGTCACACCTAGAACTTCAGTCACCCTCTGTACTGAAACACAATGAGCACATTCTTTGGCAGGCATTTCTAGACAAAAGGAAATTGTCATTTAATGAGTAAAAATGTAACACACATGCTAATTTTAAATATTGCAGATGGCATTCCAGCTGAAAAAAGAAATCCTTGAACTAGGGTTTATGAGGCTTTAATCAAAAGGAGTCTCTCTTGTGGAGTAATTTTGAAGAACTGTAACTGTGAATTGTGTAATTATCACTGAGCTGATAATGTGCTGCTATATTCAACTTTGGCACTGTGCCAGTTTTTCCAGTTTTGGCTTTATCTTTTATTTTATTTTTTTAATTAGTTTTCTCAGCTACCTCTGTTGTACTTTGAAGGACATCTATAAATTTCTAGTGTGTACATCTTTGTCATTTGAACACCCCATTTCATTTATCCCTATTTTCTCACAATATTTTACAGTAGAGCTCCCAAGCACTTGAAATACAATCACAAGCAGGAGTCATCCTCCTAACGTGCTAGCTAATGACTAGGGCCTGACACTGCTAACATGCACTGTTATCTCCTGCTTCATCATTCTGGGTTTCAGTCCTGGAGCTTCAGAGTTATTTCTTTTATTTGATTTGTCCCAGATGCCTTTCATTTATTTAACAGTTCACATCCCTGATATTTGAGTCCTGGGAAGGATTATACAGGGTCAAGGACTTCAAAGACAAGACTATAATAATCTTCAATGATCCTTTTTTTGCTTGCTAACTTCACTCAGCGATTGTCAACCACATTCCATTAACACTAATTTCCATTAACATTTGTCAATTGAAAAACTATGTCAATGCTTGTCTTGCTTGAGGCTTGACTTCATTCCAGCCCAGCTGAGGATGCAGAGGCTATTTAGCAGTTCAGTCTATTTCTGCCTTATGCTACTACAGGTGTACAACTTATACCTCACACTCACAGCAGCCACTTAAAGCCTCCAGTGGGCACCTGGGTGGACTGACAGCAGCTGGTAATTAGTTAAATCAGGATGGCTGAATTTACTGCTTCCTCAACTCTACAGGTGAGTTTCACTCCTGTTGTACCATGATGCTACACGCTCTTGAACCCCTGACAGTTTCAGCCCATCGGACCAGCTCAAACTGAAAACAGAACTGATTTATGCTATAGCAATTCCAGAGCAAATAAATAACCCCTCAGCATCAATATAAAATAATTTCAGTATCCTACCAATCTCTCTTGCCATAGCATGCACTTCCTTATAAATTGACAGCAACGTTGCTACTTCATCATCTCATTTTCTTTGCGATTCAAATTCATTAAATGATTTGTCCATGTTTCAAGAAACCAACTTCATGACTACCTAGACAAACCTGTTTTTGTCAGGTCACTGCTCTGAAGCAATCTCATATAATGCATAATACCAGTTGTTTCCTGAGAAATGAGACATCTCTATAGATTCATGTCCATGTCTTTGGTGATAGGCGCATTGGCTTCTGCCTCTTAGAATCAGAGCAGCATTCCCCCAAGTAGGGGCTTCAATATATCATCCAGCCACTGATTTCTACCAAAATTCCAGGAAATTCACCTGCCAAATTTGCTTGACCTTGAATATCAACTTCCAGAGGGGTAAACAAGGGGCAGGCAGAGAAAGATGACAGGCAGCACAAGCATATACATTTCAGTTCTGAAATATATATATAAAATAAATAAAAAGAACTATCAGGATAAACAAAACTGATTAGAAAAATTAACAACTACTACAAATGTTCCTGACCACAGAGCAATGCCAACTCCTAAATAACATCCAGTGATTTAATTCCTATTGAGTTTCTGTTACATAGCAGATCTCTTAAAGAAACTCTTAGAAACTCCATGAACTCATGCCTTGGATTCAATTTCTTGGCTAAAGCACAATTTTTTTTTATTTCACAGAATGAAAAGTAGAAAGAAGAAAAAGCAGGTGTGCAAGGTCATTGGAAAATTGCATAAATTAAGGTATAAATTAAAGCCAGCAAAAATAAGCTGCTATTCAGTGAGCAACTATTTCAGGATTTACTTGGTAAAAAGTGATTTTCTGGTTTACCTGAGAAGTGTGCATGAAGAGATTCACATTAAAGCAAAATGTAAGTTTCAAATAAGGCTATACACAAATCAGTTTGCACCCACACATTAGTAGAAACCAGCCAAAGTTGGAGTGTCTCTGGTTTCCTGTGCACACAATGATGATATTTCCACTTTCCTATAACTGAAATAAAACATGAAAACATAATAGATGTCTGGGTGTTTGAACAAGCCACTGCACATGTATTGTGAAAAAGGTAACAGCCTAATAACTTCAGCCAAAGTTTTCTCCAAGGCCAATTGCCTCACTGAAGGCAGAAGATGTCTGACTCAGTCACATACAACAACAGTTGGTTTCTGCCAGGCTGGCACTGAACCAAGGCAGCTCCATCCCACCAGCTCCTGCTTCTGGTTCTCACATGAAAGAACCAGAAGGTTCTTAGGAAAGAGTTTACAACCTACTCATCTAGGTTATTTTGTACAGACTTTTACCAAACACAGGGGCACTCTGCAAGTGGATAGACATAACTTAGGAGCATTGGGTAACTATTTGTTAGCTGATGCACACAGCAGGCAGCTAGGGCTAACACACTACCAGGCTGAGTGTCAATATGCCCTGCAGCAAAAATCGGTATCTGAGGAGCCAGTTGTCCTGGACAGGCAGGGAAGAGGCATCCTGTGCTGCTCCCTGCAGGTCTGATTCCCACTGCTGTTTAGCTGCTGTGTTCTCAGCTTCCACTTCTATTTTCTTCTCATGGTTTAAGGGCGTCAATAGACCTCCCCTTGAATCTCTGAGCTGCAGACTGTTTCCATTGCAATAATCGTGCATGCCTGTGGTTTCCACTCATTTGTGTCACGGCTTTAGCTCAAGCACTTCCTCCCAGCTTCCTCTGGCAGACATAGCCCCATCAGGCCACAGCAAGAGCCTGAGTCACAGGGAGACAAACCCCCGTGTGGAGGCTGTGCAAGCCTTTCCTGAGGGCCCATGTGTGCATGAGCACCTGCAGGGAGCTGCCCTCGGTCAGACTGTCCCAGAAGGACAGAAGGACCTGGGGTGAGTGACACCAGTGGTGGCAGCTGCCTCAGCAGTGCTTTCCCACCCATGGCCAGGCCCCATTGTGGTGGCTGGGACACTCAATCTCCCTCTCTCCACACTTCTGTCATGCTCTGGTATCGAGGAAAAGCTCTGAGAGTGGCACAGCCATGCTCCAGGCTTGGGGCAGCATGGCTGGAAATCTGTCAGGTGGAAAAGGGGTGCTGGTCAACAGTGACTCAACATGAGCCAGTTTGTGCCCAGGTGGCCAAGAAGGCCAATGGCATCCTGGCCTGGATCAGCAATAAGGTGGCCAGCAGCACCAGGGCAGGGATTTTCCCTGTACTCAGCACTGGTGAGGCTGCATCTCAAATCCTGTGTCCAGGTCTGGGCCCCTCACTACAAGGAAGTCATTGAGGGGCTGGAGCTTGTCCAGGGAAGGGTAACAGAGCTGGGGAAGGGTCTGGAGCACAAGTCAGTTGAGGAGCAACTGAGGGAGCTGGGGGTGTTTAGCCTGGGATAAAGGAGGTTCAGGGGAGGCCTTATTGCTCAGCAGCACTCCCTGAAAGGAGCAGCAGCCGGGCAGGGATTCTCCCAGCTGAGAAGCAGCAGGATGAGAGCAAGTGGGCTCAGGTTGCAGCAGCAGAGGTTTAGATTGCTTAGTGGGAACAACGTCTTCACAGAAAGGGTGGTCAGGCACTGAACAGGCTGCCGGACGTGGTGGAGTCACCATCCCTGGAGGTGTTTAAAACATATGCAGGTGTGGCACTTAGAGACATGGATTTGCCAGGGCTGGATAAAGGGTTGGACTTCATCATCTTGGAAGCCTTTTCCATCCTAAACACGTCTATGATTTTATGCTGCCTCAGAGCTGGGCAGTGACTTCCATATCGGGCCTGTTTTGCAATGTTCTGTCATTTTATTTAGTTTTGCGCATTTTGTGTATTTTTATTACGTTTTTCGGCATAACGAGAGCTCTTACTGCAGCATAGCCCGGCTCCTGTGCAGGGGGACAGAAATGGGGAGGTTAGCGAAGCGATTCCTCTCGCTACCACCCCGAGCCGTTCCCGTCCGCTTCTCCGTTCCTGTCTGTCTGTCTGTCTGTCCGTCCGCAACCCGCGGAACCCGGCCGAGCTGCGCGCGCCGCCGCCGCCACCACCCCGTGGGCCGGGCCCCGCCGGGGCGGGGATGGAGGCCGAGGCGCGGAGCTCGGGGCGGGACGGGGCGGGGATGGAGGCTGAGGCGCGGAGCTCGGGGCGGGCCGGGGCGGGCATGGAGGCCGAGGCGCGGAGCTCGGGGCGGGCCGGGGCGGGGATGGAGGCTGAGGCGGAGCTCGGGGCGGGCCGGGGCGGGGATGGAAGCTGAGGCGCGGAGCTCGGGGCGGGCCGGGGCGGGGATGGAGGCCGAGGCGCGGAGCTCGGGGCGGGCCGGGGCGGGGATGGAGGCTGAGGCGCGGAGCTCGGGGCGGGCCGGGGCGGGGATGGAGGCTGAGGTGGAGCTCGGGGCGGGCCGGGGCGGGCATGGAGGCTGAGGCGCGGAGCTCGGGGCGGGCCGGGGCGGAGATGGAGGCTGAGGTGGAGCTCGGGGCGGGCCGGGGCGGGCATGGAGGCTGAGGCGCCGAGTTCGGAGTGGGCCGGGGCGAGCATGGAGGCCGTGGCGCGGAGCTCGGAGCGGGCCCTGCCGGGGATGGAGGCCGTGGCCGGGGCCGCCGTGCGGAGCCGCGCCGAGGTGGACGCCACGCTGCAGACGGCCAAGCTGAACCCGGCGGAGCTGCTGCCGGCCGTGCAGTGCCTCAGCTTCGGGCCGCAGGCCGGCGGCGAGTGCTGCCTGCTGCAGCTGGAGCCGGGGCTGTGCGCCGAGCTGGAGGCGGGCCGCAGGTACGGCGGGCGCGGGCGGGGAAGCGCGGGAACGCGGCTCAGTCCGCACGGGGTTCTTGAGATGCGGTGGGCATAACTGCCCCTTAAATCCCTTAAACCTGTCTCAGTCACACTGGAAACTAAAAACTATTTACACTTACAAGAAGCGTGGTTTGTGGGTTTTTTTATTATTTTGTTCTAGCTTTGTTTTTGTCTTTTTTTGGTTAATGGAAAACTTGCTGTGGAGACTTCGAAGCAAAACTCAGAAGGTGCTGGAACAGGCTCCCCAAAAAGTGGTCACAGCTCCAAGTCTGACACAGTTCAAGAAGCGATTGGACAGTGTCTCGGGCACAGGGTGTGATTATTTGGGCAGTCCTGTGCCGGGCCAGGAGCTGGACTCACTCATCTTTGTGGGTCCTATCCAACTCGGGATAGTCTATGATCAGAAATACAAGTTTAGAAAAGAGATTATGTCTCTAAAAGAATCCTGCTGACTTTGAGATTTTCCTATTAGAACTCTCGAGGTCTGGTGGATGGCAGAGTGCCTACAAGATAGACAAGTTGGCAGGGAAGGAAGTGCAGTATTAGCATGGGCACAGGGTAACATGGTTATGTGACACCAAACTCTGGACCAAGAGCAAGTTCTAGATAAGGTTTTGATACTGTTTTAAATTTCTTCCTTTACTGCTATGCTAGTGACATAAGGAAAACCTTCAAAGTGATACAAAATGAGAAGTCCCTCTAAAGAAGGTAGTTCTGTGAGATGTATGTTAGTACAGTTCCTATTTAGTGCAATACTGATATAGTATTTTCTGTTGGAGGCTTGAATCATGGTGATCCCTTGGGGCACAGCTGAGCTTTGTTCATGCAGGCAGGCTTTGGGAAACAAGAGAGGCCGTTTAATTAAATTGAATCTGAGCACCTAGGTTAGTGTATGTAGCCTGGGAAGAACTAAATGTTTCCCTGTCATCATCATTATTTCTGTGCTGTTTTTTTTTTCCAGCCTAGTAATCCGTGGTGAAAAGGATGAACATGCAGTGTTGTGCAGCAAAGATAAAACTTATGACATGAAAATAGCAGATACCTCAAATATGCTGCTTTTTGTTCCTGATTGCAAAACTCCAGAGGAACTGAATGCAGATCCAGCATCTTGTAATATTATTCATTCACAGGTATGTCTTTCAGGGTTTTTGTTTGTTTGCTTTAATTCTTTGCTTTCTTATTTTCTGTAATTTTTTTGTATTTTGTCCAAGGTGCATGTATGAAACCCAGCTGGGATTCAGTTGCCTAAACATAGGCTCCTAATGCCATTTTAGATGCCCTGTGGTATTGCTTAGCCTCTATTGCAGGCTGCCACTGGAGAAAGAATGAGGCTCCTGTAGATTCTTTGGGTATTGACCAGTTTCAGGAAGATGTCTTTATAAATGTGCTTTTTATACAGGGCCATGCTATGCCCTAGGGTGGCCAAAATGGCTTTGGAGCTCTTCTTCAGGCAGCTGTACTTTCTCTGTAATGTATGATTATTATTGTTTCCAAGAAGTTAAAACTGTGGTTTATATTCAGTTCACAGTAATTACTTGTACTAGGTATTAAAAGCTTGCAAAGAGAATATCATTTCTCAGTGTTAGGAATGATTTTTAAAGTAAGGTTGATTTTTTTTTAGGAATGCTTTCCCCAAAAAGCAGATTTTACCTTGTCATGTCTGAATACTATTTTTAAAATATGAAATGTATTCAAAGGTGGCTCTTCCAATTAGCATATCAAAACATTTATCAAAGTGAATGATTTTAGTGTTCTTGGTTTAAGAATTCATAGTTCTCTACCCTCCTGAAACATACTTAATAAAATCCTATTTAAAATCACTAGGCAAATATTATTAGTTAATTATTTGCTGTAATGGACATAATGGTGTCATTGAGGAATAACCCTACTTTGGCATCAGTTCTTTCATGAGACCTAATGAGCTAATGTAAAAAGTTAATTCAAGCTGAAGTAGATTAATGAGAAAGTCATATTATTCCATATACTTTTTTTTTTTTTTGGCAGCATTTAATAGTTTCACTATTCCTGTGAAGTTTCACCTCATTAAAATGTAATTTGCTTAGGAACTATTTTAAAAGTTTTGTTTCTAAGAGCTCTCAAAATGATTTCAGAAATGTTAGATGGTTCATTGACACTGCAAATTGTGAAACATAGCAAAAGATACCATGTGTACTCAGTACTTTGGTGCTTCACTGCCCTTCACTTGTAGTTTTGGTGCTGATCTTTTTATGACTTGCACAGCTGATACTCACAGCCAAAGCATTTGCCATTTTATTCACCTCACACAGCTCAGCTCAGGTTATGAGCTTTGGAATATTAATTGGAATTATTTATTTTCTTTTCTATGCAGAGTATCTACTTGTTACCAAATTCATCAGAAGACAACTTGGCAGGAAAAAGCCTAGCACTTAAGTAAATGCTAATTGACATGAAGCTTGGAAGTTTATCAGGAAATTGGTGTTTAGCTGAATTTTTTGCCAAGCCAGTTACATAACAGATTAAAATTGAGGGATTTTTGTGCATTAGTTTGTGTGGAATTTCTTCTATGTATAGGTGGTTTTGCTTATAGTCGATTGTTTTAAAGTTTTAGTTGTTTTGTTTTCTTTTGATGGAGCACTTCTAAAATACACCAAGTACTCTGGTAAAGCACTTAGGGTATTATAAAGTACTGTCTAGAGGCTTTTTTGTGAAAGCTGTTTTAATATGGGGCTAGGGATTGGGTCAGGAGCTGGAGCCTGTTCTGCCTCTGTGATTCTGTTCCCATTTCTGTCAGTTTGGTAAGTAGCAGAAATGATGCTGAAAGGCCTCCAATAGTCCATCCTCTTCAAAAAATCTTGCAGGAAGTCAAAGCAGTACCCCATGATTACTTTTGAAAGTAAAGCTTTGGTAAATCACTGTTGTTGAATCCAGAACAGCTGAGCTTCCTGTTGCACACTCCTCATTTGTGTGTTGACTCAGGGCAAGGAAGAGAGATGTTTTGTCAGTTGTGTGCAAGTGCAGCTTTCTGTCCTTGTTAATGTCTGCTTTGCTTGAGCTTAGGGCTATGATGATTCATTGAGGTGTAAAAAGACCTTGAATTAGATCCCATGCATGGGAGGAAGTGGGGAAGATCAACACTGGTTGATTCAGGAGGGCCCTTATGGCAGTAATATTTACTATTAAGACAAAAAGCAGTTTTGAGGGGAATTGTGCAGAAATATATCCCATGGTGATTTCCTGTCATTTGCAGGCAGAGTTGAATTGTTAGCTTTGTCTTATGCACTACGAACATATTTTTTATCAATTAGTAGTGGATTTTTATTCTTCTGTCTGTAGTAATTTTTTTATTGAAAATAACAGAATGCTTGTTTTGTCTTTAAAGTAATTACTCTGTTAATAGTTTCTTGTTTTCAGTGACTAGATTAACACTGCTTGCTGATAATTTTTGGTAATCAGCTTCGAATCCAGATGCTTTGTTAAAATGTTTAAAGAGTCACTGTTTTCTTTTGTAGATTGCTGGTTTCTCCAAGAACTATTGGGAATTAAGGAGATGTCGACCAAAACTGAAGAAACTGAGGAAGCTTTTAATGGAAGATCCATATGAAGGGCCTGATAGTCAGAAAGATCATACTTCAACATTGTCAAAGGTGAATCAGCTGTGTAAATTAAGCAAATTAAAGTAAAGATACATCCTTAAGTAGAAAAATCCCTTTTCTCACATGATTCACAGTGCTTCTTTGAGTTAATTTTTTAGCTCTTCTATTCTAAACAAGTTGGTTGTTATTAGCACTTTCAGTGAGTACACATAAGCAACCTTTTTATTAGTTAAAAGAGGAAAATTAAGGGCATGGAAGGAGGCTGGGCATTTCCCTTTTCCTATGGGAAGTTTCTTGGAGGACAACCTTCAGAATCTTTTCTAAATTCCTTAAGAGTTACATGACTACTAAGGTATAATGCAGCCTTTCCTTCTTCTTTGGGTCTGTCATGTATGAGGTCAGTGCAAGTTGCTTTCCAGTCAGTAATTGGTGATGACAAGGAGAAGAAGGGAGTTGAAGAGAGTAACAGGGATTATGTAAGGCATGGAATAAGACATACTAAAAGAATGGGAAGCACAAATGAAATCCTGTCCTACTGTCTTATCATGTTTCCAGGAAATTCAGTTTGGGACATCAGGAGTAATGGGGAGACCTGGACTGTGCAGCATATGATCTCAGATAAAAGGCTGATAAAAAATTCTTAGATTTTGTTAGTTTGGTTGGTTTTCCTTTTGAGTTTAAAACCAAAAAGTAATTGCTGCCAAGTATTTTATGCTGAGGCTTGATTGAAGCTGACAACAACAAACCATCTGCATGTACTTGGATGTGCAAACACAGATGTTACTTTTCTCTGGAGAGGCATGATGCCTCTCTCTTCTTGGATGATCAACAGGCTGATTTTTGATTAGTTATAGAATCTTGACCCCAGAATTGCCTACCTGTGCTGATCTAGAAGGACATACAGCAAAATAAGGGATGGCAAAGGTTAAAGGGCTTAAATGGTTTGAAAATTATGAGCACTGTCAAAGGCTAGCAACATTAAAAGTCATATGAAATAATATTTATTCATAATATTGAGTATTATTAGGAAGATGTCAGTGTGTCCCAAATGTTAATGCCCAGTTTGAGGATTGATCATCATTTATTTTTGAAGGAGAATGTATTTCCTCTATGAGCTTACTGGATAACAAGATAATAGATATGTCTGATACATATAGACAATCTTAACCTTGCCTCTGGTGGACCTCCTAAATGAATCTGAAAGCTCTCTAGGGGAAAACTCTTTCCTATTGGACTAATTCTCACTGAAACCCCAAACAATGTATCATACTTCAACATTGTCAAAGGTGAATCAGCTGTGTAAATTAAGCAAGTTTCCTATATGTAGGAAACAATGATTTCCACTGTTTCGTTTGCTTACACTTAACATTTATTGTGTGCTGGAACTAATAGGCCACCTTCAATCTGTTTGAAAACAAATTATTTTCTTTTGGTTGCTTACTTTAAGCTAAGTCTCATGATTTTCAGGACTGATGGGAGCTTGGCCTGATGATATTTCAACATACTCTGACAGGAATAGCATAGCAGGAAGTGGAAGCCTTTCTGTATTTATTAAATGTTTTTTTAACATGTGGATATTCCAAGCTTAGAGTTGGTATATTCCATTTGTGTTCCCATAGTCTGATAGCTCTCAATCCAACACTTAATCCAATGTTTTTCTTTCTGATAGGAAATATTCTTGAGCTATAATCAACAAAACTTCAATATTAGAGTTGATTAAAAAGGCTCTAATGTGAATAAAGGAATTGATGTCGTATTTCCTGTGCACTGAAGTCTGATATTTCTTCCATTTACTTCACTCCTCATGATAACTTCTGTTCCAACCACCCACATCTTCACCACAGTATCCCATAGCACCTTCCCATCTCACCACAGGACTGTTCTGCAGGGAGGTGTTTGTGTTATGGCTGGCTCTGTGCTGTCTGTGCCAGTTGATTAGCAGACACCAAAACACAACATGTAACTGTTGAGGTTGTGGTGGAGGAGGCTTTCCCTCAGTGGAGGTACTAAGTGCAGGTTCTGACTTCTATCCAAAAGAGATAAGTGATTTTTAAAGTGCTTTGCCTTTTCTTTGGATCTCAAAGATTAAAGTATGTGATTTCAGGAAAGCCAGAACACATTCACTTTTCATTCTTATTGGCATACTTCACTTAAAAGGTCTGTTTGTGCTAGTTTGATGTTCTGGGAATACAAATATATTATTACTTGCACCTGATATGAAGACTTTTCTGTAGTTAGACTGAATAACCCTTTGAGCAAACATTTTAAGTTACAGGAAAATTTTCAGAGAGTGTAGCAAACCTTAGAAAATTCAGAGTCTGGGAAAAAACATCTTTCTTTAGCCTTTCCTTCGTTATAGCTTATAATTCATTTAGTGTGGTTGCTGAAGCAAAGAAGGAGTAAGAATAACCTCTCTTATTTCTTTCTTTTTTTCCCTTATTGCAGTATACAACAGAAGATTTGTTAAGTCTGATTCAAGCAAGTGAAGAAGAAATACTCCACCAATTGCAGGTTATAGATGCCTGCAAAATTGAAGGTATTTATATCTAAAGAATATTATTACCTATGAGGAAATAACCCTCCTATTTTCCCCAGAACAAATGTGTCCTTTTTCTAAGGCCCATTCCATATCCTTGACTTTCAAGGTGCAAGTTACTTCAAAGTTCTAAGACTGTGGATTACAAACAATTGAGATAATTAAGTTTCATTCTCCTGTACATTTGCTCTTATTATTTGGTTCCTTTTCTCAGCTTTTAATCTTGAAAAAGACACAATGCTGCTGTATGTTGTAAAGGTGTGACCTGAATGTTCAGACTCCTGTAATGTATCTTAATGGCAGTAGAATTAAGGTGTTAATGCTTTCCTTCTAACAGTGTTTCGTGGTGCTCTGTTTGGCAGGATATTGGAGAATTCTAGACTTTGACTATGAGATGAAACTCTTGAGTCATGTGACTCAGCTAATAGACTCAGAGTCCTGGCCTTTGAGTAAGGTTCCTCTATGTGCCTGCCTTGAAGAACTTGGATCTCTAGAACCCAGGTAAACAGTTCTTTTTAGTACTTAAAATTACCCACATTAATTATTAACTATTAATAATTACAGTACTTGTTAACTGCCTATTAGAATTATAGTCTTGCAAGTCTAGATTCTCATTATCATGATGTAAATGATACGTGTTCGTTTCTAAAAATACTCAAGGGAGTTTTTAGACAGATAGGTTAGTAAATCGATTTTAATCTTTAGTGGTAGTATTTCCATTGATTCATAGTAGAAGCATTACTTCTGAATTGTAAATGATAGAAGTAGCATGTGCTTAAATTGTAAATTGCTGAGCATCTCAAAATACCTGTTCTGAAGCTATAGCTAGCCAAAAATTTTTGGTTTACCTATTGCATACTAGCTGAGAAGGGGGTATGTTTTCTGGTGTAATTCAGAATTACCATTCAAAGAAAGTCTTAAGTTTACAATATGTAGCATTTTCCACTTAATTGGCTTTTGGCTCAAAAAGATATCTGCAGTTAGAATATAATTTTATGACAGAACTTCAGCAAAGTGCCTATTATTTAGTAAGGATAATTAATTGCTAAATTTTTGACTTGCATCATAGGATCATTCAGACTGGTAAAAAAAATTAAGATCGTTGAGTCCAACTATTAACCCACCACTGCCAAGTCCAGTACTGAACCATGTCCCTAAGTTATAGGGATATATTATTTGCTAGTTATAATTTGAAAGTGGAAGAGACCTTTGGGGTTGACAGGCTAAATTAGCTTCTGTCTGTTATTTGTCCCCTTTTGTTCTCTTTTACTTCTATTTTTACCAGTTTCTTCATACCCCCACGAAAATGTCTTCTGCTCTATTATCTTCTTTTTTTTTCTCCATACCTGTTTCATAATATTTGTGATAATGGTTTCAGTAGTGTCCTATTAAACAGTATTAGATCTTGATTTCTGATGTTTTTTTTCCAGGGACATGATAGAACACATTCTTTTAAGTTATGGCAGAAAATATGTTGATGATGGTAAGTTTGGGAAAGCTTAAATGGTTTAACTTTGCATAAAAGAAATAGTTATTAATAAGGAAATGTAGGTTTTGCGAATAATGGTCCAAATGAGCCAGATGAGTTTGCTACGGTGCCAGTACAAGGAGGGAGCACACTGGGCTAGAAATCAGTGCAATTGTTAAAGGAAGTTTCATAGGAAAAAAAAGACTATTAAACTGTACAAGACAATTGTGCACAGAGGTACTGAAAATGATTTATTAGGTGTCTATAAGCCATAATTTCATCACTAAAGAGAGGTCACTAGTAAACTTTAGCTGGCATCTCTTTAGATACTCTAGAAGATCTCAGATATTTAAGCAATTAATTGTGCTATTATGAGTAGTCAATGGTGAATTCAGCTTGCCTGAAGTAGCTACCTTCCTTTGATCTCTTGAACTGCACTTCCAAGATCTGCTGGTTGTATTGATTAGATTTCCATTGTCCATCTCACACACACATATAATACTGCACTGCCCTAATCTCAGCCTGAATTCTTCTCCACAGTGGCTCATCCCCTCATAATCTCATAAGGGTGATTAAAGAAGTGAAAATTTTGTTAATTGTTTAAGTAAATGCTCTAATACAAGCCACTCAGAAATAGGAATGAGAGCTGTAGGAGAAACAGGACAGAGTGAAAGAGGAAAACAGGGAAGGCAAGCACATTTATGGATACGAATTAATACTGTAGTTGGGACAGTGCTGCTGTATTCTGCATAATTTGTTCTTGAGAATGAGAAGATACTGTAATTTATCCAAATTAATACCAAGTCACTTCCTAAGGAAAAGAAAAATGAGCATGCTTGGTGTATAGAAGACTGTAGAACAGCATAGAAATACAAGGCTGTTCTTTTATCAAAAGGCAAGAACCCAAGATAACCTAGTTTTTGCTTCTTGGCAGGGGAGGTTTTCTTTGAAATGCGTGAAGATAAAATATGCAGAGCTATAGCACGAATGCTCTTGCAAAATGCAGTTAAATTCAATCTAACAGAGTTTGAAGAAGTCTGGCAACAGAGTGTACCTGAGGGGATGACAACAAGGCTTGATCAGCTTCAGGTAAAGACATAAAGAAGCATGGATTCTTTTGTGAGTAGGTTGACTGTGTCATACAGTAGTAGAACTGACTTGTGTCACATATAGATTTTATCCATTTTGTTGTTTCTGTCAGCTTTTGAGATCAAGGACAATTTAAGATGTCCTCTGTGAGCACCAGTAGTCTGCAATCATAATTCAGGTTTCTGTGACTCAGGCACGTTTCACTGTTTGAAGAAAGGTTGCAGCTATACCATTACTACTTGTAAATGTGACTGGAACAGAAGCTGAAGCTGTTGTTGAATAGATGGTAGTGACAGCCAGTAGAGTAGCAAACACCATGGGAATCTTTTTCCTCAAGGCAGGCAGGGAGATGTTGGAACCCCATGGATTCTCCCTTCCTTCTTGTCTTAAAGGAATTTGTGAATACTGCCTGTAAAATAGTGCTTTTATGATACTTCTTCACTTTGCCTCTGAAAGGCTTTGGATCTGCACAGAACAACTTGTATGGAATATTGTCAGAAAGAAGGAAGTTTAATTGTTTTGTCAGTACTTAACATTTCCTTTCTGATACTGATCTACAGGGCTTGGCTCTTGTGGATAAAAGTTCAAGACCGGAGACCATTTTTCTGCTAAAAGTAGAAGACTTACCTGAAGACAATCAGGAAAGATTCAACAGCTTATTTGGCATACGGGAAAAGTGGACAGAAGTGGATATTACCCCTTACATACAGTAAGGATGTATTTCTTTTTATTAAAATATAATTAGTATTATATTCTTCCCTTTTTGCCTAGCTGGCTTCTGATGAGCCATCACTGCCTCAAGTGATACTACTATAGTTTGCATTTTTAATTAGTATGGATTCTATATGAATAGAATACCCACCTCTGGGATCTGTAACTCTCTTTTTTGGCATTTAAATGTATGTAAAAAGCTGATCCTACTGGGTTTAAATGAGTAATAACTCATTTGATTAACGCAGACAATTCAAAGACTAAACTTCCTGACGTGTACAATGAGTCTCTATATTTACAACACTTGAACTGTAGAGCAACAGTGCTTCCTGTACTGCATCCTGTGTTCCTTTGATGTAAGATTTACTCTACTGCACTAGCTGGAACATCCAGCTATGATATATGTGAGCAGGTATTGATGCTAACCCAGAAGTAACTGTATCAACCCTTTATGAGTGGCTCTAAATTTACTGGAATATAACTGAATAGTTCAGAGCTAACTGTTTTGCTAGGTTGAAAACACTATTAGAGAACAGTTTTCTGCCTAAACCCCAAAGTTCTTTATTCTGAAGTATGTAATATAGTTTTGCCTAATGCTTAAATGTCAAGGGAAGTTCTAAACTTTAGGTAATTTAAAGCATTATGTGACAGTTATAGTAGTTTGGGTTTTTTTTTCCTGAGAACTCAATCCAGTTTATTGCTGCAGTTATAAATATTTTACAGATTCATTTTGTGTGTATCTCTTAATGCCAATGTCATGTGCTTTATTTTCTCTTCAGAGATTTGTGTGCAGAGAAGCAGACTGTTGGTGCTCTTCTGACAAAATACGCACGCTCCTCAATGCTGAATGGTGTTAAAGTTTTTAATTCTAGAAGACCCATCTCATAACAAGTATTGTTTGAAGAACTGAGGATGCTGAATGTAGTAACAGTGAATGTTGCTTGCTGCTGCCTTCTGGGGAAAAGAGTTGCCAACCATCATTACACAGTGGAGTTTAAGCAGCTGGGCTACTTGAACAAGTTGTGTTTTCTGCTCAGCTAAGGAGAGTGTGGGGGCACTTGGGGCCTCTAAGGAATGATATTCAGCTCACCTTCCTTTGCCAGCCTTCTTTGCCAGCCCTCCTTTGCCCAACTTCTTTTTCCTTTGTGTCTAGTTAAACCAGGAGCCAAGCTACTTCTTGAATAAGCTTAATCTGTTTATCCATAAGTCTAAAATGAAGATTTAAAACCTCCTTGATAACAGTTCAATCAATTTAATTGATTTGAATAGCAAAATGGAAAGTTTAGTCTTCTGCCCATTAGTGGCCATTCTTAACGATTAAAGATTCACTGCAGTGTTCACATTTTGAATAGCACAGAGCTCATCAAGCTCATGAACAAATCATTCCCCACCGAGACTACACCTGTCTTGATTTTGAAAAGTGGTTCTTTTTAAGGTCATGTCTATGAACACCATCAGCACAAGCACCTGACACTTTAATCCTTGGCAGAATGGCCTTATATATATTACAAAAAAAATAATTGCAGTGAAGTGTAAATATAAGAGAGTAGTTGGACATTGTGTTACAAATTTCCTATAAACTGTCATTAAAATGTAGCTGAGGTAAAGCTAATGATTTACAGAAGACTACTTGAATTTTTTTTAAAAGAACTGATAAATTTTGTAGTAAAATTATTTTTTTAAAACTTTGTTGTGGCAAATAACTGCACATAGAAATTGTGCCTTGAAACCTTATAGTATAATATTGTGCTGTGTTGAGCAATGGAACAGGATGTTTTTATGATACTGCCATGAAGTGGTGTGCCTGAGATGGTAATTTTGTAATTAAAAAGGATTGTTTTCGTGTCAGTAAACCAGAGTTTAATATTAGATAGTTTTCAGATTTATATTTTAAACTTAACACTTGTAGGTTGTTTGATACAAAAAAGCATTTTTTCCATCAGACTCAGATGTGAGGTATGAAATCCCTTGGAACTGCCAGCATTCCAGCTGTAGAGTGAGTGAGGAGAGAAACTGCTAAATCGAATGTAACTCTTAGGATGCAGGGTGTGTGTACTTGGAATTTGTTACAGATAAAAAGCGGAATAAAAGCTACTCCCTGAGCTCTGTTTATTGCTGCAAGGACAGTGGTTGCTGTGCAGGGGTGTGGTGCTTGACCAGTTGTGTGGAGATGTGGAATGGCTCTGCTGGGAAGAGCTGCCTTGTTTGCTGTCTGGTTCCCACAGTAGCACCAGAAGGTTCATTCCCAGAGACCAATGGAATATGAATGGAAAAGCCTTGGAAATTCCTTATATTGCAACACAGAAGGCTCCTTAGTTAAAATAAACAACACAATTGGTACTTTTGTATTTGTGTTCCAAGTTTGTATTTATATAGGGGTTTCTTTGTAAAACAAGTAAGAAATTAAGTATTTCATTAACAGAGATTTATTGCAGCTGTGAGAAGAGTTTGTTTAATTTTGTGTGTGTTATACTCCATGTGTTCAGTCCCCTTGATTCAAAATGAAATGACCTTTCAAACTCCTACCAGTTTCTTCGATGCGGGCATTTATTTTAACCTGAACTAGATGAGTGTAAGGTTACTTACAACAGCCCGGGTTGTGAGGGAGCGCTGTCTGTGTCCCTGCTCCTCCCAGCGGTGACACCCGCGGGTGGCAGGCGGGGATCGCTGCGGTCCCGCCTCGCCGCCGGCTCCGCGCGCGCCGCTCCCGCCGCCCGTTCCCGCCTTCCGCGGGCCCGCGCCTGCGCGAGCCGCCGCGCCTGCGCACGGGGACACGGCGCGGCCCCTCTCGGCTTTTGGATTATTTTCTTCCTTTTTTTTTTTTTATTTTTTTTTTCCCCCTCTTTTTTCCCCGGCTGCTGCCGCCGCTGAGCCGCTCTTCTGTAAAAAACAAAACTCCAAAAGCCTTCCCCGCTGCAGTGACAGAGCTCAGTGAATCGGCCGTGACCTCTCACCCGCGGGGTCGGGGGTGACCGGCAAGATGGCGGCGGCTGCGGAAGAGCCGAGGCGGGCGCGCTGCTGAGGGAGACGCGCGGGGCCGCCCCTGCCCGGGCCCGGCCCGCTCCGCCCTCCGCACCTTCCCGGCTCTCGGCGGACGGCGCTGCCCCTCCGGCGCTCCCAGGAGCGCGAACCGCGCTCCCGGCCCGGCCTCCTGGCCGCGGCCCTGCTTGTTCGGTGGCTCCCGCCGCCCGCTGAGCCCGTTGTTTGCCGTGGTTCCCGCGGAGAGGAGGCGCCTCTGGACTGGTTCCGTATCCCAGCGCACAGAGAGGCCGTGTGCGCCCACAGGTTATGTACAAACACTCCTTGGTGGCGGTGCTGTAACGATGGCGCTCACTCGGGCTGAAGATTCCTGGCTGCTGGGGGTCACGCATCCGCTGAGGAGATGAGAGATCAAATACGGCGTGACCCGGGGAGAATTCGAAGGACCCGTTGAGTGAGGATGATGTTGATGCCAGTCTGACGGTCAGCAGTGTGTGTTTAGTGCTGCGGTTCAGGATGAATAGGAAGAAAGGAGACAAAGGATTTGAAAGCCCAAGACCCTATAAATTATAAGTATCCATTTCTTAAAAATTGCTATACTTGAAACCAATGCTCACTGAATCAGTCACAGGCTGATTAATAATGATTTACTTGGGAAGGTTGGAGCTGTTGCTTGTGGTGTAGCTTGCATTCAGAAAATGCGTGTTGCAGATGTATGTTTTAATGTGTAAATGGACTAACTCTGATCACCAAGGCTGTCAGCCATTCAGGCTCACGAAGAAATTTACATTGTCCTCTTCAAACCTCGGACATTTCTTCATACACTATCAGTACTAAAGACCGTACTACGATATTCCATATGTACTGCTCTGTCAAGAAGCCCTTTTGGCTTAAGGGCTCTTTTATGTATAAAAAAAATGTTTGCCTTTGCAGCAAACATCTTTGTCAAGCAAATTGTCATTTTCACACATTCACTATTTGGGTTGTAACCAAGCTACAAAGCAGTTGGTGATGGATTTTAGTGCATTTAAACAGATTTCTTGTTATACCTCCTTGATCCCTTTATAAATCTGTTACACAAATAAGTTTCTAAGTAGAATCAGTCTTCTCATATACACTTAATATAGGTAACGTCTGAATCCATTTTTAGATGTAAGTCTCTTGTAGGAACTTTCATCAAACTTTATCTCATCTGAAGCAATGTGACTTCTTAATGCACAGGATATGTGCAGATAAAATGTGATGAGCCATAGAAGTTGAATTATTTCAAGGTTTTCTCTTGAGTCATGAAATGCACTACTATGAAGATGGCACCTACTACAGGAAAATACTTAGAGGAATAGAAATAACTTAGAGGATTTTTAAAAAGTTGGAATTATTTTCTATCCTACCTTTTAAATCAGAGTTATTTACCAGAAGATCTGTCAGTCAAAATTTAAGCAATCACGTTTGACTAGTATAAAATAATTATCTTGATTAGTATATTTGCATTATGTTAAATTATAAATTGTTATGGCATGCTAGTTGTAAAATCACACACTGTGTCTTTTAATGTGTAATACCTGCTTATATAAATCATGTATGAGTGTCAACTCCCCAGGTAGACTTTCAACAGGTCTCTGATTTTATGTGTTATGGCTCCTGCCATTACTGATCCTGCTCACCATTAATTACAGTGTTAGACCTTGACACTGCCATTTGTAATTCTTTATTTTACATACAGATAACATAATTTTTGAACACTTATCTTCCTGGTTTTTTTATTACTG
This sequence comes from Oenanthe melanoleuca, assembly GCF_029582105.1. Taxonomy (NCBI): domain Eukaryota; kingdom Metazoa; phylum Chordata; class Aves; order Passeriformes; family Muscicapidae; genus Oenanthe; species Oenanthe melanoleuca. Next base: position 13,328,461 of record NC_079335.1, read on the forward strand.
GTAAGTTCATACTGGTATGATATACTGTGTTTGATTTTTTGGGGGACTTTCCTGATATTGTGGGTAACTTCTATTCATTATTTGATTTAGACCACCTGAAAGATTGAAACAGTCATTACTAATTCTTATAGAAGTATATTGTATTGGCAGTATTTATCTATATGTACATATATCCTGTGTGGCTCTCTGTAAAACTTTGTTAAAATATTAGTTTAAGTCCTGCATTTGTGCAAAACTTTACTTTTTTTTTTTTTTTTTTTTCTTTCAGCACAACTCATCAGGTAGTTTGTATCAACAACATAAATTTTCAGAGAAAGTCTGTTGTAGTAAGTATTTCTTAATAAAGTGTGAAGTTGAAATTAAGTGTCTGGGTTTTCTTCGTGCTCTTAGAGGAAAAAACTGCCCTCACTGATTATGCTGTTCAGCTGCTTCATATGTTGTGCTTTCTAATCTGATGCTTCTCGTGTCATTGCTAGAAGTGTATTAAAAAAAGTGCCTTTTAACTGTGAGCATTTTTAGAAGAAGATTTCTAAATGAAGGCTGCTTTTTTGTTAGCTGATGTTCGGGATAGGCTTACTGAGTGTTCTACCATGTATGTGAGTTCACTTGGGCTTTGAAGAGGCTTTCATCATTTAAGGCCTGAAGTCTTCAAGGGTCTCTATCAATTTACATATCTGTTTAAAAGGATTCTGCTTAGGTTTTAAGAATCCTTGTCTCAAGTTCAGATACCAAAATATACAACACAGTGTTGTTAGTAACTTGAAATCTAGTCAATAGAGGTGGATTTTTTCCAGTAAAACAGACATGATTGTCAGTCATGTTGAATTTTTTGTTTTGTTTTGTTTAATTTACAGCTGCAAAAATTCACTTGTTAAATGGCATGAAAGAAAATGTAGAAAATCTAAAGGGCAAATAATTTTCCTTTTTAAATATGAAAATATCATCTTTATACCTGTGATTTTTTAAAATTGTATTAGTAATAACTTTTTATATCTCTCTAGTTTTTGAGCTGATAAAGATTTAACAGAAGATTTTGATTTGTGTTTTCATAGGGTTATGTGGAACTGACAATATTTCCCACAGTTGCAAACCTGAACAGAATCAAGCTGAACAGTAAACAGTGCAGGATCTACAGAGTGAGAGTCAATGATTTAGAAGCAGCTTTCATCTATAATGATCCAACGCTGGAGGTCTGTCACCATGAGTCGAAGCAGTAAGTGGTGTATTTAAGGCTTTGCAGATGCAATGCTTTCTGTTGCTCTTAAGTATAACCTATTCTGTTTTACTGTCAAGTTTTACCTGGTAATTTCCTAATGGTAACTTTTGGTATGGTGCCTGAATTTTGGGGAAGTATTTTTGGCAATAATTTTTGGCTGTTACTAGTCTTCTTTAGAATTTCTTGTACGATTATATCTTTGTATTTTTTTGTGGAAGTTTCAAAAATTTTTCTATAAAGTACTTTATGGGGAAAAAGGCCCTGGATTTGCTGTGTGCTCGAGACACATTGTGTATTTCTTTATTCATCTGTTATGCAAGGGCTTCAGTAATTCAGTTTGCAAATACAGTGTTCATTTATATAGGACACTGAATTTATTATCAGAGTTATGCAATTTTCTTTGAGTCCTGATACTGAACACTTGAGTATGTTTGTAATTCTGTTTGCTTTGTGACTTGATGTTTTCGTTATTGGTGCTATTGGTCATTATGTCAAAAATTCAGAATCCTTATTGCAGGGGTTCTGGATTGTTGTTAAGAGCCAGGAAGTAAAGCTTTTGGCCTTTCCTAAGGAATCAAACTTTCATTATTTATTGTTGGAGATACAGTATAAGTCCTAGAACCTGAACTCAATTCAAAATTCAAAAGGAACAGTTTCAAATTTCATCACCATCTCATACTGAAGAGTATGTTTAAAATCATGTGGCATCCTGCATGTTCTAGGGAACTGATATACAAAGGGGCTTTAGCAAAAAATCTTGTAGCCATTTCATTTTTGTTAAGAGCATGATGTGCAGATGTTTTCCCTAGGAATTCTCTTTTGATTTGCTGGAGCATTCATATTCTCACTCCTTCTTTTAGCTGGCTTGGTTGAATTTGCAATTTCCTGAATTGTTAAAAACTTCTAGTGAAAGTATTGTTTAACAGCAGCTGATAAAAAATCAGAGTCCTTTAGGCTGCAAAAGACTGGCTGAAATCATCTAGTCCAATTCCTGCTTATATGGGGTCAGGTAGAGCAGATTGCACAGGGCTGTGTCCATTTGGATTTTGAGTACCTTCAGGGATGGAATCTCTGCAGTCTCTCCGGGCAACCTTCTCCAGTGTTGATGACCCTTACAGTCAAAAACATTTTCCGGTATTCTGATAGAATTTCATGTATTTTAACTTATATCCACTGACAGGAGCAGACACAGTGGGCACAAACTGAGGCGTAGGAGGTTCCCACTGAACATCAAGAAGCAGTTTTTATTGTGAGGTGACATAATTCTGAGACAATTTACTCAAGAGACTGTGGAGTCTCTATCCTTGGAAATATTCTGGTCATCTGGAATTGCAGGAGCAAGCCCAAGCATCCTGGGCAAGTGGTTGTAGGTGACCCTGTTGGAACTGAGGGGTTGGACCAGAATCTACAGAAATTGCTTCCAACCTCAGCCATTCTGTGATTCTGTGATAGCTGGAATCCTATGTAACTCCTGGAAGATGGGAGAAAGAAACAGCATTTAAAATTATCAGAGCGAGTACTCCATTATATTAAAAAAGGAGTTAGGAAAGAGAATTCTGTCCTTTTGTGGTGAAGGTGAGGGGTGTTTTGTTCAAAATATTCAAACTTAATAGAAAGTCTCTGTATTTCATAACTCCTGTGTTATTCATAGTTATGAAAGGCAGAGGTCACCAAATATTCATTACAAAAACTGGTATGCCTCTTTCTGTATCTCGGAAATTAAAGGCAACATGAGTTACAAAATAGTAGATGAAGTTAGATGTATTCTTCCTTTGAAATATCTAGTCAGAACTGGGTAGTTAAATACAGAATCTCTGCTCTTTAGGCTGGATTGCAAGCAGAAATACTAGAAATCAAAAAACTCCAGAATTAGTACCTCAAAAAAAATCATCAGTGTGTTTTTCTCTGTTCTTCTTTATGAAGAACTGTTTCTAGAAACAGTGCTCTGTAGTAGTCTTTATGTCTAATCATCTGATCATCTCTTCCAAGTTCTCATTTGTTATGGCAAGTTTAGTGATGATGTCCTTTGTACCCTTGCAGCTGAGCTAGCTGCAGCAATTATTTTGAAAGGTACAGAGTTGAGACATGTTAGTTTGTTTCTGATCTTACAGGGATCATTACCTTTTGCACAGTTTTCTTAAATAGTCTGTAGAACTAGTAAATGGGAAATTAAGATGTTTCTTGGCAACCTGTTTATTTAAAATTATTTTTTTTCAGTCTTTCCTTTTCCTTGTGGTGTGTAGCAAATATAAGCTCAAATTATAAGATTGTATATACAAACATTTAATGTTGTTTTTATAATGCTTTTAGTTTCTTAGATGTTGTTTTCTAAAAGAACACGTAAAATCATAGAAGCATTTAAATTGGAAAAGACCCATAAGATCATCATCCATAAGTCCAACTGTCAACCCAGCACCACCATGACCATTAAATCATGTCTTCAGGTGCTATGTCCACATTTTTTTAAACACTTTCAGGAGTGGTGACTCCACTACTTCCCTGGGCAGTCTGTTCCAACCTTTACATTCTTTTCTTTGAAAAAATTTTTTCCAAATAGCTTATCTGGGGCGTAAGTATTTAAAAAGTTGTTAATTTAATGGACAATTTTCTACTTTTTTAGCAAAGTTAAAATAATCTGAAGACTTCTTACTCCCTTACTCCCATACTCTGTATGGAGTAAAAATTAGGAAACTTGCTACAGCATCTCTGACTTGAAAGGTTATGTTTGCTGATAGGAGATTAAGAGAAATGGTTCACTGTTATGGTGTGCAAATTTTGGCATGCAAGGAAACAGTTAAAAGAGGGTGGAGAAGTTCAGCTTTACATATGACACGATTCTGTCTGTTTCACTGTAATGTTCTTTGCTGCTTCTTGGTGAGATCTGTCAGGTCACCTCTTTGTGTTCTGAATTGAAATATTCAACTTGTTTTCAGTTCAAATAGTACTTTAGGGTTTTAGCATCTTTGAGGAAAAAATCATTGACACATGGTCTCTGTCATTTCACATTTTCAGTGTTGCAGAAGGTGAAACAATTTTTTCAGTCATGAATATTTTCAGTTCCTCTGAATATCAAAAAAACCTTTGCCAAAAAGGTAGCTAAAAATCAGTGAAATTTGTAGGAAAGGTTAGAAGCTGTTTATTAGCACATTGAATATTTTTTTAGCTTTGATGCCGTTGCAAAATAATCTATTAGTCCTAAACCATAAGTTCAGGTAGTAAGTGTGAGAGTGTTTAAAGGTTTATCTAGAAATAAAGTTGGACTTCTGTCTTGTAATTTCCTCTGGACGCTTCAGGATAACGTGGCTTTTTCATGTCAGAATAGATGGATGAACTTAGATAACAGGGTCCCTTCCTTCCTGACCCAGCAAACACCTGAACAGTGGTTTAAGGTATGAAATAATTCACATTGCTTTACTGTGTGTGCACAAGCTGGCAGAGAATCCCATTTTGCTCTTGGTTTTGAGAAGTTTCAAATCTTGTGAAGACTGCATATAGTGTTGGGGAATGTCTATTTTGGTCATGTTTCAGGGCTGTTAAAGTTTTTGAGTGTTACAGCTGTCTCATCCTCTTCATCTTTCTTATAAATCGTTGCTTTCTTGATTTTGTCAGTATAAGAGAAATTAATTTGCTTTTTCTGGGCTATCCTTCTACATTCTGTGTAGAAATCCCAGTGCATATTCTGAATACTGAGACAACTGCTTGTATCTCAGCCCTATTTATTTAAAATTGGCAAAAGAGATTTTTTTTCCTTAATCTTATGGTTGAGATTGTAAACTGTTAAATTGGTGCAGCTGAAGTTTGGAGTTTGGGTGTAGTAGTTCGATGTCTGATAAGAAGTTTGTGATGATCCCACTGTGCCTGCTTACATGCTTCACATTTGGGGGGCAATTAGGATGCCAGCTGAGAAGCTGTTGCATTTTACTATTATTTCTGTATAAAGGAAGCTGTGTTTTTTTATTGCTAGCTAATGTGCACATAATGCTTTCCTGTGCAATGCTGGTTCATTTGTCTTTTTTTTAGCTTGAAGACTCTAGCATTTAAGCATTACAAATATCAAGATGTTTTGATATCCTCTGATTTCATTATTGCTTTATTTGCAAGCAGCAGTAAGCTGTGAGAGAGAGCAATGTGGTAGCCTTCAGGACATGTCTGTCTTGCAATATTTTTTTCTTCTGAGAAGTCAATGATCAACCTTTTGCCTTTATACAAAATAGAATAATTTCTGGTGGACTGAGCATGTGTTACCTTGCTGCAATGAATAGCCTTCTTTTACACTGATATTATGTTTGTCTAATTGAAAATTCATGGTTAGACTTCATTAGAAGTAAACAAAGTGTCCTGGCCAGGACAGGGTTCATTTTTGCAGTAGTCAGGAGTGGAGAAGAAAAGGCTAAGACCTGGAGATTATTCTATACCATCTCACCTCATTTTCCAGGACTGGGCAAAAGGCTCACTTCCAGGTCCCACAGCAGAGGGGCCAAGTATTTTCAGGGGTTTACCCAGGATGAGCAATACCATGTGAATCATTCATTCACCTCTTTTCTCATATACGTTGTCATTGGTATTGTTGCTGTTACTGTCTTATCTCATTGCTGTCTCTTGTAAATTGTTCTTATCTCAATCCATAATATTTACCTTTTGTGGCTCCAGTTCTCCTCTGCAGCCCACAACAGGGCAGGGTAGAGAGATTTAGTGGCACATGGTAATTTCAGTGGAAACACTAAATGGGAGAATTCCTAGACCATGACACAAAGGTGCAGAGCACTTTTGAAAAGAGATTACAAAGTCCTTAAACTTGACCAGGAATGAAAATCAGGTTTCTCATCACAACAAAGATTCAAATCATTGCCCTATTAATAAATGACCTAGATGTCTTATATAGTTCAAGTGGTATATCTGGTACATATTCCAATATCAAGTGCATATTCTATATGGGAAGCAAAGTAAAATAGTAAATGAATTACAGGTAATGAACAGCAATGAATTACAGGTAGAGCAAAGAACTTACTTTGCCAAGTTGAAGTTAAGTGTTGTAGGAAAACAGTGGTTTACAGACTATATGTTTGAAACATACATTTATAGTACTGGTGCAGCTGCTAGTGAGAAATGCTGGGGAAAGTTTGAGATCAGTTAGTAATTTTAAAAATAAGTCTCTGCAGAATTACTTCTTTACAGTCACTCAAGCTGCATGCCCTTGGGCTGTAGTTAACACTGGGGTGAATTCTGATAACAAAATGTATCTCTACTGGGAAAAAAAACATGAATACACATTTGTTTTTCATTGTCAATCTACACTTAGCATTAGGAAAATTTATCATTGTTCCTTGGGCTGTAACTTTTGGCATGTGCACTGTTTTTCTTAAAATGGCCATATTCAGTTTATTGAAAATAGTTCAGCCTATAAAAAGATTAATCTGTGGTACTACTACGTCTTTAATGGATTCCTTTTACAATGAATCACCCATTTAAACTGGAGCACTTCAGAAAAATAGAAATACAAGAATAGACTTATTTTCCATAAAATGTTAAGCTCTGGAGTCTACCTTCTTTGATGTAAAATCATAATGTTTTCCTGTTTGTGAACCCAGTGACGTTTAAAGTGTAGCCACAAGCTCATCACAATCCTCAAAGTTTGAACAGATTCTCACTGATGTGTAGGAAAGGGATCCCTATCAATAACAGTCAATTTTCCAAAACAGTTGGAGTAAAATTAAACACTTTGGACTTCAGAGTCTAACAGAATGTTACCGTGGTTTTCTGTTGCTAGCTTTTTTGATTACTAATAGTTCTTAGTCTCTTTTTAAATAGAGATTTTCCAGTGGTGTTTGCTTACCTTTCTAGGGTGCCATTTGAGGGACCGCTTAAAGCAACTCTGCTTAGGGAGGTTCTTTGAGCCCTCAGTATGACAGATAAGAAAGTAAATCAACTAAAAGCTGCCTGGTCAGAAAAAAAGGACTTATTTTCCCATTTGACATTTTCAGCTGCATCCCTACATGATCAGATGAACAGGAATCTCTTTAGTGAGTGAGGTAGTAGTGGCACATGAATGAGGATAGGAGACAGCACATCAGCTGGAGTTTAAGTGTGTTGGAATTGTTCTGGAGCCATACCTGAAGTTATACTGTATTCCAGGGTACAAACTCAACCTTTTGCTTTTAAAACTTGTTGGCATTATATCCTATATAAAGGTACAGTTACCTGTGAAAAGGCAAAGAAAAATATATTAAAACTTGAGATTTGTGTGTTTCTTTACTGAAATGGTCCCATTTACTACTCATGTCCGATTTTCAGAAGCTTCCAAGCAAAGTAGAAAAGGTTGCTGCTCCTGATATTCTTAGTCTTGGTAGTGGTGCCAGGGAATTTGTGCACTATTATTGCCAAAGATGAAGAACTACATGAAAATATGTACTCAATATATTTATGTGTTTTAGCAAAGTTTATTATATGTGGAAGACTCAGAATATTAAGCATGGTGTTTGACATACCTAGACTTACAGAATGGTGCTGGTGTCATGGTTAATTACACTTTGTTCTTCCAAGTAGGGTACTGTAATTTGGGTTGTTTTCTCTGTGGGTGGTGAACAGAGAGTGGTTAGATGAGAGCAAAATCCTAAAATGAGATCATGTCTGCTTTGTGTGGACTTCAGATTCCATGGTAGGTGGAGTCCCCAGCCAGAAGTTAATTCACTCATTTGTGGTGCAGTAATCATGCTCCTGGGTCAGGACAACCCCTAGTGTCAGTACAGGCTGGGGATGAAGGGATTGCAGGCAGCCCTGCAGAGAAAGACTTCAAGGTGCTGGTGAATGAGAGGTTTAGCATGAGCTGGCAATGTGCATTTGCACCCCAAAAAGCCAGCAGTGTCCTGGGCTGCATCACCAGCAGTGTGGGCAGCAGGGTGAGGAAGGGAACTCCAGCCTTGTGAGACCCCACCTGCAGCACCACTTCCAGCTCTGAGCTCCTCAGCACAGAAGGTCTTGGACCTCTTGAGCAGATCCAGGATGGTAAGAGGGATGGAGCATCTGGCTGTGGGGAAAGGCTGAGAGAGTTGGGGTTGTTCAGCCTGGAGAAGATACAGCTCTAGGAAGATTTTTATTGCAACCTTTCAGTACTTAGAAGGGGCTTTATAAAAAGGATGGGGTAGACTTTTTAATTGATCTTTCTACAATAGGACAAAGGGTAATGGTTTTAAACTTTGAGAGGGTAGCTTTAGACTGGGTGCCAGGAAGAGCTGTCTTACTGTGAGGGCAGTGAAACCCTGGAACTGGTTTCCCAGAGAGGTGGTAGATGCCCCATCCCTGGAAACACTGAAGGTCTCGTTGAACAGGGCTCTGAGCCACCTCATCTAGTAGAAGATGTCCCTGTCCTCCCACAGGAGAGTTGGACTAGAGAACCTTGGAAGGTCCCTTCCAACCCAGAGTGTTCTGTGGCTCTGTGATTCTGTGACTGCTTTATGCTTGATTGTGTCCTGCTTCCACAGTGCTTGGATTCATCAGCAGTACCTGAATTCTGTCAGAAAAGTGATAAGTTAATCAAACAGTTTCACTTCAGGCATAGTTGTGCAAGCTTTTGAAAAACTGCGTGTACTAGAGAATTAGAATTAAGAAAGACTTTGCTCCCATGCTTTAAACAGATTAGAAATCCATTTTTAAAAAGTATAAAAGCTATCACATAAATCTGTAAAAGCAGGGTTGTTTTTGAACTTGACTGGTCATTCTCCCATAGCTAAATATATTCACATAAAATAATAAGGTAACATCATGCTCTTAAGTACTTTAACAGAAGACATTCTTGTTCCTGCTCATTTCAGTAGAAAACAATTAATTTAAGTTGTAACTGAAGTAATGATAGGAGACTTCGTAGTAAAGTGGGCAGTTAATGAGCAACTGATACATAGTTGCTCAAACCTGATTACAAAAAACTGTGTTTGCATCTTAAATAAATAAGGGTATACTTTAAAAAAGAATGTTTCAAATATAACTAAAAACTAGGAAGTATAGCACATATTTCTGTGTTTGTGTATTAAGGCTGAAACTCTTAACATATAATATTTTATGTGTTACTTACAAATGCATTATAAAAACCTCCTATTCCTATCCATCAAGCTAAAAGGGAAAAATGCCATTGCTAAGCTAAAATCTTACATTTAGGAAAGCAAGATAAGAGCAAAACTGCAATATACGAGGAAGCAGATCTTCAACGCAGAGCTTTTGAATAAAGATACAAACTTCATCCAAAATAATAAACAGAATTTTTAGTTTCTATTCTAATAAAGGTAGATATTACTCTTATTGGCAAGAAAAGAACACTGAGCATTTCTCAGTTTATTGGGAGTTACTACTGCTTAAGTGTTTTTGATCACAGATCACTTCTGTAAAAGCCAGATTTTAAGTTCTGGTTGTGGAAATCTAATCTTTACTCCTTTTCTCCTCCATTCCTTTCAAAACAGAACACAACAATTGGTTGTCCATTCACCTTGAAATTCAGTATAGAAATTTTCTTAATTTGCAAAGCTGCTTTTTGTGGTTCAGCACAGTTGTACTTTAAGAATTAACTGGGTATTTCTGACAGGAGGAATCTCAACTATTTCTCCAATGCCTATGCTGCTGCTGTCAGTGCTGTGGACCCAGATGCTGGAAACGGAGAACTCTGCATTAAGGTTCCCTCAGAGCTGTGGAAACATGTTGATGGTAAAGAGACCAGACTGAAAAATTCATTGAGGATGGCAGAGTTGTCAGCTACAAGTTTGCTTAGGAATATAGTAGTTTTGAAGAAACAGAAGTGGTGTTACATTATTTTATGAATTTTTGATTACTGCTTCCTTTTTCCTCTCCACTTGAACTCTGAAAAATACTTCCACTTTTTGGTAATATGAAGTGTTGCAAGGTTTCTTGACACTATATACAAGCATACTCTTGGGTGGTCATGACCCCAGGAGAATACTTGAGGAAGTGGGAATAATTGAGTGTACTGGGAGCTAAATTGTGATTTTGAAGCTGCTTACAATAAATATGATCCAGCAAAGAAAATAATTTACAAGGATGTAGTTATATACATCTTTTTACAAAATTCTACTAATTTTATGTCATCTGACCTTGAGGAATGGTCATTTTAAAATGGATTTGGTAATGAAAGTAGACTCCTTTATAAACTGGCATACTTGATCCTGGAATAAGTAACTGTTTTAGTAAGTTACTCTCCAGTGTTGATTCTTTTCTTACAGGGATCTTACTAGTTTCTTGTATTATTTCTTTCATTGCTTTATCAGTTTTTCCAATGGGTTATGAGACCTCTGAGAGAATAATAGTAGCAACTGTTTTGTTTATTTTAATTTTTAAATTCCTGTTGCCTTACGTGCAAGCCTAGAAGGGAAAATATTCAAACATGTACAGTTTCACTTTTCAAAGTTTGAATGCCAAAATATGGTGATACTTGTGGGATAAATTTCAGCATATGCTTGAATTTCTTTTCTTGCCTGTCTATTCATAAATGAGATTTCTGTGAAACTAAACCAAAGCAAAGACACTTAAGTTACAGGAAAAGCGTTTACCATAGTAAGAGATTTTAAGCAACTGCAAATTACAATAATATCTCTTTTAAGAATGTGCCTGCTTCATAGAGATCTTGCAGAAAATTTTTTCAGTGAGGTGCCAAGGAGATGATGGTTAGGGTGTAGTCTGTGTAAATATGCTTTACTGTTGGGGAATTGGAAGGTGAAATGTGACTTCAATTGCAGTTTTTATTAATTAACAAAGGTTCTTATAAATAAATCTCCTGTAAGTTGTGCTTTGGGAGGTCTCAGTTTTGTAAGCTTTTGTAAGTTTTATTCACTTTGGAAGTGAACTGGAGAGTCCATGAGAATGAAGTTATCAAATAATCTTCAAAGACCTAGAGTCCAAAACTGAGTTACTATTCTGAAATTACTTTCATGTAACATGTTTATACTTACTCCAGTTTTGGTCTTTCTGCTGCAGAGTTAAAAGTCCTGAAGGTGCATATAAATTTTTCTCTGGACCAGCCAAAAGGAGGCCTTCATTTTGTAGTACCCAACATGGAGGGCAACATGGCAGAAAGAGGGGCTCATGTCTTTTCATGTGGTTATCAAAATTCTACAAGGTAAGAAAACTGAGTGGTAGATTTGTATTTCCTATTTATTCTCAAAGTGTAGGAAATACAAATAATTTATTTGAATTATTTTAAGATTAAAAAATACTAAAACTTAATTTGTGCTTGAAAGGAGCTTACCAGTGTGAAGTAACATCTAATGACTTGTAATTAGAATGTCTAGTCTTTAGAGCTCAGCTGGAGGTAAAGACAAAAAAAAACTTGTAAAGCTTTATAAAGTTAATGTATTGTAAGAGTCAGTATGTCAACATTCATATACTCTGAAAGTATTTAGGGATATAGTTTGGAACTTGAAAGAAAAATCACCTGTGAAAAGGATGATTGTTAAGTATAATTATTAACTATTTTCCCCCCAATCCTAACTTTCCTAGATTTTGGTTTCCTTGTGTGGATTCATATTCTGAGTTGTGTACCTGGAAACTTGAGTATACTGTAGATGCTGCAATGGTGGCTGTTTCAAATGGAGATTTGGTGGAAACTGTATACACACATGATATGAGAAAGAAGACTTTTCATTACATGTTGACTATCCCAACTGCAGCTTCTAACATCTCCTTGGCAATTGGACCTTTTGAAATCCTTGTTGATCCATACATGCATGAGGTAATAATCTTCACCATAGAAGCCTCCATTCTTTTTCCAAAAGAGTTACTGGGGTTTTATGTTGCAGTCAGTATATATTAGTCCAAGTATTTCTAGATCAACCATCAGTACAGTTGTATCATAAAGCTTGTCTAGTAATGCTTGTATTTAAATTTATCTCCAAAAAACCTTTAAATAAGCAGCAATTCCATTAATGTCTGAATTTAAGGGGAAAATTTGGTTCAAATTGGGTTTCTTCCCTGACATATAATATACTTGATATTTATGTATTTAAATATATTCGTAGGTCTTGTAACAAATTTTCCTTTGTTTGTAGGTGACTCACTTTTGCTTACCACAACTTCTGCCATTGCTCAAACACACCACATCCTACCTTCATGAGGTGTTTGAATTCTATGAGGAGATTCTTACCTGCCGCTATCCTTACTCTTGTTTCAAGACGGTTTTTATCGATGAAGCTTATGTTGAAGTAGCTGCTTATGCATCCATGAGTATTTTCAGGTTAGTATTTGAGAAAATTACACCTAAATCCATGGGCTTAGAAGCTCTAGATCCAAGACTGTTGGGAAATATGTGAATCTCTAGTTATTTTTGTAGCCTGAGTTTTGGTTTGCCTAAAAAAGAAAGGCCTGAGCTTTCTAGTTTGAAAAGGCTTGTTTTTATTGACATTATAGGCTTTTAACACCATTTCTATTTTTATCTCTTTTAAAGATGTTGGATTTACTTTAAGAAAAAAATGGCAGTGATTTTCCTTCTGAATTAGAAATGCCATGCATGAAGTATTTAATCTCAAATTAAGTGCAGAAGTTTGATTGTGTTTTATTTTTCTCCAGCTGGAATAGGTTATCAAGAATCCAAGAGAGTTTCACCAGTTAAGCTACTTAGATTCTACACAGAGAATTATGTATAGATTATAATAGCAAGAGATCTGCTTGCATAAAGATTATTACAAAATAAAAAAAAATTAAAAGATGTTATTAACTCATTGAAAAAACAGTAAAGAAATTATTTTACTTGTTTTGTTTTAAGGCTCTTGTGTTTCTTTGGAGCCAGTACTCATGTTGTGTCTTTTTTTTTATGGGGGTCCAGCACAAATCTCTTGCACAGTGCAATGATTATAGATGAAACTCCACTGACAAGGAGATGCTTGGCACAGGCCCTGGCCCAGCAGTTCTTTGGATGTTTCATATCCAGAATGTCCTGGTAAGTATTTTACCATAGTAGCAATAGTATTCTCCAGAAATGGGGAGGATCTAGGAAGCTCAAATTTTAATTTACAAATTGCATTTTATCAGAAAAATAAGTAAAACAGTAATTGTAGAAGAAAGCAAAAATGAGAAAAAAAGTTAGAATAATAAGCCCAGCTCAATAAATGAAAATCCATTAGTATTTTTCATTGTTTTGAAAGGAGAATGTAAGAGAGAAAAGTTCCACAGATTGTATAGATTGAATATATCTTTCTGAATGTTGTAGTGTGAAAATTTTAGAAAGGTAACTCTTTTACATTGTCAGTCAATTTCTGTTAGATATTTTGGATGATGAGGTATAGCCTGCATGCAAAGTACTTGTAGAACACAGAACTAATAAATTAAGAACTAAATAATTAAGGAGAATGCAGAAATTAGTGTCAAGTAGGAAAATTCCTGCTAAGTTAGCTATAACCCCATATCTCAGAAAACCTCCCCAAGTGGCTCTTGCAGTTCTGATCAGTATTTATATTAAATCCTTTTGCATACACTTTATTTACTGGGGACCCAATAAATAAAGTAACCCATTACTTTTTTTATGGCAAAAGTGTATGTCCCAGAGCAACCTTGTCTTAAAAACAAAGGAAATCAGCATGTTCTTAAATTGATGTTTGTATTGTTGTAATTTCTCTGGCTCTCTTCTTTATTTCTAGCCTACTTCTGTGATGAAGGCAATTTTTTGCATCCTTCATAATGACTCCATTTTCATATGTTCTTGTTCTATTTACTTCATCATACCCTCTGTACAATGTAATTTTTCTGTTTAAGGTCCTAGTTCATGATCATGTAGTTTTTGTCTATTTTTTCTCTATTAGAGCATCACTTACAGAAGATGTGTTTAAAAGGGTTTCCACCAAATTGTGAGATAGGTCTACTTGCTGTCCAAATCTTCTGCACTGCATTGACTTGTTTATCAAGAAATTAAGTTCATATAGGTTAGCAGTTGCTTTAACTTTTGTGTCCATTTCCACCTGCTTATTATTATTGTTTCAGTTAAAATAGTTTGGTTTCATATTTAAATCTGGATTTCTGTGGTAAAAGTTCAGTTTTCACTGACTTTTCAGTTTCATTGGTCCTGTCCAGGTGCCAAGTTCCATAAATTGGTTCACAGCTCATCAGACTTCTGTTGACTTAGAGATGTTATACAACCTCTTGAAATTTTTAGCCTCTTGGCTATTTTTGAGCTGGTCAAAAATACCATCCTTTACAAAACATCCTCTGAAGTGATATAATTCATGTTTCTTTCTTATGATAGGTCAGATGAATGGGTGCTAAAGGGAATCTCTGGTTACATTTATGGCCTTTGGATGAAAAAAACCTTTGGTGTTAATGAGTATCGCCACTGGATTAAACAGGTAACATCATAGCATTTTCTGGACCTTTCAGGCACTTTGCATCAAAGAAGTATAAGACCATAATATAACTTTGCATTGCAATCTGAAGACCTTTTTAGTAGTGACAAACTTCAGAGCTAAAATATTTTTACCACTAGCTGCAAGGAAGAGCACTGAATGTACAAACCAAAATAGATTTTTGTGACTGCTGTATGAATAATGAATAATAATTGTTGTTGTCTCTCCGTGTCTCTCTTTTGTTTGGACTCCTGAACAAAAAAAAAAAAAAAGAGTCAAAAAAGATACTACTTTTGGAACACTTAGAATAGAATATAGGATTCATAAGGTTTTGAATTTGGTGAATTTATAATGCTGTCATGGCTGTCCATATAGCTCTGAAAGGCTCCAGTATTAGCTTGGATCAGTGGTGATTCAGGTATCTTTTAGTGTTATTGAAGTACTACATGAAATAATGAAACAGTAAAAAAATCCCTGTTTAAAGAGAGTTCTTTTCTTGGAAAATAAATTTCTGTCTATAGCTTGCATTCCCAAATGTGATCTTTGAGACAGGTACTTTCTAGTAATAGCAGCAGTGACTCCTCATTCTTTACCAGTAACATTTATTCACAAAAAAGATACGTGCCTTCTTTCTCTCATCACATTTTCTTACTCTCCCTATTCCAAAAAGCAAATCCTCACCCCACCTGTTCTGTGTACATCCTTTACTCACCTGGGAACCCAATACCAAGTCCTTCACTGCCTAATGCTTCAGTTCACCAGTCCTGTGTGCTAAAGGTGTGGCTGTTGCAGAGAGCAGCAGAACTGGATGGAGGTCTGTTGTAAGAGTTCACTGCTGTCTGCAGCAAAGTTGCTCATGTTGTTCCCCATCTGTCCAAAATAAAGGTGTCCATGTAGAATTGAGAGGTGCTACTGTCACAGCTTCCAGTTCTGCCCTTTTTCTAACGTGTTACCAATATATGAAAGTGTCTAAGTTTTTATGTGTCAATAAATCTCAATACATAACAACATTTGGAAAATCTTTAACCCCGGGTTGCAGACAGGCATCAGTTTCTATTTCCTGTGCTTAAGCTGACATAATTTGATTTATGTTGACTTTGGGGTGACAATGAGCCCTTACCAATATCCTACCTTAAAGTATGCTTGTTAACCTGGGCATCAGACAAGGTCAGACTCAGTGCAGAGCTTGGGCCAAGCATAAATATTTATTTGTATATTTATATTTCTATTTATTTGTATATTTATATTTTTATTTATTTGTATATTTATATTTTTATTTATTTGTATATTTCTATTTCTATTTCTATTTCTATTTATATTTATATTTATATTTATATTTAGTACATTGTGTGTGTGTCTGTAGCTGTTTTTCATTGCATGAAATGCTAATCTCATTTATTTCTTTTGGTCAAAGACAACTTATTTATTGAATAAAAATACTCTGGTTATAATATAGTTCAGCACTGTTGGGGATTAGCCCCCTTTTCATCCCCTGAACAAGTATAAACTGCTAGTTCCTACTGTTCTATTATTGTTTTTCTTTAAAAAGAAAAATGTTTTTTCTTTTAAAATTGTTTTTCTTTTTTCTTTAAAGAAGATCCCTGATTTTAAAATATTTCTCTCTTTGTAAGCAAGCTTATTAGGAGGTATGACTTGAACAATATTAAAAGCTTTCCTGTCTTTTAAATAATTGCTCTGCTCTTCAAAATTATGCTAACTTGCATATGTTGTTCTTAGGAGTTAGATCAAATCGTGGCATACGAACTGAAGACTGGAGGAGTTTTACTGCATCCAATATTCGGAGGAGGAAAAGAGAAAGACAAGTATGTTTATTTAAGCTGCAAGTCATTGCAGGGTATGTTTTTATGGGGCCATTAATGTATGCCTTGGGTGTGTTGTGGAGCACAAGGCCAAAGGCTCAAGATCTCGAGCTGCCCAAGGCATGTATTACCAGTCTCATAAACTACATCTTGAGTATATTGTAATACCTGTTGTTTTATTTTTCTTTCAATTTGAATCTCAAACAAATGAAGTATAATGAATGTTTTTAATGCTCTTACAAAACTGCTTTTTAGTAAGAGGGTAAGGGAGAACATGGACCCAGGATTTTGACATGAGCTGTTTTTGGAGTGGTTAGTAATTTTCAGGCTTTTTTATGCTATCATCAGTTTTCTATTTGCCCTTTTTTCTTTCTACTCTCAGATATCACCTTGTAGTCTTAGATTGAGATTTCTTAGTATATTGGGGGTAGAAAAGTATCAGACCAGTAATCTGTGAAGTACTATTAGTTACCAGTGTGAACTGGCTGGGTTTTTATTTTCCCTATAATTGTAGCTTCAATATGTCTGGCTTAGAATGATTCCCCTTCTTTCTCTGGTAATACTCCAGTACTACCCACTGAGTAGTACTAAATACTGGAGGTAGAAAAATATTGTTACATGTCAGATCAGTAAGTTGATACGGGTTTCAGTGACAAGGTTTGGCTGGGTTTTTCTTTTCTTGCATAAATTGATCTCCTTGTAACACAGCCTCACAAGCAGTTGCTTTTTGGAAATGCACAAAGCAGCATGTGCAGAATTGCAAGGTTGAGCCTGTATGGGTAAACTACTGTGTCAACTTCTGTTCTTTACTGCAGCAAAAGCTGTATTATGAAAATACAACCAAAATTGCCTGTAGCAGTGGTTCTTTTGCATTTGATGTGTGCAAATCCAGATTTAGTTCATTTAAAGTTAAAACTCTGGATTTAGAGCTGAATGAATTATGAAAATCACTGAATTCACAGGAATAAGATCAGGTGAAACTAGAGAAAAGGGGCACATTTTTAAAGAAGGAAATTCACTAAAATCAAAATTTGTTTATTTTATTAGTTTCACTATATTTAGTCTAGATTTGGACACAAATAATTGACAAAATCTTGTCTTAATGCTCTTAAAGTTGTGTTTTCTTGCTGTGATATATTGTTGGAAAATGTTTCTGCAGTTATTTTACTGCTTCATTATATAACAGCTTGTTAGTAATAACCACAGCAC
Organism: Oenanthe melanoleuca; assembly: GCF_029582105.1. Taxonomy (NCBI): domain Eukaryota; kingdom Metazoa; phylum Chordata; class Aves; order Passeriformes; family Muscicapidae; genus Oenanthe; species Oenanthe melanoleuca. Next base: position 13,346,031 of record NC_079335.1, read on the forward strand.
AACTTAAATATGAATTACAATTGTTCTTTGTAGATTGCAGAGTTCTCTTGTATGTAAATTATGGATATGTTCCTGACTCTGGGAGATAATTTGTATTTAAGGAAGGTATTTTCATAATGGGGCCTAGAACATTTTTCTCCAGTATATTGTATGCATTTAATTTCTTTCTTCTGCTTGTTATGATACAGTTTCCTGACAAATGTATTTGCAGCACAGCAGTTCCAATTAATAATAATATGAAGAAAATTTGTGTTAAGTAATGATCTCATTTTTCAGCTAAACTAAAAGTAAAATGCCATAATGAATCATCAAGGGAAAAAAAAAAACAAAAACCCAACTTGTTTCAGACACATGAATTAATTTGTGTGCAAAACAAAGGTCTCAGATTCTTCCTGTTTATGTCTGGTTAGCACAAACACTGCACTCCAGAGTGCTTTTTCTAAAAGACAAAATCCCAGAGCCTGGGACAATGAAGGGAAGAAAACTGCAGATTAACTGCTGTATGCATGAAAGCTTCAGAACAAAGCTTTGTGTGTAATCTTTTCATCTTTTGTCCTCCTCTCTCAGACTGTGGTTTTCTTCAGCCCCTTATTGTGCTGCTACCACCCTACTGTAAAAATTAAAAGCTTCTAGAAATTTATTTAGGTATATTTTGTATGGAAGAAGCTTATTAACCAGGTTTACATTGAATGGCTGGACTGTGTTCAAGAGCATGAGCATTACAAAATTTTGTGGAAAAGCTGGTTCACTTTCTATTTCAACAAAGGTTCTACATCCATATTGGTAATTTTAACCAATATGTTTTGGTGCCAAATCAGTAAAAACTGTGGAATTATAATGATTGAAGAAAAATATAATCTGGATTATTAAGAAATGTATTAATATTGAAGGAGCTACAAAATGTAACTGTCAAATGCAAACTTTTCTCAGCTTGTTTTGCAGTTAAATAATGTATCCAGTACCAAAATCAATCAACACTTAGTAAATTTAAAAAGGGATCTTGGGATTGTGGGTCCTGGCTCGTTGTAATTTGCAAGAAAAGAATTTTACGAAAGTCAATCAACTGTATAATTTGAAGTTGGATAAATAGTTTTTATTCTGAGACCAAATTATTATATAATGTCTGAGCCACAACCTCCATTTCCTCCTTGAATTTCAATTCTTTCATGATTGCTAATCCTTCCCTACCTCAGAATAGAGAAGTATCCAGAATAACAGGAGAATTGTGATAAGGGGAACTTCAGCAACTGCTTATCAGCTACAAACAAGGAGTTAAACTCTACTTCTTTTCCACAAAATTACTGTACCTAAGAAGGATAATACTTGCCTAAATTTAGAAATACTTCTCTTTTTGTATCTTCTTAAGGTGTTTAAACAGATACTCATGAGCAAAGTCAAGGGATTCTCCCAGTAAGTAAAAGGATGGAAAAGTTATTAAGGTATTTCAGCTCCCTTAGTTCTTGCCATCAGAAATACTAAGGGCTGCAGATAAGGAGCTAAGTGCTGGTACTTGTTGGAACACTTGCTAGTGAACGTCAGCAAAGCTGCTTTCTTCAGATGTTTGTTATTCATTCAAGGAAAACTCACTCCTGTGAAAAATACAAAAATGCTAAAAGAAAAAACATAGCAAAGCAACATACAGTTGCCACAGACTCGGTTCATCAATAAAATTAGGTCAGACTATTAATAATTTCTACTTCTCAAATAAGAGTCTCCTTAAAAGGAGGCAGAAAAGTCTTATTTTTCTCAAGGATTAAATATTACCTGCCTAGTCTTCTTTGACATGTTACCTAATTTAGAAGATACCAAGTTTGCCAAAATAATGGAAGATAAAATTGCTAACTAAAATAAAAGGAAAAATTCCTTAGACTCATCCCGTGAAAGCATTCTGTGAGTGGTAAAACTCCTACTTTTCTTGAATTGCAACAAGTATTTATTTAAATGCAAAATATTTACTGTATACAGTCATTCTTAAATGGAAGTGGAGCAGGAAGATTGCTGATTCATAAGTAATTTCCAGACACAGTCACAGGTTCCTTGCTCAGTTTGTTGGTGCTTCCACTGTCTCTACAGCACTACACAGCAGCCATCATGTGCTGTTTGATCTCTGTACAGTACTTGCTGCCTTGTACATACACCCTTGTTACCTCTCTGGAAAAGTGAGTGGTCTTTTTAAGTGTGCCATCATTTGTAACTAAAGCAGTACAAGAAATCCTGAGTAATTGTTGGTGCAGCTCTAAGCTTGGTTGCTGGGGTACATTTTAAGTTTCATTCAGTAAACAACATATATGTTGTTTTTTGGTTTTTTTCAGCCCTGCTTCACATTTGCATTTTTCGATCAAACACCCTCATACACTGTCCTGGGAATATTACACTATGTTCCAGTGTAAAGCACATCTTGTTATGAGACTGATTGAGAACAGAATTAGCATGGAGTTCATGTTACAGGTAGGTGTTTAGATGGTTATGTGGAATATAAAAAGACAAAACTCTTTGTCTTCAATTTCATTTATCTTCATTAAATAGAGTTCAGAGAGGAGCAGAACAGGTCATCATCAGATTCCATGTGCAGTTTCAGTTTTAGCAGGAGTGAACAAACATTGATCATTTGGGTTAGGATAAGGTTAGCTGTTATTCTTATGACATAACTTACTTTTTATATGCTGCATATTCTCTTTAATCTTAAGGTGTTTCATTGGTTTAGGCTGAGAGCCTGTTTTACTGTCCCTGACTGGTGTTGCTGTCAGCTAATCTAATGAAATTATAAATAATGACAGTAATGAGAATCCAGCTCACTTATAAGTAGTTGTCAGGTTGAAAATAATGCAGAGAACCTGATGAATGTTTAATTTCTGGAAAAGGAAATATAGTCAGTGATTTCTTTTACTGTAGATAATTTTTCTAAGTTGATGATCTTTTAATGGATTTTGTACATGCATATGTATGTGTAACTTGGAGGAAGATACATTTGGACTGAAAATTGCTGATATGGTCAAGCAAATAATTTCCCATAATAGCTTGATTTTGAAAATCTTTTTTTAAAGGCAGTTATCAGAAAGTGAGTTTATAGGCCTTTAGTTGCAATTCAACTGAAACTAAACAGAAAAGCTTATTTTATATATAAGTTATATTAGTTATAAGTTATATTAAGTTAATATATAAAGTTTATGTAAGTTTATATTACTTTAGGGAAAGTAATAACTTTTTATCATTTTAGGTTTTCAACAAGTTGTTGAGTCTGGCCAGTACTGCTTCATCTCAGAAGTTCCAGTCACACATGTGGAGTCAGATGTTGGTTTCCACATCTGGGTTTTTGAAATCTATCTCAAATGTCTCAGGCAAAGACATCCAACCTTTAATAAAGCAGTGGGTGTATCCTTTTTATTCTTGGTCTGGATTGTTAGTATGGAGAATGAATTTGGTTTTTTAATTGGCACTATCAAAGGAATGTGAAGAAGAGTATGAAATGTCTTTGCATAAAACAGTTTAGTGCGTTATTCTGTGAATTACATATATATGTGAGCCACAAGTTCACAATCTTTTCATAGTTCTTTGAACTATGCTGGCTTCTTTGCATGTTCTTTACTAGAAGGGATTTCATTATTTTAAGTTTTCCTTTGAAGGAAGCACAGGAACTTAGCTGGAATTTAAGGCCAAATTATACTAAAAGGATTCCAGAGGACACTGCCCATAGAAATATGCTGAAGTCGGACATGGAAAATGCTATAGTCTGGTGCATTTTAATATGTGATTTCCAGTAAATCACCATGAAATAAGTAATCTAAAGCACAGACTGTTAATTTACAATATATTTTAATAGCTTGGTGGCTTGTGTTAATAGCACAGTTTCAGGTAAAATAAACCTCTGTGTGTTGATTCTTCAAATTTAAGTGATATTAGTCAAGAAGCAGGGTTTCTTATTTTGAATTGCTGTGAGGGGAAATTTGAAGTGGCTCCATTTAACAGCTTTAATTGTTTGTTTTGTTTAATGTGAATTGTATATGACTGCAGCAAAAACATACCTTACTGTTGGAACAGACAACAAAAGTAGGTGTTTATTTTTGAGCTGTTTAACAGCGTTCATGCATCTCAATATCTTAACTAAAAAGCACTGTACAACTAGTATTTATAGAGTAATTTGAGAAGTTAGTATTTTATTTGCACCAGAAGTGTTCATAAAGTATAAATACACATTATTCTAATTTCCTTACTTGGCTGTGCCAAGCACTTAAGAAAAATAGAAGCTCTTTATTCACACTGCAGCTACACCTAAATGTCAGCATTACTATCTGAGCTGGGTGAATCTTAACTACATCTGTTCTGTAAGGAAGAAAGAATTGTACCTTACACATTTGGGGATTTTTTCACCTTCTCTATACTTCTGCCCCAAGGTTGATCCCGTTAACTGTAACTTGTATTTAATCCTATGATTGCAGCCTCCCTACCATGCTTCAAGCACTGCTATTCCTGTGAAAATGGATTTTTCCACCTTGTAAGATCACAGCAGGTCTTTATGTTGTTTGGGAGGAGATCTTACTGCTATTAGCTAGTGCTGTCTTATGCCATTAGCAAGGGCTGTGGTGATGCTGAGTGTAAACCTTGTGCTGAAGAAACCACTAAAAATGTCTTAAACCGTACCTGATCACAAAGTCCCAGAGCTTCATGAAGGCAGCCTCCATGAACAGAACTAGTCCGAGGTATTTAGCAAAATGGCCAAGTTTTGGGAGGAAAGTTAATAACTCCCATACAATAAGAAGTGTCTTTGAACGTGGAAACTCCTCCCTTAGATGTTGTGACACAAAAGAACAGATTTTCCTCCCTTGCTTTTGTCTCATATTGTCAGAGACTTGTGAGAGTGCATTAGACTAAAATGCTTCAGTTTAGTGTTTTTGTTTACTGTAAGTAAAGTGTAGTAATGGCTGTCATACAGAAATGAATGATGAAATTATTCACAGGAAAAGTTGTCTTGAAGAAATCATTGCCTGGACAAAAATTTAGAGTGAGATTGTTACTTTTGTCATTCATATTGTATATTCTCATGTATATGTGAACTCATATACACACACAGGTGAATGCCCACATGACCCAGTTTGAAAAACTGCAATAAAATAATGGAGTAAAATGTAGTGTGGGTAGAAAGCAGAAACTAATGTGTACATTTTCCCCTTAGTTTTATTTAACTAAAATACCTAGTCAAACCATATTGAAATTTCTGAAGTCTTACACAATTACTTTTTCTGAGAGCATGCCAAGGATGTTGGATGTGGTGTAATCCAGAATAGTTTCTCATAATTAATTTCTTTGTACTAGGTAGTTTTTATTACACTTCAGTTTTTCTCCACAAGAGACGTGATTGGACATTAAAGAACTATTTAAAGAAAAAAAATTAAAGAATTTCGTGAATGAATATCAGTGATTTCATTTCCAGATTTTCTTGGAATGGGAAATTCTAGGAATAAAGCATAAAGCAGGTGTTAAGAATTGAGAATTATGGCTTTTTATAACTGTTGCATTGTGCACTAGAATTCCTATACTGCTTATTAGGGATCAGAGTGGAGTGGTAAAATTTTATGGTAGCTTTGCATTTAATAGAAAACGGAATGTATTGGAATTGGAAATAAAACAAGATTACACATCTCCTGGAACTCAGAAATATGTGGTAAGGTCCATTTTCCATATTTTACCTGCACACACAAATTTGATATATACATTAATGATAAGTTTAATGTTAATAACAAAATCTTGTGAACTTGAAGGGTCCTCTTAAAGTGACCGTGCAAGAACTTGATGGCTCATTCAACCATACATTGCAGATTGAAGAAAACAGTCTTAAGCATGATATACCTTGCCATTCTAAAAGCAGAAGGTAAGAGCTAAAATACTAATTGTAGGTATTTTTACTTTAGATTTATGAAAACATACAGGGCATTTGATGATAAATGCATGCTTCTTCTTAATCTTACTAAATAAGATTTACCTGTGATGTGAGTGGAAAATTTCTGTTTAAGGACAGCAAGAAACCTTATACAGTTCTTAATTACCAATCATTTTGTAAAAGTTTTATGAAGACCTAATTTAGGTAGAATGAATTGAACAAAGACTCTAATTAATCAAATTATTCAAAGTACTTTTGAATGGAGATCACAAATTAGAGGGAAGACAAATGTAGGCCAGAGGAGTGCCTCAAGTGAAGGGACTGCTGAGACTGTTACATTAAACCTAAGGAACAAGAAAAGTGACATACTTCCCACATAGTCTCTCTATCTTCTAATACATTTTAATAGTTACTTTGAATTCCACTTGTCAAACTTCTGTGTTTTTGTGTAATTGTAAGAATAGTGGGAGTAAAAATTGTAGAAATGGTTGCATAGCTAAAATTTGTGAATATTTTTTGCTGGAGAGAGCATTATGTTTTTTGTGGTAAAATACACAGAGTATTTATACAGCCTTAATTTATAAACATGTATTTGCCAGTCTGGTAAGTAATACTTTTTTTCCCTCTTTTTTAATAGAAACAAGAAGAAAAAGATTCCACTGATGAATGGAGAAGAGGTAGACATGGACCTTTCTGCTATGGAGTAAGTTGGCTTGTTAGAGTTTCTCAGTGTGAGTCTGAGCCATCTTCCCCTTGTCTAAAGCTTGCCATTTTGAAGGATTGAATAATAAAGTTGTACTTTGTTATATGACTGACAACTTTGAAGACTATCCCACATTTCTTTGTCTTTTCTGCTGTAGCTGGGGAAACGCTGGGAAAGTGTAAAAAGTATGGGTTAACCAATATAATCAGATTTTATAAAATACCTTGGGCATGGTGTGGTGATAATAAATTACCTGGCTAACACATTTCCAATGATACCTTCAGCTGACTTTATAGGTAAAATTAAAGAAGAATTTGTTTGAAACAAAGTGAGAGCAATTTTTGTTGGGTCTTGATGAAAACCATTTAACTGCCACTAATGCACACAAGTTCCTGAAATCTGTAATTACAAAACAATTGCACTAGATTAAAAATAATGATAAAGTGCTCCACATTGAAATCCACATGGACATTAATTTCAGTTGGAGCTGTTAAGCTCTTTGGAAGCAAATTGTTGCCCAATGTAAATACCAGCTTTACCCTCCTTGACATTGAGCCAGTGGGGCCCTCAGAAACTGTGGAGGTGTTGGCACCTTGTTTTATGGCTGAGGGAAATAAATAATCTGCTCTTGAAAGCCAGTGATGTCTCTTTGAAGAAGGATAGATTGCTTGTCACCTTAAAAGTGTTGCAGATTCTCATAAACTTAACCTCATCTAACACATGATGAGAAAAAACTTTGTAAGGCGTATTTACATCGAGCAAGTCATTGCTATCATTTCCATATAACAATTTACATATGAGTAGTTTAATTGTATTGAAGGATAATTACCCTAAATATTTGTGAGTATTTTTGATCAGTTAGGCTCAGGTCCCTGCTGTGTTACCCTGAGCTGACACTTCAGTGATCTTAGAATGAGACCTTTGAGCTGGGATGGGATTTTATGCAAAACACTTGCACTTTATCTGATAACCGATCTGTGGTGTGGTCATTCTGCTGCCCAGTTTGGACTACTCTGCTCCAAGCATGTATGATAATACACATTCTGTTTTCTAAATCTTGTGTGTACAGTCTCACTGTTGTTTCTTCTCCAGCTACTAACTTGATGGTAATTCTGGTTTTTCTAGAAAAGTATACAGAAATACACATCATATTTATAATGATGCTCTTTTCATCAGTCCAAACTCTCTCCTAATGCCATGTCGGTATTTTGATTTTGTGATTTTTATGTGGAATAATGAGTAAGAGAATGTATTGCATAGTTTGTGCTTGCTGCTCCCAACAAATTACTTCTGCAGTCATGGTGTTGTGTGAATACTAAAGTGCAAAGTGTTTGGGTGGAATGCAACAGAGTCATTTTATCTGTAGGATAACTTTAATCCTGACTTTTATCATAATTTTCATGGTTACCCTTATAAGCTTTAAACATCATAACATGTGAGTGGTTGTAAAGGAGTTTCACATCTATTGATTAAAAAAACCACCTGATTTTCTTTTTTGGATTTTTTTTTTGTAGTCTTAACCTTTAAAAAGTGATAAAAGACTTATCAGTTAAAAAAACTGTAGCATCTGAGCAAATAGAATTAAATATACTGAGATCATACAGTAGTTTACCATAAACAAAGATGTGGAGGTTAAAAATGCTATAACACTGTATTCATTTGGTGTATTAGAGGTTTGGACAGATTGCCCTGGGAGGCTGTAGAACAGGAGATTGAAGCAGGAGACTTTCAAAAGTCTATGTTCTTTCTAACCTGTATTTTGTTATGGTTCTTTGAATTTAAATGCTTTACAAATAACTCATAACAAGTTAGAAGATCTTTAGAATTTCTATAGTCTTGAAATTTTGTAAGCTATTAATGTTTTTTCCGTGTGTCTTAGTGCTGATTCCCCCTTGCTGTGGATAAGAATAGATCCTGATATGTCGGTGCTGAGGAAGGTGGAATTTGAGCAGTCTGATTTCATGTGGCAGTATCAGCTGCGGTATGAGAGGGATGTGGTGGCACAAGAAGAAGCCATTCTGGCATTGGAAAAATTCCCTACTCCTGCATCCCGGCTGGCCCTGACTGACATCCTGGAACAGGAACAGTGTTTCTACCGGGTGAGAATGCTGGCCTGCTTCTGCCTTGCAAAGGTGAGGCTGTGTGGATGGGAGTAAGGGAGGAAATCCACTAGACTTTGTGAATGGCTGAAAATGGGTCAAAACTCATCACAGTTCCTAAACTGGCTTGATATTTAGCTTCTTAAATGTATTTGCCAAGTATTTTTAACATGACCGATTTGAAAGGAAAGTTGTATTATTTTAGTCTGTAAATGGAGACTGCAGAAGGCTTTCATAATTGTCAAAATTGAGATGTCAGACATGAAAACCACAAGGGATTTTTCCAGATTTCATTAAGTGGCAGAAATAAAAGACTTTTGTTTAATTTTTTTTCAGAACCAAAGTATATTTTTTATTATTTTAGTGGGCAGTTCCTTGGACGGTCTGTTGAGAACTCTGAAGTGCTGAAATTCATCTTTTTCTAATTAGACTTCAGATTGCTACTCTATATCATTTCAGATTGAATAGGGTCACAAAATAAGCATCAAGTTGGGCTACAATTAAATACTAAAAAGCCAAATAATTGCCTTGAAAAGAGAAGATCTTTTTTTTCCTTAGACATAAAATTAGCATTAAGAGTGAAAATTAGTACACCCCTAATTTTACACCATGTGGGTAGAAACACAGAAGAAGAATTTCTAAAATGTCATAGTAGTGACTTTCATGGACAAGAAGACATATTGATTGACAATTTGTAGAGTTCAGATTATTGACATACAGATTGCTTTTTGCTGTGTACCTGCGGGGAATAATTTAGTTCCCATATAGAAATAAAGCATTCACCCATATTTTGAAAATCAAATCCCAGTGTTTTTGACAAACTACTTTAATATTTTGAAACACTGATGTGAAACTGCCAGTGTATGTTGTAGTATTGGTGCTGCCAGTATCTGACTTAAAATATGTGCTTTTCATAACAAATTCACCTGGAATATCTAATAGTATATATTTCACAGATAAATATTAAAAGAGCAATTGTTGCAGCATTTAAATGCTATAGTTTTTTCTATCTTTACTCTAACTTCTTAGGGAATTGGGCTGCAGATAATCATTGCCAGTTTTGTTCAATTGTAATTGTATGGAAAATCTTGGGTCTGTGAATAAGGTGTTTGACTTGCAGAAAAGAAAAAATAATGAGGAGGGTTCTTTTTTGTTGATTTACAGTTTCTAGCTGGGTTGGAGTTACTGTTGTCAAATATTATTGGTGTACTCATGTTGATACAGAGAAATAATATTTGACAATGCAGTTATCAAACTGAATTTGCTACACTTTTTTTGTATACTTCACGGTAAAAGAGGACTTTAGTCTCTACAGCAGTGAAGTACCCAGGTGACATACTAAATCCTCATTGATAAACTAAGAGATATGTGTGTACATGTGTGCACACACTGTGCTGAGTCTTTCAGGACAAATAACGTGTACAGACAAAGGAGAAAATAATGTGACAGTCTTAATTCCTGAGGGAACACAGGCTGATTTCCCAGTTCAGATCCATTGCAGTGTAGGTGATGTGTTACAAGCTTTGCAATAGGAACACTATTATCACAAACTTCTCCCTCCCAAATATTGAGGAGTTTCACAGATGTGCATGAGAGTCTCACCTTAGTCTACATTTTTATCCTGTATTGAATTGAATGATCCAGCAATGGAGTGTGCCTCCTGCCTTTTTAAGTAGGAATAATGCAAGACAGATTCATTTGTGCTACTGTATGGTGTATGTGCAGTTGTATTTAGTTCAGAATATGTAATATCTCAGTAGAATAAGCAGAAAAATCAGATTCTGTCAGTAAAAAGAAATTCAAATTAGTTACAACACATAAGACCAAAAAAATACTGAAAAGATGATTATTTAACTACTGTTAATTTTAGTTGAAAATAGTTGTTTATCTACAGATTTTGTGAACTTAATGCTTGCAAGAAGATGTTAATATTTTAAAATATACACCCTGATATTAATGGAATAGTGAATATCTTATAAGCATAGTACTCTTTGATATTTTGGGGATTGAATTTTATTGGACATTGCTACATAAATTTCATATTTGTAGTTTTAAGTTCTTTATCATGGTTTCTAAGCAGTCTTTGTGATTAATTTTCCTCTGCAGGAAGCTACTGTAGCTTTCAGAAAAAGCTGTACCTGCATCTTTAGTTCAAACCCTTCAGTTACTACATAGGGAAGAGGAATTGCAGTATTCCCCCTCTCTGACTTTCCTTTGAAGCCTGGCTTAGTGGAAAATGATTTTTAGTTATAAAGCACCACTCTTCCACAAAACCGATAGTAAAGTGGATTGCTGTGCATGTTTAGATAACCTCTTGCTCTTTCTTCACTTACATATGTAATAGCCTTTGAAAGAAGCGACATAATTTAGAAGGAAATCATCAAATTCAGGTTTTTCTTTGTTAGAACAGATTATTCCTTAATTTGTCATGGGTCTGTAACAATGGGAATTCCTGGTACATTGTAGGGTGCATGGATCCCATTTGTTTGTGTGCACACACACACCAGGCAGATTATCCGTTAGCAGGCACAGGTGGTTTTGTCTGCAGGCTTTCAGTGCTCCATATAGCAAATGTATGAAACCCAGGATGCTGGGAAGGCACAAAAAGCAGTTTTGTCTTTGTGGAACCTTAACTGTTTTACACCAAAGCAGTGTATAGCAATAAATTGTTCTCAGTGCACAGTCTTTTAGTAAATGACAATTAAAGTTAGAGGGAGCTGCCTTGTCTTTAACTTTAGGGGTGGTCTTTTATTCTTAGGGTGGCTGAGGCCTATTTTAAAGTCTAGGCTGAGGTTACTGGCAGGGTGAATTTGGGAAGTCAGTATTGCAAAATCCTCTTCCATCACTGGCTTCCGTAGAGTCAGAGAACTTGGCTTAGTAAACACAGAATTTTCATCTAAAATATATAACAGAGAGAATAATTAAGAACAGAAGTTTATCATGGAAGGATAGTTAGTTGCAGATGTCTTCCAAATGGAACCATTTCATAAAATTTACCTTTAATGTAGATAAGATATATTGAGAATGACAGTGAAAACTTAGCTAATATAAGATAATACACTCATGAAAGTAAGTAACTATTTAAAGGACAGAATGTTCTTGGCAATTATCCTTTTTGATTATGGGAAATGTGTATTTTTCTACAGCCAAACTAAACTTGCAGTGGTCATGTTAATACGATTTCCCTTCCCCCCTACTTATTCAGATTGCAAATTCCATGGTAAGTACATGGACAGGACCACCAGCCATGAAGTCACTCTTTACACGAATGTTTTGTTGTAAGACTTGTCCAAACATTGTGAAGACCAACAACTTCATGAACTTTCAGAGCTACTTTCTTCAGAAGGTAAAATTTATTTTTCTCAATGAATGTTTTGAAAGAATGGTCAAAAATAGAAAAATGTTCCTATAATTGACAATTACAGGAATATGGATAGCACAAACCTGATTTACTCTTTAATAAAAATCAAAGTAACTAATTCTTTCTAATATGGCTTTAGTTTGTTCCACCTTACTAAAAAATCACTTAACAATTCTTAGCTATTTTTTCTGAGTAGCTGAAGTTAAATTAGCAGTTTCTTCGGGAGAATGGAAAATTATATATTATATAATTACTTGCAATTATTTGTAAGCTCATTTTTAAATAGGACTGTAGAAAGATATTGGTGAAAGATAGGTGAATGAATTCAGCAACTGCCTTTATTATCATACTGCAAGTAAACTCTCATAACTCTTAAATTGATGGGCTTTTTTATTCAAGACATTGCATAATCCTTCCTGCCCTCTTCTTTCTATTGTCAACGTCACATATTGCCACTGTTTATTTTGTGTTAACAGAGGGTTTTTTGCTGTAACCTATAGTTTTTGGTTGTTCATTGGATAACAAAATCAATTACAATGTTTTTCTCTCATGATTTGCTTGACTCGGTGATTCAGTTCTTATTTCATAGATTTCATCTTACTGATTTTATAGAAGACTCACATTTTGGGTTTTTTTACTCTGTCCAAAATTGCTTCATCCTTCATGTCATTTTTGGACCTTCTTTTTGTATTTTTGTGCTTTTTTTGTCATTGTTCATTCTTAACTACTAAATCTTCCATTTTTCTCCCTTTTAGTCCTGTGTGCCAAGTCTGTAAATCTAGAGTGAGATTCTTAAATCTATGTTGAGTGGAGCCTAAAGACCTGCTTAGCTCATTCTAAAATAAATACCTAATCAGAGTAACAGCTGTCTGCCTAATAATTATTCAGGCTTCACTGATCCCTTTGAGTCTATATGTCTCAGTAAAAATGGAAGCTTAGACTTGGTGTTCACATGAAAACACTCAAATTCAGTGTCTATATCAAAATAAATTCCATCATCATTTTCTGTGTCTCACTGTTTTTCATTTCATACCTTTTTAAATGTCTGTATTGTGACTAATTACTGAGCAATAACTACATAGTTTCTTTAATCTGAAAATTACATAGTATGTGGTCTGACTTTCAAAAAGTATGTAAATACAGCTTTTCAGACACCTGCTATTGTAAATTTGTTAATTGCTGATTTTCAGGATGTACCTCTTTTCAGGATGTAACTATCATTTCAATAGTGTAAAGAGTGATATTAATTAATTTTTATTACACAGACTATGCCCGTTGCCATGGCCCTTCTGAGAGATGTTCACAACCTTTGTCCTAAGGAGGTTTTAATGTTTATTTTGGATTTGATCAAGTATAATGATAACAGGAAGAATAAGGTAAAGACTGTGTTTATTTTAATCTCTTACTGATTTATTTGTGAAAAAAAGTTTTAGTTAATACACTGCACGATGTTTGATGCCACTGCTGCAAATACCTAATGAGAGCTGATGCAAAGGTTAGCAGTAAATGTTAGAGAATGTTGCCTAGCTGACATTTCTGTGGCAGCACTTCTTGGATGTTTCAAAGCTCTATGTGCTTGTTGTTACTAAGGACCTGCTTGTCTTCATTTGCACACATACTTTTTTTGCTTGATTCTTTTTCATTCAAAGGACCCAAGTGTTTGGAGAAAATGTAGCATGAAAAGTTAAGCACTGGTTTTTTTATGTTTATTTCACCTTGAGAGAAGTATTTGAAAGAGCAAGAAAAGGAAATAATCTTTTTTTAACACTTTGCAGGACTCTGGAATTCTGTATTCAGCTGAGTTCTAGCTCACAGAACTGGATTGTCTTCATCTGGTTTAATAACAAGTGAACCACAGGCTTATGTTGTCCATCATTAAACTGAACCATCTAAGTTGGAAATGCTGTCACCCCAAGTTCCTTCCCACGCAGACCACTTCTGAAGGATGATTAAATGACCTTTAAAGATCATGAGATGATACAGAATTCCTTATCTATAGCTAGGAGCCTAGCATAAGTTTCCCATTTAAGTATCCAGAGTGAAGTGGAACCAGTCTGATGTGTCTTAAAAATCATTTTTTCTTGTGTATAGAACACATACTGTAACAAGACATGTGCTGCTTGCTACTGAAATAAGGATGATGGATGGGGAGAGGTAGAGAGTTGGACACAAGAATGCAAGCATCAGTAGTCACAGAAAAGGGTGACATGTGCTGACATCACTAAGGGAGAGGTTCAGCCCCACCTTTTCATGTGTCCCTTCTGCACGTGGTTGACATAATCTGCTGCATCTGACAGATGTTGGGTTTGTTTAGATTAAAGTACCTAACATTCAAATCCAGGACTTCTTTCTGCTTTTTGTAAATTTGATTTTTATATGTTTTGTTGCCTACTAACACAACCAACAGATGCAAAAGACAGCATAATGGAAGGGGTGAAACTATGAGCCCCAGGTAAGAAGGGTGGATGAATAAGTAAGATTTTCTTCACTAAGCAGCAGTGAGCTTATTAGTTCACTTCAGAAACTCATGAAGTTGCTGGCTGGATTAATGGCACAATTTTCAGAACCATTCTTTTCCTGTTTTCATTTCTCAGTTTCTCCCATGGTTTTGGTTTTATGATCTGTTCTATAACAGGGCTTAAGCATTTCTTAGCTTTGAAAGGATGTATATCATTATATTTTCTTGTGTTAAATATTGGTTTTATCTAGTTTTCAGACAACTACTATCGTGCTGAGCTGATTGATGCCCTGGCCAACTCTGTGACTCCTGCAGTCAGTGTGAACAATGAAGTTCGAACACTGGATAACTTAAATCCTGATGTACGACTTATTCTGGAGGAAATTACCCGTTTTCTGAATATGGAAAAGCTTCTTCCCAGTTACAGACATACTATCACAGTCAGGTATGGTTTAATGACACTACTTTTCTTGGGCTTTATGCACCTGTCTGTAGTTAGCTTTTGCTGAGATTTTAGCTTGTATGTCTTAATCTTAAATGTCAAATTCCTTTCAAGTTTCAAAAGCTGATAATGCAACTGTGTCTTGATTGCTTTACTTTCCAGCATTAATTTTTGTAAATGTAGACCTTTAGTAATAATTAGTAATAATGTGGACCTTTAGTCATAATTTGATCATCCCATGCCTCTTTAAGAAGAGCATTTATGAAAGTTTTGCCCTGTAACAATAACTGTAGAGCATGCAATATCATCTGAGTTGTGTTTCTCTATGTTGTCATGTCTCTGTTGAAACCAAGCAATGGATTTGACAGGGTGGAAAATTATGCATTTCTGCCTAATTCAGAGATAATAAAAGCTGTATGTTAGTGCTGTGAAAGTAATTGTAACATATTAATCATGTTAATGTGGATAACATAATTCAGAAAATTTGCAGTACTTGATCTGGAAGAAAGTAAGTTTATTTTTCTTGGCTGGTGTTCCATAAAGCTGATGTCAGTTTTCTTCTACCATTTCTAGCTGTTTGAAAGCTATTCGAGTGCTTCAGAAGAATGGTCATGTCCCAAGTGATCCTGCTCTCTTCAAGTCGTACGCAGAGTACGGGCACTTCATCGATGTCCGAATAGCAGCACTGGAGGCTGTTGTTGATTATACCAAAGGTACTTATTTTCCAAGGATTTTGACATTTTCTAACAATTCTCATACAAATGTAATGCTTACCTCATTAATATTGGGTTAAAGAGTATCCACCTGAAGGACTTGTATGGTGACAGGTGTATTGATAAGAAACTGAGATTTCTGGTATTGTTTTGTCCCAGCAAGTACAAGTGTTATGAAGATGTGTTGAGCATTGTTTCTCAGTGCTTTGCAAATTGAATCAGGTAACAATGTTTTGAAATAATGAGTGGCAGTAAGGAGATTTGTTAATTTGTCTTTAATACTTTAGTGACTTTGATTTAGTCAATTTCAGCCATAATTGTTAGTCAAAGTCATTGATTTTGCTTTCCCTTCCTCCTGATATCTTAATTGTGCTTTTTGCATGCATCTTGTGCTTATGAATTTTGGAAACTTAGATTATTGTAGAGATATTTGGCTGATTCTGTTTTGCCATTCCTTGTGCATAGCTTATGTTTGTGAGATGTTTGCATTCTTTTAATATTGCTTTTGTCCTAGTTGACTATTGCAGGTCCATAAAAAAAAACCAAAACCCTGGACAGTTTCTTAAATGCTCTGTAGTTGATACTCAATCCTGATATATTTCTAATGGCAGTTAGAAAATACAGCTTCAGTGATTTGCATTACACAAAGTTAATTTAGTTTTATATTATCCTGATCGTTTATTTGGGTTAATCTTTGTTTATTCAGCAGATTTGTAATACTTATGTTTTTGGAGGTTTATACCTTTCAAAGTGGCCAAGTCCTTTAATTCTTCCTCTCTAGCAGACTGGTAGATCTAAATTTCTAATTATTCTGTCTCAGATTTAGTGGGCTTGTTTTGTTTTCAGGGTAAAGGAGAGTTTCCTTTCCTTGTTACATGAATAATTGTTTTCTCCTTTTTTTAAAGGGCTGTATTACTTTGACATTACTCCAGTTATTCTATCCAGAGATTTCTCAAACTAGATAAGAGGTCAGAGGTTTTAATACAATTGGAATCTTTGAGTGAGTGCATTTGGTGAAATTCAGGCATCCAGTCACAGACTGGAACCAGGTTGCCATTCTGACCAGCTGATAACTGTGAGGGAGGCTGTGCACTTCACACAGACCAGTTGGTGATCCTGTGAGTGATACACAGCTAGAATTCAGAACTGTGCTAGTGCTATGCATATCTCTCTCCAGTGGGCTCATTGCTTTTTTCCATCCTTCATAGAATGTTAGTGGAAATATTTGCTGGAGAATAGAGAGCTTACTCATCAGCTCTTTTCCTTTAGAGCAGTCTCCTCTCTAATTCATCCCACCCTATGGAAAGACAAACTGATAGAAATAATGTTTCCTCATGAAATTCTTGACCTTTTATGGATGGTATTTATAGTTAATAACTGGCTCCAGTAAGGAAGTGTTTGTACGACAAAGTAATAGAGTACATCTTTAAAACAGCTGATCTAACAGAGTGTTGTACAAGCAAGGTAATAGCATAAGTTGCTTGGAACCTACAGGAGGTTAAAACTTGAATGGTGAAAAGTAGTAGGTTACTTGAAATTGAGTTGAGCTGAACAGAGGTTTTGACTGAGTTCACTGTGAGATCTGATAATGACAGACTAGAATACTGCTGTACGTAACTGCCTTGCCCCTTGCCAGCAGCTTTTTCTCTGATGCAGAGGTAGCAAATGCAAATATCTATCTTCTATAAAGTCACTACAATTCACCACACAGCCTGCTATCTAGCTGGTCATCAGCTTCCAAGCACTGAACACAGGAGCTTGTGCTCCTGCTGTAAGATTGGTGGGTTTTTGGTGGAGGGACGATCCAGAAACTCAGTGTGATAGCTGACTTCTTCCTCTACTCAAAGAGGAGCTAGCAGTGCTTGTCTTGCAGAGCCCTAAACCTGGCTTTGGAAGGAGAAATGATAGGGCATCTATTGCCAAGAGATCTGATTTTCATTGTTCTCGGTTACCTGGTTTCCAGTTCATACTGGATGCAAACCAGCAGCTATCAAGTGCCTGCTGCTTGTGCCAAAGCTGGCTTTTAACAGTTCTTGCAAAAAAAGCTAACAGATTTTGTAATTTCCATAAAAAGGAAAGTCTGTATTTTCTGGGTGGAACTTTCAGACTAGGAATAACACTACCTTTTTTCAAGTTACTTAAAAGAAATAATTTCTCCATGGAACTGAATAAGTTGTTTTCTTTGCCATTAATAGCAAGGGGTTTTTTTGGGAAATGGTAACTTTTTAAAATGCTTGAGGCAGCATATGAGGGCTTGGACAGTTTATCTAAAGTGGCTTGAAGTGAACTTTTTAAAGTTTACTTCTGAGAGCTATATAACTATTACTTGTATAGAACAAGGCAGTTGCATGCTTAGAAGAGATAGCAACAAACTATTGTAAATAAACAACGATTATCAAATTTGATAAATGTTAAAGTTCAGTGTCAAGAGATGTTCTGCTTCAATTGAGAACTGAGACAACACTACTTGTAATTCGAAAAAAAAAATCGCAAGAGGATTTTTGTTTCAGAAAGCAATCACTTGTGTTTATAGCTACCAGAAGTATGAAAATCTACACATGTTGCTTTTCCTACAGCCTTCTCCTAGCCAAACTGGCAAGCTACAGACAGGATGGGTAGTCAGTGCAGTGTTAAGAATTCAGGTCGTGGGCCACACTCAGAGGGTTATCAGTGGTTTTTACTCAGCCTGGCAGTCTCTCACAAATGGATCCCCCAGTGTGAAGAACAGCATTGAAAAGAGCCTCACCACATTTATTGATGAAAAAGCTGATGATGGGGGGGGCACGTCAGAAGGGAGAGACAGAGAGACCTGGGCAGGCTGGGAGAGTAGGAGGGCAAGAACTGGATGAAGTTTGACAAGTGCAAGGTCCTGGAACAATATAACCAAAGAACCCAGAACAGACCAGGATCTGTGCTTGGGGAGCAGCATCACTGAAAGGGACCTGGGGGTCTGGGTGGATGAGAAAATGGCCACGAGTCAGCAGTGTGTGGCTGCATCTGCAGGGGCAATACCAACAGAGACTGAGATGTGATCATCCCACTCTACTTTATACTCAGTTTGCATTTCAAGCAGTGTGTACAGTTGCAGCCCTCACAATTCAAGGAAGTTGTGGGCAGACTGCAGAGGATCCAAATAGGGGCCATGAGGATTATCAGAGGGGTGCAGAACCTGCTCTGTGAGGGAGGAGTGACAGAGTTTCTCTCTTCTTTCCCTGGAGAAACTCTCCAGAGTTTCTCTTTTTTTTCCCTGGAGAAGAGAAGGCTTAAGGGCACTTTATCACAATATTCCAGTACTTAGAGAGCAGCTGCAAAGTGGATGGAGTGTCTCATCCACATGGAAAGGAGAAGGATTAACAAGTAAAAGTTGCAGCAAGAGACATTTGATTGATACAAGAAAATAATTTTTTTACAGTGAGAACAGTCACTCAGTGGCACAGCCTCCCCAGAGATGTGGTGGAGTCCCCATTGCTGGAGGTTTTCAAGATGTAGTTGGATAGAGTGCAAGATAATCTCAGCTAGGCTCCCTTTCCCATGGAAGGTTGGAGCAGATGATTTTGTGAGGTCTCCAAACCAGGCCTGGTATATGATTCTTCTGGCTAATAAGATTTGTTCTGCCTGAGGTCGGGTTTAATTTGTCAATGCTGTCCAAATTGTTTCGTAGTTCCTATATAAATTTGAAGAGCAGGTTAAATGCTTTAGTAGCAAAGCTTTGGAAGCCTGGAAGGCTTAATTTACACTGTAAGGCAAATAGCAGGGAAGACTGAAGACTTGCTTCATTTCTAGCAGAAATAAGTTTTAAACACACTTTTTTTTTTTTTTAAATCACAAAAGTATGTTGTTACCTAGTTTTGTTATCCAGTATCATCAGCCTAAAGGATTAACCTTCCAGACTTTTCATTTTCTAATTGAAAAGCGTTTTAAAATCCCTTTTGTTAGTCAAAATAATTGCAATTTGCTAACGATTGTGACTTCATGTTTGCGGTGTTGCAATTCTTTACTGTGTGGTAATAAAATGTTATTTTTGTTACACTCAAAACAACTTTTGTTTGCAGTGTTCTAGCTGCCTTCTATCGCAAGCCAGGATGAGCAGCTGTGCATTGAGCTGAGCACAGGAAGTCACTAATCCCTTAAAAGTATTTTCTCTGCATAGTTTTTCAAAGGTTTCTGGTTTTTAAGGCAAATCTGAGATTGTAGTTCTGAGCTGTATGGATACAAATTTGCTCTGCATCATCTAGAACCGTACTATACTCTGAACAGTGCACTATGTGAGCTAATACATTCTGCCTCTAAACTGGGATTACTGGAGCCTCACCAGTGTAACCATTTTTGGCTTGGGTTGTAGGAAGAGCAGGGCTGACTTGCAAGTGGCCTACAAAAGACTCTCCAGCCATTGCCATAAGCAATATTTTAATGTAGTTGCCTTCTCCGAACCCATAAAGTGGTCTTATGTTCTAGTTGTCCAAAGCATTTTAAAAACTTGTAGTAGAATGAAGTGCTGGTTCTTATATTATAAATAAATATATATTCTGTTAAAAGCAACTTACTCTAGTGAAATAACAAGAAAATAATAGGTATTAGAATTGTTGGACTAAAGAAGTTATATTTTAAAATTGTTGACTGAAAACAAGCAAAGAAAAGGAAGAATAGTTGAACTAAGGTATTTAGAACTAGAAATACAATTGGCTAGGAGAAGAAAGAAATACATTGCTAGGACTACAAGATGGAAAGCAATAGAAATGTTTTTGGATTTGTCTATCCATAATGATTATTACACTCTTTTCATTGTTTTGAATAAATGAGAATACTTCTGTAAAAATCTTACAGTTATGTACCTGACAAAAACATCACATAAAAATTCTTTCTTTTCTTGTGTGATGATGATATTCCATGTAGTTCCCTATTTGCAGTAATACTCTGATAATCAAAGGAATTTTATAATGTAAGTTACATTTCAAACTAACAAGCTGACTTTGTTTCCAGCAGTGTCAAACAGCAATTTTCTAGAAGCATGGCTGATAGGTTTCAAAATCCATTTTAGTTGCAAAGTGAAATGATTTATAAAACCAGTGAAGGCTGCTGAGCGGATTATGATTGCAATTTTATATAAGCCCTGTAGTTGTCCTTTTTCTGTCCTATGTAAAGATTATTATCTTTCACAGATTCCTGTGTATGAGAATTGTATATTCTCTACAGAAGATGTTCTGCTTCTGATTCTTGAAAGGATATTTGAATGTGTTTATTCTAGGAAGCACACAATATCCAGATGAGCCTTTATTCTGATTTTGCCAACCAATTCTCATGCAAATAGTCAAATTGGTGTTATTGAACAATTCAGGCATGTAAGAGTTTCGTCTATTTCCATGTAAAGTAACACGCTTTTTACTTTGAATTTGCTCCATAGAGGAATTCCTCTTTAGTAGCAATGATTCATGGTCTTCATGTGCTAATTCAGGAACTCATGTCTTCATCAAAATCCTTCCAGTTTATATATATTAATAGGTGTTTTGTTTTATTTTGCTTTGCAGTTGATAGGAGCTATGAAGAATTACAGTGGCTACTCGCTATGGTTCAGAGTGATCCTGTACCCTACATAAGGTAATTGAGTTAATAAATAGACAGGTTTTTTATTAATGTTGAGGCTATTAAGTAAATTCTTCACCTGGAATCTAACTGCTTCTTCACAAAACTGTTTTTCCTTCTTGTTATTTTACATTAATTGAAACACATTTAGATGCTTCAATAGTTCACATCTCAAAAATTAGTTTATTCTGTTACTATTCTGCATTACGTTATTTTTGTCTTTTATATTCTATCTTGTGGCAGAAGTCTGAAGTTAGAGATTATTTCCTGATCATAAATAAAGTGTATAAATATGATGTTGCATATGGCAAAAAAGGCTTTGTGATACTTAAAAAAAGACAGAGGCTGAGACATAGTGCACACAGTATTTGGATATTAAGGGGTGTAAAGCAATTGTCAGACTGTAGGTGGGGTGAAAGGATCATGTAAACATATGGTGAAATTTTAGTGTTGCTTGTTTTAACTTCGTTTTCTCACAAGTGGTTGGATATACTAGCATATTCATTACAAACCTGTGGACACCCAGTTTCATAATAATTGGTTTTTTTCAACACTTTAATCTTATGATGACCATTAAAATACTGAGATTCAAACTTAAATAATACTACTTTTACTCTCTATATAGTTGATTTCTTACAAACATCATAGCTGCAAGGTTGTTCTGTTTCATTTCTGTCATTCTTGTTAATGAAAATAAATACAGATTTAGCTTCAGTTTAAGAAAGAGATTTAATTTTATTTGTATCCCTTTAAAGAGGAGTTTAAATTTTGAATTGAGTGCTATATGCTAGCCTCTTCTAAGAGAAAATGAAAAAAAAACTGTCTGCAAGATACTTCTTGTTCCAACTGTGTAAGACATCAAGGTGAAAGCTGGCTATACAGGGAAAAATTGTTAAAATAATAAGTAATGAAACAAAGGATTCATTACATATTTTCAAGGCCAAATTTAAACAAAAATGTATCTACTTTCAGCTCAATTATAAATACTGTAAGAAGCATTGTAAGTGCAGGATCTTCAGAAACCAATGTAACTGAAGAGGTGGCAGTGTTTGTTTCCAGAAAAATGTGCAAGTCACTGTTTTTGGTCCTGACATTTTGTATCAGTCATAAATTTTTACAGTTATTTAAAAACTCTTTGTTTTCAGTATGTAAGGAGTTTCTTTGCCTGTGTTTCTTCTTCTTGGTGAACTTCCAAGTCAGTGTGCAAAAAAGGATCATTACTAAACAGAAGAGTATAATGTAGCCTACAGCTGTCCAAAAACATCCTACTGCTTTGCACCTTTTTATCTCTGAGTTATATTGCTTGTGGTAAATCTGTGTCTATGCATGTTGTGGACAGAAGGAAGAGCTACAGGTATAAAACATTGCTTAAAAATTTGGAAGTAATTCTGTAAGTTTAATAAGTTTGTAAGAATATTGCAGATTCAACAGTCTTTCTATTCTTAGGGTTTTTCTTTTGAATTTAATAAAGATTATTTTTCTGTTTCTTTCAGGCATAAAATTTTGGATATGCTGACTAAGAACCCACCTTTCACCAAGAATATGGAGTCCCCTTTATGTAATGAAGCTTTGGTAGATCAGCTTTGGAAACTGATGAATTCAGGTTAAGTTTTTTGATTTGTTTTGTTGTGTTGGTGGTTTTTTGTGAGGTTTTTTTGAAATAAGTATTAAAAACTTACTTCAGAATATGCCAAGAGCTGTCTTAGTTTCAGTAGTTAGAAATTAAAAATCCAGTCTCAGAAGCTGAAAATCATCTATGTACTTTCTTTGACATGGGCTACCAAACCTTGTCTTTAATTCTTTTGGCTACTGATATAATGTGCTTTGATGTCCTTCTGCACAGAATCATACTTTTAATGTTCAAAATTGTTCAAAGCAAGTGGTTCCTCAAATAATGGTGTCTGTGTTACACTTAGAGTTTGCTTTACATTAGATAATCTCTTTTTGTCCTCTTTTTCTAAACTCTCACAGAATATGAGAGGACAGCATTGGTATAGATAATTTAAATGAGATTTTTAGAAGTGCATTGTAGACCTAAAACTCCATTTGCCTTTTGAGATTAGGAAAGGTCCTGGTGAGAGAAGGCCTTGTATCTTTATCATTGACATGTTTTTCATTACTGAGGCAGTTTTATCCAGTCCTGACAAACTGCCCTTTAACATCTGGCACATTACTACACAGATTACATATAAACATTTATATAGCTTTTTTAGGTCATTGCAGGCTTTCTGTTCTCTGTGTGTCATTATATTCAGTGTTTAAAAGTTTACAGCTACACTCCAGGGGTTGAAGTGAGGAGACTACTAGTAGTTCAGTTTCATAGGATTTGCCAAGTGTCAGACACAGAAAATAAACAGTTTTGGTGTTCCCATCAGAGAATTTGTTTTTGCTTTTTCGTGAGAGAAGAGCATGTGAATGTTACAAGCATTACCTCTTTTTGCAAGTAACAAATAGGGTACACATTCTTATTAAAGTTCATGGGGTTTTAAGCACCTAAATTTCTATGCCTCAAGCTGATGTCATGTTTCAGTTAATTTTCTCTAAGGGATAACTGTAGCATTCCAAGGTGCCTTGAAAAGAATTGTTCATGTGTGACGTCCTAGTAGCCCAGTTTAAAGGTGCATGATGGAATCATGTGTGCTTTCATTTAACATAAGTACATGTAATGGAGATTCTGATTTATATATGTAAATTTTTTTTCTGTGTTAATCTGAATTAAATTGGTAATGTCATGCTGGTTTTAAAATTAATAATTTTGATTGTGTCATTCTCTGGGGAGTATTTTAATGTTAGAAATATCCAGATTAATATTAATATTGCTTACATTTATACCTGGTTAAGTGTAACTGGTAATTTGTAACTAGTAAAGGTAAGCTAAGCTTACTCCAAACACTGTTTTGGCCCTATAAAACTACTATTTACAGGGATAGATCTTATAATTTTATTTTGTGCTAAGTCTTGCATAGCCACATTAACATGGCAGTTGGGCACATCTGTGTCTTGTTTACCAGATATAGTTCAATTCCTGCTGGGGTACAATATGTTCAATAAACTTGAAATCAGTCAAGAGCTGGGCTGAGTTAACACCAGAATTGCTGTATTTTCAGCAGTGCACCAGATGTTAAATGTCTTTCTGTTGTGATTGGTGCCAAACGTGCTTAGACCATTTGTGTATGAAGAAATTAAAATAGTACACAGTTTGCAGTGAAAAAGAATTTAAAAATAAAGCACTGCTTTGTGCAGTAAAAATACATATTTTCAGTACAAATATGAATACATGAATACAAATTAAAGTATTGAGTATTCAGTGAAGTATATGACATAGTAATGATGTTAAAAAGCATGGTTGTGCATTTCTCTATCAATGCAGTTTCTAGAGAGTAAAGATCTTAGTCGTGCTTAAAGATATGATATATGATATGAGATATTATATTATATTATATTATATTATATTATATTATATTATATTATATTATATTATATTATATTATATTATATTATATTATATTATATTATATTATATTATATTATATTATATTATATTATATTATATTATATTATATTATATTATATTATATTATATTATATTATATTATATTATATTATATTATATTATATTTTTATGGAATCCATAGGCAAATATAACCAAATCCATTAATACAGGAAGCCAATTTGGTAACAAAGTTTTCTGTTTACTTTTCCAGTAGAAAAGCTTACAAGAGCAACTTGAAAAATAAAAAGGTTTATGGGTGTGGTTATTTTTCTTTTATTTTTCAGAATGTTATTGCAGCACTTACTTTTCCAGTCTTGTTCTACTAAATTTGTCTAACTTACAACCCAGGAAACCTAAAGCTTTCCTTTTAAACAGGAAAGTTTAAAAAGAAAAAAAGTTTTAAAAAAAGCAAGTGAATAGGAGCTATTAAGAGGCAGGAGTAATGAAGGAAGTGTATCTTAAGCACAGAAAATGTCATACTCTGGTGGGCCTAGATTACTTAAGCTGGGAGAGGAGGAGATTTTATCTCTGTACTAACAATTTCTTTTGTATTTTAGGAACTTCACATGACTGGAGATTACGATGTGGTGCTGTGGACCTCTATTTCACACTCTTTGGCCTCAGCAGACCTTCCTGTTTACCATTACCAGAGCTTGGACTTGTTCTTAACCTGAAAGAAAAGAAGGCTGTACTCAATCCAACAATTATCCCTGAATCAGTTGCAAATAATCAGGAACCTGTGAACAGTACTAACAATCATGGACAGTCAGTAGGATTTCAGAACACCGTAAGCACAAACCATCTGCATCCATCCTATTCAGCTGGCTCTGAGTTCTTGCATGGGTTGCTGATTTAATTTTATATTGTGTTCAAGCCTCTCATGCTTTACCTAAGCTACCTTCTTTCCTCATTGCTCTTGATTCTGTCCATTTGAAAAGCTGGCGTATACCATGACTTTTTGGACATTTTTTAACTGTTTTGCATCACACATACAAGCTTTATACTTGTTTTTTTTTTCTTTGTCTCTTCATTTCTGTTATTTATGAAACTTTATGTATTGCTTATGAGATATGAAGTGATTCACAGAAATGTTTGATGCTGTGATAAAAGCTTTCTTCATGAGACTGTTTCTTATAGGCAAGTTACCCAGTTTTCCAAAACACAGCCTTTTAATAGTAAATCTATTGCATCTTAAAACACATAGATACACCTCATTTTAAACAACTTCAAGTGATGTGAAGGTTGAAATTTTAGCACATCTGCACTGGACATTGGAATCTGGTATTTTGAAGGATTTGTAACAGGATTTGCTCTGAAGGATTTGTAACAACTTCTGAAGAATGGCATATATTCAGTTTGGTATCATTCTGGATTCAGAAGCTTTAGTCCTAACACATATTCCATTGCATAGATAGAAAATAATTTTTTATAAACTATTAAGGTCATACTTTCCTCAACAATAACTGCCAGTGCTGCAAGGCTAAGTATTTTTGTTGGACAAATTTAATTATGAGGAAGGAAAAAAAATCAACAGACATGGAAATATTAAGTGATTTTTCTTAACAGTTTCAAAACCAGCATGTGATTAGCATGTTTGAAACTCTTTCCACCCTTTTGAATGGGATAGTTTGCTGTTACTTTATCAATCCCATAGTCAATGTCTAAGTAGTTTTCATTGAAAAGTATGCTGAGAGTACTAATTAACAGTACCCTGCAGGCCCTTTCCAGCAGGGGGAGAAAATGTTGGTAGAATCAGATATTGTTAGACCTGTCCTGCATATTTACAGAGCATGTGATAAGTCCTAATTTGCTGCACCTAATCATTAGAATTAAATAGCAGGAGGCATTTTGTTGGCAGATTTTCAGACTGCAGTTCAGTGAACACCCAAACTTTTTTTGCAGCCAGACTATCAAAAAATTTCCTCTTAACTCTTCTTTTCCTAAACTTTCCTCTCCCTTGTGCTAGCATAATTGTTGCTTCAACAGTGAGCTGGATCAGGGAGGATCTGGTTGAGCAGCACCTTTTTATGAACAGATGTTTCAGTTTCCTGAGCCAGTTTGTCACACAGTTGTAAAAATGCTTGGGCACCCCAGGACAGAACCATGTGTGGATGAGGCTGCTTCATTCAGCAGTGTACTGCTTTGCACTGGTGTGGAAATGCAGCACTGCTATAAGCCTCAGTTTGTACTTCATCACTTGTATCTTCTCCTGTTCCTCATCTTCACTCCCCTGCCCCTTACCTTAAGGTTACCATTTTCGCTGTAACTCCTCCCCAGATTCAGGGAACTGATTTTCCAGTAGCATAAAACAAAGACTGCCTCTTATATCAGACACAGTTAATCCAGGAGTGTTTCACAATAGCAGTGCTAGGACAAAAAAATAGGGATGAAAAAGGAGAGATGCATATTTGAGGAGAAGAAAGAATAAACAGGTGATAGAATTTATCAGATTAACTAGATTCTTTAAAGTAGATATACACTAAGAGCATAAACATGTTAAAATCAGTACTGATAGAGTAGTGCCTTTGAAGCTGATGAGTACGGTAAAAGTTATCCACTTCATAAAATGGAACTTGAACTGTTCAGGGCTAGAGTTTGTGGGGCTAGAGTGCCCTTTGTAGGATAGAAAAAGAGCAGTATATGCCCTTGAGAGGCTATGGTATATATGCCTTTTATAGTTTTTAGTGATCTTTTAATTATGTTTGCTCGTGTGGATGCTTTATTTTCCCTTCTAAATTTTGTTTATTGAACTTGTTGAAGCACCTGTCTCCTGTTTTCATTACTATATGTGTAACTTAGGAGACTGTGCTATTTTTCTATTTCTTTGAACTTGTTCTTTTTATAATATAAGCAGTAGTATACAGAACAGTTTTATTCTTTCTAATAAATATTGTTGTAAATTAAAGAAAAAGAAATTATAAGTACTCATTATGACTTGTACTAAATAAAGTAAGTATTAGCTTTTAAAATAAAGTAAAAGAAGATTTAGCTAAATCCCATGTGTAGATCAGAGGCTATCACAGTTTTTCAACTGAGATTTGTCCTGAGGAGAGTCTGCAAGGCACAGATTTATAGACAGGCTATTCAGAGGCAGCAAATGTTGTTGCACACCAACAGTACCATGATTGTAAGAAGCAACAGAAAAGATGCCAATGATAGATATGCAGAGGGAGCAGGGATAGAAGTAAAGAAAAACTATGTTTGTAGGAGTGGTTGGCACAAATCCATACAGGGTTTTAGAAAATACTTCTTGCCAGAACTACAGAGAAAACTTTGTTCAAATCACCCACTTTACTCAGAAGATTTTTCAGGTATCAGGTCACTTTCTCTGAAACATGGATCTTGCTATCTTCTAATTTTGGTCTTTTGATGCTGCTTCAGGAGGATGAACATCTTATTAAGGAAACAGCATCCAGCATTTCTGGTCATCAGCAGGGGGTGAAGAGGAAGGCTGATATGCCACTCGGGTCTCCATTGGAGCCAGGGCAAATACTAGAGAAGAATGAAGACAGTAAAGTCAAACTCAAAATCAGAGTAAGAAATGGAAATTCAACTTGCACAATGTGTAGGGTGTTCAGAATAACAGCAGTGGTGTCTGCTGGCTTCCCTTGAAGCTGTGTTCAAACAAAAGGCATGCTGTGTATATATGGACAGCAGTTGTTATGCTTACTTTGGCAAAATCATTTCCTATCAGATTCTTTATTGGCTGGCAAGAACTAAAGTTGACAGATAATGCTCTTGTTCACACAGCTTCACAGTAAATTAGAAAGGAAAGACGCTGACCCTTTTTAATTTTATTGAACTTTTATTCCTTTGCAGTGGTAGATATCACTTCCTTTCCCTCTCACCCCCAGTTTACCTCAAAAAAAAATTAAAATTATGTTCAGTAATGTTTTTGTGAGTTATTAGCATCTGCTTATTTTTTTTTCCTGATATCTTAGTTCTCAAACTCTCAAGAGGAAGAGGAAATTGATATGGACACAGTTCATGACAGCCAAGCCTTCATTTACCATCATTTGAATATGCTGGAGAGACCATCCACACCAGGTATGAGTAAATTTTTTAGGCAAAGTGGTTGTAATTTTTTGACTACTTCAGTTGTGAGGTGTTTTTTGCTACTGCTGATTTCCGTACATACAATGTTGGTAAGTGCTAAATGTTACTGGAATTTCAGGAACTGTGTAAAGGGGGCATAAAGAACTTTTCTTTAGGTTTCAGTAGATGCATAGATAAGTGTATACATGTGTATTTTCACACATACCTAAGTAAGACAAATATAAATCATGCTTATGAAAGTGAAAAGCTAAGGAATGAATAAAAGAGCACAAAATTTGAGTAGAATCCCATAAGCAAGTAGGTAAAACTTGTTTTGCTATTGGTGTTATTTAAAAAATAATATTTTTTAAGGTTAAAAAAACATAGCAAGACTCCTCAGATAAAAAAAACCCACTCAAATATTAAAGAATTATAACTTAACATCAGCAGTTAAAAACCATAAAAGCCTCAAAGGTATTTAGAAGTGCTTTCCAAAGTTGAAAAGATTGCATCTGTGAGTAAAATTTTCATTTCAAGCACTTCCTTTCTTTTACTACTTCTAAGTATATTTTTTTATACAATACTTGACAAAGTTTTTCTCTAGGCATAGTGTTTCTTAGAAACATTAAAACAGGTTGAACTTCATTGTTGAACTTCCACCTTCTTTGCTTCTTTGTCACTGGCAAAGGAATTCAAGAGTTAGTCTCAAAATGTTTTAACTACGTTTCTAAAGTTCAGTTCCACAATGTGCCAGTGGAGCAAAGCTGAGTTCATGTGACAATGTACAAGCATTTTGAGAGATCTTCCATTCAGATTCAGAACAAGATTTTAAGGTTGCAGTACTGTATTGTGTCAAAGTGAAGTTTTTTGCTTTAGAATTCAGAGCAATTACCCTCTTGCTTGTTTTTCTGTTTTTATTCAGTGACTGCTTAGAGTAAAACAGAAATAGATCTTAGCAGAAGGATCTGGAGTGTTGGTTCCATCTTGAGTTGCCTTAGGTCCTGCTATGCTGGCAGGTGACCTTATCTGCTTTCTCAGTGACCAGGCAGTTTAGTGGGCCCATTTAAGAGAAGGGCTGGTGGATGCTGCTGCCCTGAGAATCCTGCTGAGGCTGGTGCCTTGGTGCCAGTGGTGCAAAAGCTGGAGACTCATACTCTAATATGAGCCTTGGACATACATTTTTCCTTCCTTGGCAGATGCTCTAGTCACTAAGGGACTTTATTTCGTTCTTCTGATTTTTGTGTTTTGTTTGTTTTGGTTTTTTTTATAAAAGGCAACTGCTGTCACTTCTCAGCTAAGAAATTAAGTTGATATGGGGACATTAAAACAGGGAGGTCTAGTTTCTGGATTCCAGATGGCCTTCAGTTAATGACGTGCCTACAGCCAACTCCACCAGGACAGCTTTGCTGTTAGGCATCTAGAATAACAAAACCCACAGCTTTTTGACTTACTTCAGCAGGGTAAAGGAGCAGGCTGCATGTAGGTTACTCTCATGAACTTAGGAGCCTATATCTTTAATTTAAACTTCTCAGAGCTGCTTTGAATTCTGTTCTCAATGTTACGGTCAACCATCACATTTTCTGCTATGGCAAAGAATGACGCATCCAGGGCATTCAAGTGCAAAGCTGATCTGCTGAGGATTAGTATTTATAATTTTTACATGATATTTTGCAACAAGTTTTTCACTAGATTTTCACACTCTATGGAATATAAAGTCATAAACAAAACTCTGCCAAATACGTCACAAATAGGACTTAGGGGACCCTCTGTGTGCCAGCTCTGTGCTCTGGGACTGTTTAAGTTTGCACTGGAGGTCAGAAAGGGTAAAGTCTGACAGGAGTGGAGCAGTGGCCACTTGACTGGTGCTTTTGCAGACCCACAGCAGACACAAGCTACTTCAAGTCTCACTTGTGTCCTAAATGACCTTCTCACCTCTGTTTAGACATTTAGCACACTGTAATACATTTTCTTTCCTAGCTAATAAATGAGTCAAGTGCCAGGTTTTGCACCAAAATTCATTTTAAATGCCTTTGAAAAGCATTGTTTTGAACATATTTCAGATTGTTTTATTCTTTTTTTTGCTTGTGTAGTTAGAAACAGTTCAACTTCATATATTTTTTGCTTCTAAAATTTCAACTTTTTCTTAATCATGGCATTTATCTTAGAAGCTGAGATGAATTAATTACAGACTGAGTAAATAAAGACAGTTAAATCTTTAGGAAATGGTATACTGTTGAGAAGAAACAGATGGGGAAAAATAAAAGCATACATAAATAAAATCGTTCACATGTAAGAGTGTTCTGTTTTACAAAGGAAGTACAGGGCATGTGAGGTTTTACAGCCATGGTGGAGGATGGGTGCATTTCAGGGAGTGATTATTGTGAAATGGATTCACAGCAAGTTCTGAAATGGTCTCAGTGTTTTGTTAGTAAATGTGCCTCAGTTCTGACTCCTGCTTGGAAGGAGTGAGCTCTCAGTCCACCGCAGTTTCCCTCCCCCAGCTGTGGGCTGTGTCCCCGCATGTCACATGAAGTGTTAGGTCATCAGCCCAACACAGCATGTGAAAAGCAGCTGCCAGGAGGAAGTTCACATTGGGTCCTGTTGTATCTGTGTTTTTTTGCTGGATTGTTGGGTTGTGTTTTTTTCCATTTCCCAGGACCACCCCAAATGATGATTTGGATTTGGTCAAGTTTATGTAACCCCCTTAACACCAGGGGGAGGGTGGGGGCACTGTTTTTGTATGGTTCTGCCCATGGATATGAAAGGTTAAGGGTGAGACAATAAAAAAAGTTTTCTAGTACACCTCTTGCTGGGTTACAAATTTCAGTGTTAAAAAGTAAAGCACCTGTCCTAGTTCATATAGAAAATAAATGGTTTAAATTAATGGTCCTACTAAAGCATCCTGACTATCATAATAGAGTTGTTGACTCTGGCAGCTGTAAGGGAATCTAATAATTTTATCAAGAAATTATTAGAGCAAACAAAACATTAGTTGTGAACTGTCTTAAGAATGCTGTTGTGATGAGTACTCATCTGCTCTTAGGGCTAGAAACTTGGTAGCCTCCTTTGAACCTCCAAGGCTGTGCAATGTTACATTTCTTATGTGAGAGCAGATTTCATTTGCCAATAATCATCAAGAATATTAGGAATGCTTCCTTCACTTAAATCTTAAGATAAAAGACTATCAAGATGAGATTTTGTGTAAGCAACGGATTTGATCTCTCAGGCTGTGTCTTGCTTTGTTGACTTCAGTGAAATCAGATGAAGGTTGCCTTCTTTAATATTTCACTCATCTGAAAGTACATTACATCAGAAATAATCTTTAAAAGGTCCTGCTGTATTTGTCAGTGGTTATTGATTGGCCTGGTCTTTTCTGCTTCCAAAATAAATGCCTGGCTGTAGGCTGCATGATCTGCCAGTGTACTTGCATGTCATTTTGGCTCATCACTGATAAACACTTAATTGAACTTCTTCCAACAAGTTTTGGTGGTTTGAAAGTTGATAAAAAGCAGTGTCCAATTCTCTCTCTATTTCTGCAAGGGAAGGAAAAATAAAATACAGTGATGGTCTCTCTGTGCACGGGTAGTTCTTTTTCTGATGATATTCAGAGGCAGTGGGCTTTGAGGATATCCTGAGCATTCAGACTCAGATCAAACAGATTCCTTGGCTATTCTGTTAATCCTTTTGCACATTCCCAGGATAGTCAAATTGGAAATGTGCTTCTGAGTTTGTGATTGTTCTGTTTACTGTGTAGGTGTACAGGAAACTTTGGAGGTCTAGACCACAGTCATAATGTTGATTAGATTGTCATCGTGTTTATCACAGTTACTGCACTTTCAGGAAATTATGGTTTATTTGGATTGACCTTTTTCTGAAACAGTTTGAAACTGGACATAGTGCATATGCTGCAGTAAAGTGTAGAGGTAAACTACTGTAGATATTTTGTTTAAACAGTACATTTACAGCAGCAGATCCAAGCCTGAGGTGCAAATCACTGCCCCTGGAGTTTGAATGCAGGAGTAAAATAGGAATTCAGTCCAGACTGTGTGAGAAGCCCAGTCCTCTGCAGTTACCCAAGATAACTCTAAGTGCACCAGTACCTCAAAGTCCAGCCATTAGTGACTCTCTGCCAAAAAGTGCTATTGAAACATCAGCACACAGACAGATATATAAATGAACACTTCTTGGATTTGAGGACACCACTGACAATGACGACCTTTTGCTTTGCTTTCTAAGGAGGTAAAAGTTGTCACAACTGTTCCGTAAGAATGCCTTTTAATAACATATAATATTAATACAGTATCTGTTACACTTTTAATTCAAGATTTAACTGCTTCCAAAGTGGTAGTTCATAGGGTTTAAGGTTTGTAGATAAATTTGCCTCACAAGGAATGGTGTTTTGCAGTGCTTTACTCTAAAGGAAAGAAAGCAGCTTTAATAGAAATGCAAGCCCTGTAGGTAGTGACAACAGAAATGAGAATTGCATCAGTGTGTGGCTGCAGTGTGTCAACTCCTTGATTTAATAAAATCACCATAATACTGTAGCTGTGACTGTCTCTGAGAAAACAATAATCACTCTCAAATCTAGAGAATGAATAAGGCTAGCAAGTTTTCAAGTCAACTACCTGAAACAGGTAGAAACAAAGTATTCTGAACTGGCTTCCTGATTTAGATGTTCTTTCTTTCAAAAACAGATTTCACTAGAATGTTCTAGAATATTAAAATAAATGTAGTAGAAATAACACCACAGTTAAGCTATTATTTTAGTGTACGTATAAGGCAATATAGTAGTTAAATGAAAGTCAGATGAGGAAATCAAACTTTTTTAACTTACCAGTTAAAACTGTATTTTAGTTAAAACACCAGCTTGTCTATACAATACTTTCATTTTACCTTTGGTATCGGTATAAGGAATTGTCTATCTGGATTTAAATGCCACTAAAAAATTGAAGTCAAATGAATCTGTAAATTGGAACTAGTTAAAATGTTTATGTTGGTACCAAATTAACTGATTTGCTTAGGATATCTTCAGAAAACCTTTGGCTGGTTTTATTTTTTTTTAACTAGACTTTTGCTTTTCACCCTCAAACTTTAATTTTTGTCCCATGGACCTTAAAAGAGCACTCTCCTAGAGAGAAAATTGATAACCTTCTTCAGAGATGTATAATTTGAAAATTCTGGTTGTTTAGGCTAATTACAGGACATTGCATTCTGGAAACTTGAAATCATTTATGCTTGGTAATTTTTTCTATGTACTTTGTTGGTGGTTCAACAGATGCATAAACACAGCATTAAATTAAAAAATAGTGTGTCTTACATGTTTCCAGAGTAATGCTAAAAAGAAAAGAATAAGGAAAAAACGGATAATTTTGAAACTGTTTTTATGTTATTTTCCTTTTTTTGAATGTTTTCTCTTTAGAGAAAATGCTAGCCAGAGATGCAGTTCAGTTGCTAGACATAGAGTGTGCATTGCCTTTCTCCTTGGTGAGCCTTCTTTGGTTTCTGGTAGAGACACATGAAGTGGTTCTGTGCTTGTATCGATGTTCCCTCTTCCAGAGCCTTTCCATGCTGCAGCACCAGCCTGTCCTCAGGACCCATGGCCTTCAGCCTTTGCTATGATTTGTGAACTTCTCCCTCTCTGATGTTTCAGTAAGTTAGGTGAAAATGGGGAGATTTCAAGCAAGTGTCAATTTATAAAAATCCCCGGCTGTCTTACATTAATTGGCAATGCAAAGAAACAGAGGCTGTAAGTTTGTGGCATCACACTCTCTTCACACAAAATCAGAAACTGAGCTTTCATGAGGGATCTCATGAAAGCCTGTCAGCATGTTAAATTCTCAAGTTACAGGTTTTCAAACTGTAAAAGTTGAAAACCCAAATAAAAGAAAAATAGGTGAAACCACAATATAGTAATCCAATATTAATGCACCAATGAGAATTAAAGCTTAAGTGAACAGGATGTTAGCATTATCTGACAGCAATTTTTATTACTAGAGAAAATGTTACTTTAAAGCTTACCAGGATCCAAATCCCTTTAATTTTTAAACAAGATGCATGTTTTCATATTTCATTCTCTCTCACGACATCTGCAGCATTTGTAGTTGTCCCTTGGGCAAACAGTGCATGGGTATTCTGATCTTTCTCCCATGGGATCATAATCCTGTCTAATTTTAAGCACCTACCCAGCTAGCTGGAACACCACAAAGCCAACAATTACACTGGAATCTCCACATCCTAAACAGGAGGAGATCCATGTGGATTGACACATGTATGTGCATATTCTTCCAAGGAATGCTACTAACCACTTCAGAAGTGAGCTGCTGGGCTCACCCTCCACTTACTGCGTTTTTCTGTGTTTTGTGAAACCTGGGTTTCAGTCCTTTTCTCTGTGCCAGGAAGAAGTGGGTTCCCTGCAGGAAGAGGGAGTGCTCTGTGCCTCTTTGCATCAGTCCTGCCACTCCTGTTGATAAAAGGATGATTTTACTGCCCTGTGAGCAATTTCTATTTAGCCTTGCTTTCCTTAGCCACATTTGTCGTGTTCCTGCCATAGGCTTTAAGTAAATACTAATCAAAATGAAGAGAAAAAAAAAAAAGGTTCTGTAGGTTTAACACTGAATTTTATGCATGGAGATCTGTAACATTTTTTATAGGTCTGTCCATTTTGGCACATAACTGAGTTAGGTAGTTTGTGATCAGTCTTTTGTAGCCATCATCCAGGATCAATATATTTGACGCTTGATTTCAAAGCACTCTTTAACAGTAGGAGGAAATTTTCTGGATAGCTGTTATTTTTGCATTTAAAACCCAAGAGACTAGATTCACTATTGACCTCTATGAAGAAATTGTGTACACTTCTATTGCTGGCTCAGTACAAGCAGATTTTTGTAATGGCATTCTTTTATTTCTTACTGACATCTTTTCTGTATTACCACCAATGTTGACTGTTTCCTTAAGTGTCAGTAGCCCTTGAGTTGCAGTTGGATCCCATTTCTCCCTTTCTTGATAATCTTCCCACCTCTCAAGGTGGTCACCACCACCCCTTTGGTCCTGTTGGCTTAAACTACTGTTGTATTTGCTCCTTAACTTACTCCAGTCAGTGGTTAACTGCTTTAACAAACAGATTTTTTTAATAACACACCTGAAATAAGTATTGAGATGATAATACAGACTGTTGCCTTGGCAGAGCTGGCAGTTCTGCAAACTGCAGGAAATTAGCACAAGTGGCAGGTCATGTAAGGGAGTCAGGAGAGTCTGGTTGGTTGCATCCTCCATCTCCACTTGACACTACTGCTACATCATCCCTGCAGACTTCAACCAGTGGTTTTATACCAGTTCTGGCTGAATTTTTTTAAGTTCAGAGGCTTAGCTTTGGCTTGAGGTTGTTACAAATGTAGTGTCTAGACTTAGGGGTTTAGTTTTCAGATAAAAATAACTCCACAATTTGGAATTAATGGAGCTGAGGAGTTTTAAGAATTTGTGTCATGTTGTGTGGGTTTTTTCTTCTATTTGAAGTTTACTTGAGTTTGCTATGTATGTTTTAATGTATCATGTGCCTGTAGCTTGAGAACAGATGAGAATGTCTTCTGTACTTCAGGTAATCTTATATACATTTTCTGTACAACCAACCAGTGTTCTTCAGGTTTTTTGCCAAGACCCTTATTTCTGTGTTTCTAGGAGCTCTGTTTGTATCACTGCCACAGTTCACCTGTAACTACTGCAGCCTATTTTAACAGCAGCCTATTTAGTGTCAAATACTGCCTGCTTTGATTTTCTGAGATACAGCCTCCACTCTTTCTTTTTCTAATGGCCTGAGCCAGATACACTCCTTTTTTCACCATTGTGTCATCTGTTTAATGGCTGGTTTTGAATCTTTGCAGCTGCTAAATAAAGTTGTCTAAACACTGAATGCTTCAGAAGAAGGAGCTCAGATTATGAGGACAGGATACAGGAGGAATTCCTTTAAAAATATTATTGGAAATAGTTACATAGTAAAGCAGTCTTGTACCTTTCTGCATCAAATGCTTGCACACTGTCTTCATTGTTGAAAATGGCTCCAGACAACAGTGTAAAAAAATGGTAGTAGTTATGCACTGAAGTCAAGTGGAAGTTGGAATTGGTGTGCATCTCCTCTGCCTGCCATAAGATACATAAAAATGTAAAGCTGTGAATTCTAACAATAAATTTTTGCATTGATAACATGAGCTTACTGGTGCTTAGTTCTGATTAAATAAAAACTAAAGCTTTTTAAATACTTTTATATTAGAGATTCAAAGTTTATAAGAAACTATTGTACTCCAGACTAGCCTCCTTCATAACCTCAACAGAATTTTATATTGTACCATATTCCTGTCTTGTGCTCAAGACCAAATATATTTCTAGAAAGACATCATTTTGCTGCTTAAGACTCCAAGCAGTAGAAATTCCACTATGTCCCATAGTAAGTTATTGATTATCCTCACTATAAAAATGTTTTGTTTCTATTCTGACTTCTAAACACTTCATATAGATGTATAGATTTTGTTTTTTCCAGACATATTCATAAACAGACAAACAAACCCCAGAATAGTTGTACCATCTAGAAATTTTCCTATATATGTACATGATTTAATCAATCCTCAG
The DNA here is from genome assembly GCF_029582105.1 of Oenanthe melanoleuca. NCBI lineage: Eukaryota > Metazoa > Chordata > Aves > Passeriformes > Muscicapidae > Oenanthe > Oenanthe melanoleuca. The sequence continues at coordinate 13,383,409 of NC_079335.1, forward strand.
TCTTTTGGGTGAGGCTAGAAAGATTGCATGGAAATTGTTCTCAACATTTGCTTGTCATAGTACAGGGAGCTGTCTCTTTGGACTCCCAGGAATCATTACTATAGACAAATCATTCTTGCCTTTAAAGTTATACAGCCAACCAGCCAAACAAAAAGATGTACTGGAAAATAAATGTGTTTTCAAATATAAAGAAAAAGATAATTGCATAGTAACGTCAAATAACATCATTTCTTGTTATTTAATTGGGATATTTTTACCAAAAACTGGGTGGGAAAAACCCCCATATTTAAAATAGCAATGAAGAAAATCCATTTTAAGTAACACTTAGAGGATTTGTTGCCTTCAAAAATCTGCTGGTGCTTTTCTATATTTATCTAGTTGTTAAAGCATTCTTGCAGTGTGAGTGATCTGATTCAATTTCTGCCAGAGGGCATCTGAGTATTCCTAGCTTCCAAGCATTTCCACTCTTTAACAAAGGTATCCTTTGAATAATGCCCTTTAATCTCTAGAAGCTGTTGCAGTCTGTCTGGAAAATGAAATATTAAATGAGCCAAAGAGAAAATGAGAAAGTCATTCATTGAGAAGTCATGGATAATATTTCCTTCCTCACGTTCAGATACCAGGCTTGTTCAGTATATAGCTAGTTCTAGTGTACTTGTGAAATATACAAGGATAAAGATGGTAGAGTTGTCTTTATTTGGCTTCAGTTTTGTTTAGGGGGAAAAAAAAAACTTGTATAATCTTTCAAACAGGCTAAATTGGTTACAAGAGGCAATTTTTAGAAAAATCAGTTTAATTTTCCACTGTCAAAATGTTTGTATGTTGTTGTGGGGAGCTTTACCTCTTGACTAAGAAGAGTTCACATCCCAAAAATGCACTTTATTGTGCCATTCTTGCACTTTATATCAGAATTTTCACAGCAGTTATATTATTCAGGGTATAGTGGTCTTCCTACTCTATTTAAAAATGAATTTCAGGAAGCTAGTATGACTTGAAGTGTCTTAGGGCTCTTTACAGTTCCGAATTGTCTGGGATACTTTTATGCTGTTGAGGAAGGGAGGACCATCTCTGAAAATTGTCAGTAGTGTGGGAACTTTAATGGCACTTTCAGAGCCTTCTCTGAAGCTAAATGGTACAAGCATCATAACAGATTCCATGTTTTTATGTTTGAATTATAATGGTTTTATGTAATGTTTCAGAATTCCTTATGTTTGGAAACATTGTAAGTTAAACATTTGTTAATCCCACTGTATCCATTCTTTTAGGTAAGGAGCAATCATCTGGAGAGATAAACATGCACCCTGTCTCAGCAGCTCCACTCTCTGTGTTTAGTAAAGAATCAAACTCCTCAAAACACAGCGACCACCATCACCATCACCACCATGAGCACAAGAAAAAGAAGAAGAAACACAAGCATAAGCATAAACATAAACATAAACATGATACTAAAGAAAAGGAAAAGGATCCCTTTGTTTTCTCTAACAGTCCAGCCAGTGCACGATCAATCCGTTCCCCATCACTTTCAGACTGATGCCAATGACTTCTCTGGAGCTGAACTTGCAATACTCTTGGAGTGCTTAGAAGGATGTACATAACTATAGCTTCTATCTTTTTTTTTATGGAACTAAGAATATGTGAATTGCCTGAGCAATTCAGAAGTTCTGCCACCTTTGAAGCCTTCTTTTTGCATGTGTGGTTGTTGAAATCTGATTCAAAAAATATGGTTTATGATTCTGACTTATTTTGTATTTCACTGTTCTCCACACCTCCCACTCTTTTTTCCATTTTAAACAAAGAAAACAGCCCTTTATGTAAGGGCCCCATGTCCACTGGCAACCCCCTGCACATCACGCTTACCATGTGTATTGCCAGAATGAATTATGGTTTAATCCTTTGAAGAATGTTAGAGGCAGAGTATGTTTCAAGCAGAAGCCAATTGCCGGGCCTTTGGTGACAGACTGTTTCCAGAGCAGTATTGTATAACTAAGTGTACATCTCCTCAGAAGACAGGGATTTTCTTTAGTCTTCAGCTGACCTGTTTCTTGCTTTAACCATTGCAGCGTAATGTCAGACTTCTAAAAGAACAGTATGTAGAACATTTTCAACTTTCAGATACTAAAACTCTTGAAAAATTCCAGGCTGCTTTTAAGCTGGTGGTATTTATTATGGACATGAGCCTTTTAATATTATTAAATTCTGCAATTGTTTTTGGAATTTTAGCAAAATGCGTAATGCATGTTTTGTCCTGTAATCAGGCTTTTAAAAATCCAATAAAGTTTGCGAATTATTTTGACAGAGGCATATTTTTTTCTTCAAGCTTACATTGGACTATGCTTTTGAAATATGTTTGCTAAAATTTAAAAAATAATTCTGAAAAGTTTGAAAATTAAAATATTGAAAAACATGTATTTCTTCCTCCTGAGGGGTGATTTGCTTGAAAGCAGGATCAGCTCATGAATCCACAGGAGAGATATATCAGTAGATTAAACTAGGTCTGGGACTTTAAATGATGGATGCATTTAAATTTCTTTAGCTGTGTTTTATGCAGTGTACTATTTACACCTGGGAAGTGTTTTATTTAAAAATTTAATTTTAAAAAAGTTTTAATAATAGAGATAAATAATCTCTGCCACTTTTTATCTATTTTCTTTGTATGTGTGTAGAGGCAGTGTTTTATTTCCATGTACTGGTTAGCTTCTGTTGCCCAGAGTTCACATAGTGTTCTATAAGATGGTTGTATTTGGGTTAAATATTTTTTTTTATCAGTTTTCACAATTTTCATAAGAGACTGATTCTCCTTCTTAGAGCAAAGAAAGTTCAAGAGGGACCCAAGAAGACTTTTTTAAAGCCATATTCTGTTTCATGAAAGTTAATAAATACTTTTATATTCTATACCTGCTGGTGAATCCTGTAGTTCTTGGAATAAAAAGTTATTTGTAGACTAGAAAGATGATAGGCTCAGGTATTTTGTAATATGCATATACTTATTTTGTTTATCAAACACCATATCCTTTTAATACTGCAGGGATGGTTGTGCTAATCATTTCACTTGGAGCACATTTGGGCTGGATTCAGACACAATGGTCCTGGGCAGCCCTGCAGCCTCTCCTGATCTGCTGCTTTGCTGTGTCAGGGGAAGACCCTCTGGTTTCCTTTTATTGATAACTGTGAGCTCTTGGAGCTTAGGTGAGCTAAAGGTGCAAGAGGAACCCTAAGCATAAGAATGAGGTACTGGGTTCTAACCATGCGTGCAGCTCAGCTCAGCACTCCTGGTGAGACAAGTAATAGCTCAATGGAAATATTTTGAGGTGTTTTTCCCTTGGCTAAGCAGTGATGTAACAGTGCCAGGGGTGTTTGTGGGAGACCTGGGCTAATAAGCAATGAAAGCTGGCATTGTTTGGGAGATTGAAGGCAGATGCATTTATGTTTTAAAAATGAGGTCATGGATAATTTAGACTGGTGCAGTTTCTACTTACAGAGTTATGGATTTACACTCTTAGGCTGAGGGAAAACTTATTGTTCAGTGATACAGGCACAGAACTGAGGCAGAGCTGCAGCATAGGAACTCTGCTGCAGGTTCTGCTGTATGACTTTAAGAGAACTATTAAATACATACTAAGAAAATATGGTGAAGATAACTGCCAATAGAAAATTGGAAGGTAGGGGAGAGAAGGGGAGGATCTAAAAAACAACATGCAGTTTCTGAGGTTACATCATGTTCCTGGTTGAGAAAATCCATTAGTATATTTGATGGAATACAAAGTTTAAGATCTGCAGGTGGTGGAATATGGACAAGCAATGTTCACAAACTGGTATATGTGCTCAGAAATCAGAATAATTTGGCAGATGGCACAGGTGATTAAAAAAAAAAAAAAACAAACCTGAAATTTTGAAGGAATGAATGTGAAATACTGAACTCCAGGGAAAAGGAAGTGCATGAAAGTAAGTAATTCTCCCCTTCTTGTATGATGCAGGGAAAAAGAAAGTATCTGGTTTCACAGAGGTGAACAGTTTGATACTATTGCAAGTAAAAATCACTTGAGAATTAACAGCATTTTTTAATATAAGATGTAAAAGTAATTGTTAACTATTGAGTGCTAGTGATTTGGGGCAACATATTTTAAGAAATAAGTGGGCAGATGGAAACAAGATGTAGCATTGCATATAAGAAAATACATAAACAGAACTGAGTATTCCTGGTCTAGAATAAAAGAAGTCTGAGGGAGGAACTCACCCTTCACATACCTAAAATATTGCTACAACAAAAAATGTTTGTCAGTTCTTGATGCTTCCTTTGGGAAGGGAGGGATTAGCTTTTCTTGTGAATAAAAGTTTTTGTTGAATATTAAGATGAAAAGCATTCTAACAGGGTACCTAATGATGATGTGAAAACTAATTTCTTGTAAGCTTGTGAGCAGCAGATTGGCAAATGTCTGGAGGGGATGTTTATAGGATGCTTCACCCCGCCACAGTGCAGGGACCTCACTGCTATGGTTGTTTTTGTGGTTTCTTTAATCTTCCCTTTTTGCAGTGAAGTTCTTGCGGTGCCTCCCTGGATGTGACCAGCACTTGCAGAAGGTTTAGGAAACTGGGGTCTTTGCCTGCCAAAGATCTCACCAGTTGAGGTTTAGCTTGAGTCTTCTGCTGAAAAACTGATGGCTATTTCAAAGTTGTAACCTGTCATCAATTCAAGTTAAAATTTGATATTTGAATGGTAGATTAATCTCTGTTCTCTCCACCTTCAAACCTCATAGGTTACCTGTAATCTATGCAGTTGCTTTTGATCTGGTTTCTGATTCTTGGTTAAAACTCCTCCTTTATAGCTCTTCTTAAAACAAAAGGAAAAATATTTAATTTGTGTGGGGCATTATCCAAATACTGCCAGAATGCACATTACATATATAAGTAGAAATTAATGTGTCATTGAAAATATGCAAAGCAGTCAAAGTCGGGAGTATTTATTTTGGTGTATCAGCTTTTAACATTAATTCCTTTATTTTGTTCAATATAAACATAAGAACACACATAAGTGTAGGGTAAATATGTAATACTAAAATATATGTATGCATTTCTAATGCAGACTTTTCATTGGATTTTTTTTTTTATTTCTCAGTATAATTACAGAATAAAATGCCCACAAAGTAGGTACTGCACCTCTTAAATTTGTAGGCTTGTAATGAGAACATAGCTCCTGTCCTTAGGTGTCCAAGTAAGCAGGAGTTTCAGCTTTGGTCAGTCACTGCCAGGCCCTGTCAGAGTGTGCCAGTTCTGAGGAGGGAGGATGCACCTTCATGGAGTCTTTGGGTGAGCTCGTAATATCTTTGTATTAACAAGTTCTGCTGTCCATAAAGCTGACACAAGGGCTCCTATCAATGAAAATTAGTGTCTTACACGGTTTAGCTTCTGAGAATATAAGAGCTTCTTACTTTTAGTTGATTTTATATCCATAGAAATAGATTTTTTTTTTTAAATTCTAATAGAAGAAATTTTGAGTAATATCATTATTTTTAGTTCTTTATGATAGTTTATTCTCAGAATGTAAGAACCCTGTTTTTAATGGAGCACCTGTATTAAACAGCAGCCCTTAAAATAAATGACTTAAGTAAAAATGTTTTAGCTGAGATTTAATTACTTTTGTATGTTTAAATTTTTATATATTTATTAAAATATATATTCTTAAAGTACATGTTTACTTTCCAATTTTATAATTTTAAATTACAATAATATATGAGTGTTGGCATATGAATTAAGTCACAACAGCTAATACTGAAAGTCTGCATTATTTCATAGTCATCTGATGCCATAAATATAGGTATTCTAAACACATTTCTAAGGCTTTCTTTTACTGTTATTTTTGTCCTGATAAATCTACAATGTTAGCAATCTTTGTTGATGTAGAAGAGTCAGGATTTCATTTGAATGGCTTTGCATGTTAGTGAAAAATCCTTCTGTTAGTATGGTGCTTAGGTTGTGGTAACCGCCATAAAGTAACAGAACAAAGGAAAGCATATTTAGCTGGATTTTCTTAATTTCTAAATGAAAGTGAATCTGCATGGGTATGCTTTGGGCTGGTTAACAGCTTGTCCCTCCTGCAGCAAGAAGCACTTTTTCCCCCACAGCTCCTGACCCCACTGTGGCATGTAGGATTATTTTGCTAACTGAGCTCTTCTGTGGCCTGATACAACTCTATAACCCATGAATAAAGTTGGGGTTATTCTTGCTCTGTTAGTGAGTTGCAACTTTTGGGCAGAGGCTGAGTAGGCAGTGAGGCTCATGCCTGGCTTGTGCAGTTAAGGGTGGAGTAGGAAGAGGGAGGGAGGGAGGCGTGAGCAGGAACAAAACCCTCTTTGGCAGCAGCAGCCGGCTCATTTGGCTCCGCTGCTCCTTGTGACTTTGCTCCGAGAAAATCATACAATAGGGAGAATTCAAGTTTTCACATCTGCGCCTCTTTGGGAGTCTTAATTTTGTTGTGAATTGGTTGAGTGATTGTTTTGAACCAGATTCATTTTGGACATTTTTGAAGGTTGGAATGAGATGAGCTTATGTGACTTGCAGTTATTTTTGCTGGGTTGATAAAAAATTGGTCTTAATGATAGAGTGGAAAAGAAACTCACTTCAAAAATTACTCCAAAAGTAATTTCAGGTCAAATAGAGTTTTATTAATTATTTTTATTCTTTCTATTATTATTATTATTGTTCTAATCTATTATATTGTATTTTTCTTTATCCACAGAACTGCATTTCACAAGAGTTAATCTGAAGCAATTTATTCTGAAAATGCACCGTTAATTTTCTAAATATTTTTATATTTTGTAAGTAAAGCACACTGTGAAGTGTAAGTAACCAGTTAAATTTCTAAATTAAAATATTCTTTTTAAAAAAGGCAGAGTTTGAAAGCGAAGTACAAATGAAAACATATTGTAAGACCTGGTTGATTCTTCCCCTTTTCAAAACTATATTTCTGGGGAAGAAAAGTCTCTTTCAAAACTTACCTGTTTTATAGCTCATTTCCCACCCAGGAGCTGAATCAAAGCATATGGGGGAGGAAGGTTTCTTAGAAGTTTTGAAACTATTTGACTACAACTTTTCAAGTTGATACAGAGGTCATGGAAGTTTTTGACAATGCATTATTGTCTTGCTAGTTTTAGTCAATTGCTAGTTTTTCTGTAGAGTGAAAATCTTGAGATAGGGCGGAAGAGAAGAGTCTGGGATTGTTTGTTACCTCAGGGAAGAGACTTGGAGAGCTTAAAGGTCTCCCTTTAGCTCTGTCACTCACCCTCCTAAGGCAGTTTCTGCTGCTTTTAGATATTACAGAGCTGCTGCTGTCATCACTTGTTTTCCTCTACTATATCTTTGCTGTTGAGTCTTCTTCCAATTTATAGATCTAACAGATGTCAGAGAGATGTCCAAGCTTCAAGAAAGACAAATGACTCCAAGACATCCACTAGAACAGAGGGCTTAAACTGCTTAGGAGTAGGTTAATACCTTACATTTGGGGATTTAGTCTTGTCATGGCTATTCATGGTCTGCTCCCAGCTCTGTGGCCAGCAGGCTGCTACAGCTTATTTCTCCTCTCTGAGAACCAAACATAGACATTCCTTGTGCCTTGTAGACATTTTATGGTTCCAGAGTCTGTGCAAGCATCTTTCTTGTGTTTGGAGCAGTATGTATAAAATATGCTTCTCCATCTAAATGTAATTTTATAATCTTGGAATTTTTATGTTTGTTTTTCAGTAGCTGACTATTTTCAAAATACTGAACACTTCTGTTGCTTTTGAGAGTCAGATTTTTGCAAAGAAGCATTTCTTTTTATAGCACTGAAAATATTCCAGGTGCTCTATGAAACACTCAGCACTTACTAAGTAGGATAAGACACAAAGGAGGAGACAGAACAAAAGCTTTTTGTACATCTCTTCATGGAAAAGAAGTGCTGTAGGAGAACTGATATAGAACTTGAAGGAATTGGTTGTTGACTACTGCTATGATGAAGAGATAAGAAAACCTGAGAGTAAAATAGTGTGGAGAGGGCAGCTGAAAACAGTACTCTTTTTGCAAAAAAAAAGTTTAAAAATTTAATTGGCAATAAAATAATTTGTGAAATGAGAACAAGAAAGTTGTAATTTACAACAGCTGCTTAATTTTTGACCATTGAGGACTTAGCAAGGGTCCCATTTCTTTTTCAGAGTCAAGCAGCATATCATGACTGAATATCTGT